>NC_061121.1:122731967-122917205 GCF_002878395.1 Capsicum annuum | reverse complement strand
ATTTATAATTAAGCACTTATAACATCTTTTCATAATCTTCCATGAGATAATTAAACAAAAACTAAAGGGTTTTCACTTACCTTGGGCTGCAAAAGTGAGGGTTTCTTCAAGAACCCTAGAAGGAGTTTTAGGGTTCCTGTTCTTAACCTTTGTTAAGAAAGAAAGAAAACTAAAGTTTAAAAGGGTGAAATTGTGTTTAAAATGAATAGAATTTCCAGAAATATTGAGCTTATATTGGGCCCTCTAGAACCTTTCTTATTGACCTCATTTTCAGCTACAAATTAGCCCAAGTAGGTGATGCACCTACTTAAGGGTCCAAGCTGCTGAAACTTCAAAGTAGGTGATGCACCTACTTGCTTAATTTCTTGTTGGGCTCAATTATATTTGGACCTTGGCAGATTGTGTGTGTTGGGCCATATACCCATTTTATTTCTCTTCTATTCAATTTGAGCCCAAATGAGTACATTACATTAGTATAGGCCTAAAGCTAGTCCAAAACCATATATCGATTAATTTGGTCCAAATAATTCAAGTAGGTGACTCACCTACTAGCTTAATTAAGTTAAGCAAGCACCTCAATATTTTTCCCTTTTCATCTCCTAATCCCTTTAATCTAACCTTAAAAATATACACACTTGGTCACTTTAAAATTTTGATTCAAATACTAGCTTACGATCTGAAGTTTAAATAGTTGTATCGGCATTAACTTGGTCACATCACATAAAAACTGCATGGGAAGCATATATAATTCTATCTATGCCATTAATACTTATATAACAAACCTCACCTGTTACCTATCCTATATGACCATACCAGGTTCCATATAATTAGAATAAGTACAAGCAAAATCGGGGATGTTACATTTAGGAATTAAGCACATAAATCCAATTCACTCAAGGAATCAATATATAATGACAAAATTTAAGCCCAATTCACTCAAGGAGCCAATATAATAAAAAAAACACATAATCCCTAGTTCACAAAAGGAACAGTCACACTCAACTTCACCTTGTACATACATGCTAAGTGTCTTATGTTGCGCCCACTAGTCATGACCTACTGGGGATGAGCTGTTATCCACGTACCAAAATCTTAGACTTTAAGTGTCTGTCAATCTTGTACCAACCAATCATGTGAAGATATGGAAATATCAATATATTCCCCAATAATAACAGATATCATAACAATCACAACTATAATGATAATAGAATAACACTTGTAAAAATTCAACCAACCTTGATGTAAGTTCATTGCATGTGATTAACACTTAGGATATCAAACAATCATTCATTTTCCATGAACATGCATTGTATAATTAATACATAGAGTTATTTATCATGCATGCATAACATAAATTGGGTTTCATCAACATTAAAACCATCAACTATTTCAATCCAAGCCTGAAATGCTCTATTGAACCCGATACATCCCTTTTCTTGCAATTTTTGCTTGGTTGTGGTCAAAAAATAGGAATATAACACTTCATCAATTAAATAACCTACATATCAAGGATAAAAACCCAATCCCAAATCTCAAAGCCAATTTCATGATTATTCCTCCTATTCTAGGGCTTTTTTACCATAAATTACCTTAAAACTACCAACTTCATGGTTACATTAGTGAATAAGCAAGAGTAAAATATCAGCCTTTAACTAAAACTCAAAGGTTTTATATTAATATTATCCCCCATACACTAAAAAATATTTCTAGGTCAAGTTAAACCCTCCCCAAGACCCATAACCTAGTGAGTAACATTAAGAAATCAAAAAACTAGTTAATGGACATAAATAACTTCCCTTTTTAAAGTTTTTGGTGGAAAATAGGTGAAAATAATCCTAAATTGCCTGAGCCATCTCCAAAATATGTTTAGAAATAATAACCTATTTTAGGGAAATTTATGCATATACAAAGATTTACCCCATTATACCGACCTGATCTCGCTACAATGATTGCTATAGTAGAAGCTACCCACTATAGCGACATTGATCGTTTTTCACTAGCTACCTACTATAGCAACATTGATCATCTCTCACTATTGCTATAGCAAGAATTATTCCCCTATAGTGGGTGTGGCAAGGCAGAAACTTAGAAAAGCTCTCAATTTGTTTTTTTACAATATACCCTCAAACCATGATATTTCAGACTAACCCCTATGCATCAGGTTTGATATTAGATGTTCTGCTCACTCGATTTCAGTTCTAAATAGTCCTACTAGTTTCTTATCATCTTAGATAACATAAAACCATGCTAAAATTTAGTATTTTTTTATTTAATCCATTTCTTGATTTTTCTAGACCATACCTCACTCAGATTTCAGTCAAGACTAACGTAACCAAAAATTTTAACTTCCAATTTGGTGAAATACTTAGCCCAAATTTTTGTATGATTGACTCACCTATAACAATAGAAAGGGTCTTTATGTATAATTCCTAACTGTTGATGTGTACTTTATGCAGAGCTGTCTTGTATCGGATATTAGGGTGAGCTACTAACACTCAGAGGCATTCCTTGTCCCTCTATTTTGTTGTACTGTTCTTTTTATTCTTAGAGATGATTTAGTATATATTGTATTTACTTAGTACTCATATTATATTTAGTAGCTCATATACTGACTGATACTAGGTCTTGGGGGTGTATTTTGTATATTTTGCTTCTTCACTCTCTTTGTGTATAGCTTATGGGCACTATTTTCTTTGTTTATATTTATATTTGGCTCATCTGTTTCATGATTTGTTCTATCATTCTATTGGCTTGTTACTTGCTATTCCAAGCTATGGATTCGACTTATTTATGGATTTAATAGGTTCTATTATGACATGAGATTTCAGGTTGTAATAAATTTTAACTTATGATAGAATACAAATCTTTAGATTATTAATCATTTAGAAAAAATCTAGGTTGACATCATTTATGTGAATTAATGTTTTATGATTCAACTTAAATTATTTCCTATCATCTTATTAGTGATCATTTCATGTTCTTAAAATTTTACCATAAGTTCTTTTCTTTTGTACTGTTTTTACTTTCAGTATAGTCACATTATTTAATTATTTTTTCCATCATATTAGTAAAAGAGAAAAAAAACTGTATTATAAACATTTTGTTGTCTTAATTTCTTTTTAAATTTTAAAAGCATCTCATCCCATTTTGAATTACAGAAGACATTTTTTTTGATTTAATTTGTGTTTTATTAATAATCAAAGTATCAATATATGAATGGGCCAACCCATCCTAAAAATTCAAAACAAAAACTAAAAAGAATCGGGTAGGTCCAACCTAAAACCCGACCCATCACAAATACATTTAAAGAGAGTGTAGGGTTTCCTAAATGAGCTAGGAGCAGCTCACAACAGTCCTCACCGCCTCTTCTCCCTTTGCTATGGTTTTCTTCTTCAATCTCCAGCTCAAACTGCTTCTTCTTTGGGTGATAAATTTTGTTCCTTGGTGTAGCTATGTTGAATGCTTCTCCAGCTTCAAGAGTAAGTGCTTTCTCCCCTCTTGCATCTTCTGAGTGACTTTGCTCATGCTTAACTAAATCTTTCTTTCTATATCAGCTGATATCTCCAGTACTAAGGTGTATGAAAAGATTTTTGGTGCACAAAAATAAGGTCTAGTCCACTTGGGCCTGGTCATCATTTTTGATGAGCTTGCTACTTTATTTTTGATAAAGCTACTAAGTATTCTGTAAACTAACATCTCACTTATACCAGTTCTAGAAGGGAGGGAGGTAAAGAGATGCTCGGACCCACTGGTACCTAGATGATGCCAAGAATCGAAGCTATATGTGTTGACAATCTGACCATGGACCCCTGATCTACTGAGAGACCTTTTTGATGGCTGGTTACTTAGGCTAAGTAGCATTTTCTTTTGTTTGTTCTCCATATTGTATAGAAAAATATGAAAAACGATACTAGCCTGTCCAGTTTGTGGAATGATGTGTAACTACTAGCCTTAGATAAGATGTCTGATACTTATCACTGTTTAGTATCCTTCTAATTACAGAAGACATTATTTTTCTTGTTGTAGCATTTGAAATTTGGATAAAGAAGTTTGAATTAATGATATTAACAATGAAAAGTGAAATATCTCTACAAAATATAGCATTATCACATCTAAAATCTTTTCTTGTCAACTATATTATGTTAAAAGGGCATTTTTTTTGCCCTTCAATAAAAGACTCCGCAATTGATGAAATTGTTTTTGTCACCTTTTCCTTCAATTTTTATGACTTTAATAAATATATTAAGAATTACTTTTTCCTTCAATTATTATGAGTTTAATAAAAATACTTAAAAAAGAATACATTTCTTTTTTCAAACCCCCCAAAAGGTTAGTTGTACGGAGTTATAAAGGCTGCCATTGCTTTTTTGGTTATGACTATTGTTATTTTTTGCAAACTAGAATAATGACCGCCGTAGGAATCCCTTTTTAATTGTAATAAGGAAACCCTAATACAAACCACATAGGAGTCTAAATCTAATTCTTAAGAATCCTGTTTTTGTCTATTTTACAACTCTTCTATAAAAAGGATTACAATTTCAATGTTTTCTTCACCAGCTTTATCGTAGCTTTGTCTCAATCTCTAGCTTTGTTTGTTTTCAGGTCCTCTTTAACAACTTTGTCTAATGTTCCTTTTAGTTTCTTAAAAACTTAATTTCCTTGATCTATAGTTCTGTGCCTGTTCAAACTAAAAATATATGGGCTAATTATATTAAACTATATTGAAGAGTACTACAATAATTAGGATAGAACTGAAAAAAATTTGCACAATAAAAATTCCAAGATCATGCCACCTAATCTATATTAACTATATATGAGAAACCTTACCACCCAACCAATTACTATGCAAAAATTCAAGTAAAATCCTTATTGTAGTTAAGTAATCCCAATATGTGAGTTAACATAATCAAAAAGTAAAAACCTTTACAACAGTTATAATATATAATGAAAAACTTACACCAGTACCCAAGACATAGTCTAGACATTTATAAGAGCTTTTACGATGAGAACAACAATAAGAATAGGCACAACTTCCACGGAAAAGAGATGTAGAAGTTGATGCTGGATAACCACTGCTCCACACACGAAACATCTAATCAACCTACAATATATCTAAGTCCTAAAAAGGGATATAGTAAGAGAAGTAGTAATACACCATTATTACTGGTAGCCATCATCGATCGACAAGGTTAGATCACATAAACATCATATTGAAATCATAAAATAAAAGCATGACAATTTCATATAGTAGTTCAACATCAAGTTCACAATTATCATTCCCACATGGTTACGACTAGATTTCACAGGTCATGATGGCACCTACTATAATCCACTAGTAGTTAAGCCCACCTATAGTTCAAAAGAATAAGTTATCGGATAATAAGAGAAAAGATAACCTAAAACTACATAAAGGGAGAAATAAAATCCGAAGAAAGCAAATATTCTCCAAGACCTGATAAGGTTCGTACAAGAGCCACTAGCAAAGAAAGTTCACAAGGTGATTGTAATATATATAGATATACAAAAATATCTCCAAAATACAATGTTAAGGTCAGTCTAGCAAAAAAGAAAGAGTAGGAACAACTTTGAAGACCAGGAGAGCTCACCCTAAATGTGTAATCTATGGAAGATCTATAAGATGCACACATCAGTAATGAGAACTCGTAATAATGATCTGCAGGATGTAGAAGTGTAGTGTGAGTACCAAATATGAAGTAGTCAGTAGGCATCGGCCGACTAAGGACCAAAGATAATGCAAGTATAAATAACATGTATGGTAGGAATGTACATTACATACATCTAACTATGAAATGAACTACAATAAGGATAATAGAAAGGAAAAGACAAACCATCCTGTTCTATAGGTTACTAAGGATGGAAATCTATATTATATACTTAGCTAGGGTCGGAGGTAATATACAATAGTATTAATAAAGGATGAAGGTGGTATACAAGTAAGAATAGATTAATATGAAAAGATATATATAATAGTATTATATATAGGAATCTAAAAACGGAGGTACTAACCTGACGGAGCTTGCCTGATAGCCTAAACATCACAAGGATCATTAATAATAAAGGTGCTAACTCTTGCACAATAGTAGCGTCTAATCTGATATGTGGATAATCACATGATCAATAATATAAGAAAGAAAAAGAACATAGAAGTATACCTACAACCTTTGGTACATATCCATAACCAACCAGTCATAGTCTTTACAATAATACTCAAAGCAATAATATAATCAAATAAGCCCAAATAACCAATAACCTAACATAAGCTCAAAAGGTACGAATAATCACTCTACAAGCAACAAACATAAACTATACCTATCCAGCCCCCATAAGGCCAGTAGGTACAGTTGCCAAATAATTATACTAGAGATAGGTAATGTATATGAATGAAAGCAAAATAAAACTATGTGATACGGGCAAAATCAAGTACCAGATCTAACACAACAGCATATACCTCATCCAACTCAGTAGCTCATATAGATAGGACCTATGATAGCCACCCTTCTTCGATACTGTGGGTCATCAAATGAATGGCTAATAGGGGCCTTCGTATATCTATATACGCTACTTGGTATCAAACTAAGACTTTTATACATAATCCATAATCACTCTACTCCATTTAGTATGGGAGATAAATATGAGTATAGTAAGTGCTCAGAATCAAATCGAGACTAAAAAATAGAAATCTATAAAGTCCTGTGCCTAATATTAAATTCGATACTAAAATGATCAAATATTATAGAAAGGGTCAAAATCTCCCTCGACTGAGGTAAGTATATTAATGAATGAATGGATCAAGAATGGAACAAAATTTTCCGCGGGCCGAGTTTCAAAGTAGAATGCTCAATTTTAAAGATCATAAATTAATAATGAGAATAGTACACTTCTATTTAAGGGATTGGTATTGCAAGTAAAAAAGTAAGAATAAATCCTTTTTTAAGAAAATAGTAGAAAATTATGGTTTTAGTTTAATTCGTACCACAAAATAAGAATCAAACCAAATAAATGTGTAAAGACTGAATCTACCATTACTAAGAAACAGCTCTATATAAGTATGTGAGTATGGATATTACTGGTATTTCTTTAGCAAACTTCTGTGGGGCCACGTGTGTTAGAATTTTAAAACTTAAAAAAGTCATGTCAGGATGACATTATCTTGCTATAGCGGGATTTATTCTACTAAGTGGTGCCACTATAGTAGCACACATACTGCTATAGTGAGGTGACACATACCAGAACATCCACTTAAGGGGTTTTTAATCCTCTTCTCTACTGGGGTTGAAATAAACAATGTGGGAGGCCTTAAAAACCCTTAGGACTACCTTCCATATATTGGAACCATAAAGAAGGGAAAAAAGTGGTGCGCGTGGGTGAAAAACCATAGATTTTTAAGAATTAACATGTCCACAATCATAACAAGGTGGGATTCTGCATTTATTCATTCTTTTTATAGCTGGTTGACATCTAGGTAACCTAAGGTTAATTGTAGCATAAACTTGTATTAGAGGAAATGATTGTAACGTAGATAGACATGAGATTTCATGTCTAGGCCTTTGAGCACAAAGTTAGGGTGCGTAAAATTTGTTTGGGTTTGGGTAACATATAATTATGGGTTGTTTATATATATTGTCATGTCATGCTATAGTTATGCATTGATATGAAAATTTCTCTATCGCAGACTCATAATTAGGGTATTGGGAAGTATGAATTACCAATTATTAGTTAAATCTTGAAGAAATAGATAACACCAAGTAAAAAAAGGGGGTGGGGGTTGAGTTTTTAGTTGATCTAGGGTATTAATCCTTACTGTAGGTTTTTGGACCTAGAGTTATGGATATTTTGAGATTAAGGACCTAACCCATAGCGTAGGTGATGGTATTATAGTTTAAATCCAATTTATAATATATGTGCAAGTTAACTACTTTGTAGTATGGCTTGCTAGTGCACTTTGTTCGGTATGGTCAATGCAAATATTTTATGTTATTGTATAGTTTTGATCTATGTCACTACTAAAAAAGGAATTCTTTGGTATTTGGAACAATCTCAAAAGATATTAGTGAAAACAAGGTTGACAAACACTTGTGTCTAGGATTTTGTACATGGACATTATTATCCCCTGAAGGTTATGCCTAGAGGGTGGATACATTACCTATGGTCTGTATGCATGAGGGTCATCCGAGCTTGATGACATGAGAGAATCAAAGACTATATTTACATATTGATGTAATTAAATTCTTATATAGTCCGGTTACTTGTCATATAAAATAGAACTGCTGTCATTAGAGCCATGGTTTGTTGACTTGGATATTATTAGAGTCAAGGGGTTGACTAGGTTATTGTTGACTTGATTTTTGTTTCTTAAATTGTTCTGACTTATCTTGGTTGAACTTGATTTGGTAATAATTTTGTTAACTTGTTGATTGGATATTCTATACTGCTTATTTGATACTATGTGCTTGTTAACTTCTTAATTGAATATCCTATACTTCTTATTTAATACTGGGTGTGCTAAATATATGTTGGCTAAGCGTGTATTAACTTGTGGTGTCATATTTTTGTTAATACTTGAGCGCTTATGAATTCGCTTATAATTCTTATACAACCCAACTTATTGTATTACCTTGGGTGGTGAATTATCCAAGGAGGTTAAGGCTGATTAAGAAGTTCTATGTTAGTGGGATATGGAGAAGGATGAGTGTAAGTTAGGGAATAAGTTTGAGCTCATGTTTGCAAAATTAAGTGGACAGGACATAGGTCTGATTGGGCCTTTTCTAGGTATGCTAGGTGACTTATTAGGATCTCAAATGAGGTCTAGGGCTTCACTCCTAATAGTTATCATTAGAGATTATGTGGATACTTAGTGTAGGGAAGAAATTAATGGTCTAGGGTAATAGAGTCATAAGAGAAAGAGCTATGTCTCAGGAATCATAATCAGAATATAGAAAAAAGGTAGAAAAGAGCATTGAGGGTTTGGAAATTAATTAAAAGAATTCATGTTTTTCTCTTCTTATTTATGTTATATTTGTGTAATCTAATTTGGGTCAACCAATAAGGCTTGCAAGTACGCATTGTTTGTACTAATGCTACTCTTGCTATACCTCTTTCAGGATATAATCTTTTGCAGGCATCAGTGTTTGTTTCTTGGCTATTCTTATAGTGATTCTTCTACAGCTCCTACTTCTCTTACTTATGGTGAAATCTTTGTCCAGTCCTTATTTCTTTGAAAATATCTTATACATTTTTAGACTTGATCCTACGGTGGTTATAATTCTATTTTGTTTTATGAAGATATTTATGTAATAAGTACTATTCTTTAGCTAATTAAAGACTTTTTCTTGATTTCTTAAAGGGATGGTTAGTGGTTCTTCTATCTAGGTGGAT
Organism: Capsicum annuum; assembly: GCF_002878395.1. Lineage (NCBI taxonomy): Eukaryota > Viridiplantae > Streptophyta > Magnoliopsida > Solanales > Solanaceae > Capsicum > Capsicum annuum. Next base: position 122,907,809 of record NC_061121.1, on the reverse strand, counting down.
TAGAGTAGGTGCCCTCGTGATCCGATAATTGGCGTCATGATAATTTGGTATCAGAGCCTAAGTTACCTGTCTCCCAGTAAAAGAGCAAATGCCAAGTAGAGTCCTGCGGATTGGTATGTTGATGTCCATATCTAATCTTTAAGAAGCTATGAGGCATTTTAAGAAATGGTTCTACTTCTTTCTTTTCTCTTATATAGTTGTGTGGTTGATGTGTAAGTTGAGTCCAATTGGTATCTCTTAATTCCAATTGGTATCTTAATTAGGCAAGTGGATCTCACTTAACTATGCTTGGAGGGATACAAGAAATGCAATTGGAACTGGAAAGGTTCCAATTGGTAAATGGACATAAGGTCTATGTAAGACATACTCAATAACCCACTTAGGGTCACCATGAGTGCAATTAGAAGTTCTTAATGAGGCATGAACAAATGATAGTTGATTTGATTTTCCCTGATTTCATAATTGTGATATAGTTTCTTGATTTGCATGAATCTATGCTATGTAAATGTTTTGAGTTGCCATGTGCTGTGGGTGTAGGTAAATCCTTTACTATAGCTATACTATTGTATGATGGTAATGTAAAGGTTTAAGTCGGTGCCTAAGGTTAAGGGTGTTGAGTACTCATGTGAAATCACACCTATTTGGAATAATTAAAAGGTGCAATTATGTAGGGTCTGACTTGTAGTTGTTGCTGGAAAATTGGGAATCTGTGCTAAGCCTAGTCAAACCCATATAATTTGCATGGTTGTGTTTGTTATCGACAAGGCTAAAGTTTATGTAATTACCCTCCAAGTCATTTTTTGCATTTTCGCTCATTTTTTCCGTTTAGAGCTTTCTTATAATTGCCCTAAGTCATTTATGACTTGCTGGAGCTGTCTGATCAGTTGTCGGGCCATTCATTTGGTTTTTAAAGCCAATTCCATGTTTTGAAGTCTTTCCTAGTCAAAATTGGTTATCGGGCAAAAAGCACTAGTCAAATGACCTCATATACCAATTTTGATAGTTTCAATAACTCTGAACATTAATTTTAGGCTAGAAGGACCGTTGGTTCGGGTCTCGAGGCTTTTAGACTCATTCTGGGCTATTGGTTAAAAGTTAAGAAAAATGGCAAGTAGGTTGTGACCCATTTTTCATCAGCACAACCTCAGATGAAAATTTCAACTGCTTCATTGAGTCTGAAATATCGAAGTTAATAAGGTAACATAGTTTGTTTGCGTATACCAGATTTTGGATAAATCTCAAGAGGACAGTGGATACTTGAGAAAATTCCAAGCCTTCAACTGGCATTGGAGCATTCTCTTAATCGCCCATTGGGTCACTTAAGCAGCTAGCATAAGTAATGCCTTTGTCTCTTAAGCAATGGTCACTTAAGCCACATGTGTAAACTTTGCCAATGTCGCGAAAGTGACATTTGGTCTTATTTTGCGATGACCGCTTAAGTGACCCAATTTCTTCATAAGAGACACCTAGTACTTATAAAATCCCCACTTAGCCCATTTTCTCCATTTCCCACCATTTTTAATAGTGCGGAACCTTAGAAAGTGTGAAAACTTGGGAGAAACATTAGTAGGTGATTTTGGGATGTTCGTAACCTCGAATAACGTGTTTTTTTTTTTATCCAAATTGTTGGTAAGTTTTCATAAAATCCGTGGTTAATTTCTCATAATTTCTCCAAAATCTCTAAAATATTGGTGGATTAATTGCAACACCATTTGAGCTCGAAATTTACCCATTCTTGAGGATTAATATTTCTTGAGCATAGAAGGATGATTCCACAACCGAACCCCACATGGGATTTTTATGTAATTTTAGACCCAAAGCATAAAAGTGCAATATATGTATTATTGTTCTTATTTTGATGAGTAAAATATGATTTTGATAGCTTGGCATCTTGTAAAAGCTTCTTGAAAGGGGAAATGAATAATTTAGCCAATTTCTCCGAGCTTTTCTTCGAGATCCAGGTAGTCTAGGTCTACCTTCCTTATAGATTGAGCTAATTCATTATATAATTATGATATCATGCTAGATATGGGATAAGATATAGGTCTTGGAGGTAACAATTGATATAATAGCATTATTTGGATTGTCTAGACTATTTTGGAAACCATAAATTATGCTTAATTGGCTTAGTTATTCATGTTTAGGGTGGAATTTCTATCTTAGGGATAATTATGAATTATTTGACATCTAGAAGTAAATTTGGATACCCTAGCCTAGTCACAAGTAGAATTTAACTTAGTACAAATTTTCGGGGATTAGAAGTGGGCCCCTCCTATCCCCACCTTAGGCCAAGATTCTTATTAGATCCTTATAGATTCAATGGGCGTAATGTATCCTTAAAGTTGCATATTTTTTATCTTGAAAGGACTATATTCTTGATGTTTATGCTATATTGGTATTTGGGAGTTGGTGCTAGTTTCAGACTAAGTTCAGTGATTTATTGATATTGAGTTTCGATTCAAGTACGACAATTGATGACTCAAGTCTGACAAATGATGATGATGATATGTGTTTTGATTTGAGTTTGACATTAACAGGTTATTTATGGTATGTTATGGCACGGATGGATTCATAATTATGTCTTGATATTTGTTAATTTATGGAAGTTTGGTTATTTATTTACTTGATTGCTCTTATGGGTTTATCAGGTCTTGCATAAGTTTATTTACTTTTTTGCACTTATTAGCTTATGGGAGTTATTCTTGTAGTATTATTTATGCTTTTTTCATATTATATCTATTCCAGTTATTCATTTACAGTGTTGGAGCTTGCTTTTAGGTTTACCTTTTTACCTTGACTTAACTTATTTATCTTGCATCTTTATCGTACTTATATCATGATTTAGCTCAGCCGGCCAATCATTCCAACTGAGTACCCATGGTTTTGGTACTCATACTATACTTTTGTACCTTTTTACTATAAATCCAAGTGCTAGTAGCCACTGTTACACTAAGATTATGCTAAGTTGAGTTAGGAGATCGGGTGAGATCTCTTTCAAAGTCTGGTAGCCTTGTAGAAGCAAAACATATTACCATGAAAAGGAAGAGAGTCCCCGAGGGACCTGGTCCCAAAAGGAGAAAAGTTATTACAAAGATGGAGCCAAGTAGTGATATAAAAAGAAGAGAAAAGGAAGAAAAGGAGGATTTGTCAAGAGAGCAAAGGAATAAGATCTTAAAAACTTAGAAAGTATTATCTGGGAAAGTGTTTGATCCCAGAATTTATGAGAAACTAGGGATGGTTGAATTGGTGGAATATGTAAAACACCAGGGATGGTTACACTTCTTGGAGAAACCAAATCCCATGGTTTTTAAAGAAGAACAGAGAGAATTTTATTATAAAATGGAATTGTCAGAGGATGAGTTAAGCTTGACTGCCAAAGTGTAAGGAAATTAAATCAGATTGGATGAAGAATCACTAGGGAAAATCCTAGATGCACCTATTAGAAGGGTGAGGACTGTTCTAAAGAAGCAACCCTCTACCGAGTTTATGATGGATGCCTCTAAGGTTGGAGGAACATCCATAGCTGGAGTGAGAAAGAAATTTCTCACAGGAGAATTTTAGTTAGTATTTGAATTTATGAACAAGGTCCTTTTACCCAGATCAAAGAAAAGGACTATTGCCTCTATTGCTGATTTGTTCCTGATTGAGTGCTTGAGCTAATTTGATAAGATAAGTCTTCTGGATCTTATGATAGAGAACATGAACAAAGTGGCTATTTAGAAAGTAGGAAGACATAGAATGCCATCTAGTTACTTTATGAACAAATTATTTGATCACTTTGGAGTAATTGGGAATAAAGGGACTCCAGGAGCATTCAAGCAAAAGTTTAGTCTGGCAACATTGGTAGAAAATGAATGCATTAAAAGAAAGGTTGTAATTGTATACCAAGTGTTAGAACTTTTGGCTACTTAGGAGAATTTAAGCAAGAAGATAGAGGAGATGAGGGTCCAGTTGGATACAAAGGATGCTGAGATAGTGATTTTAAAGATGCAGAATAAAAAATTTTACTCAGAGGGACCTGGTACGGCAGAGGAACTTGTAGCAGAAAATACTAAGCTCTAGATTAAGGTTATAGAACTCACTCAAGAGGTTAATAGTCTGAATGCTGAAATTAAAGACCTCACTAAACAATTTCTAAATGCTCATGCTGCTGAGAGTTCTAAAATGGAGCTGTTAATGAAATCTTTCTCTCTTGAACCCCCTTCTTCCTAAGTCCTGACATCCCTAATCTTAGTTATCCCTATGTGTCAGTTTTAAGTTTGTATTCCTAGTGTGGCTTTTGACAGATTAGAATATTTTATGCTTATTTTAGTATGATGTATTTGTACTAATATCTCTTAACAATGAATGAATCTCTTGGTTATGTGCTTCATCTATTCTCTCTTTAATTTAAAAGCTATTTTCATGTTAGTGTCGCCCTAGTGACCATGAGTTAATCATCTTGTGCTTACTTTATTTTTGGTTTATTGTTATTACTTTTAAATACTGCTAAAATAGTATATACTGAATGCATAAGGTAGGAGATTAGATGTGTTACCTAAAATGAATGAAGTAAGCTGACATATTAATAATGGGGATATTAAAAAATGCTCAAATGAACATTGACGAGTGCAAGCATATTGATAAAGGGAACATTGGAATGACTTTTTAATGTCAATTGACAACAATGAACTAGGTCCCTAATTTTTGTTATGTATTAACAAATGGAAGCAAAGTGCAAAGTGATAGGGGGAAGATTCACTAAAAATAGTGGTAGTAATTACAACTATATAAGGTGAATGAGTTTGATACTCAAAAGATCTATGGTAATGTTATGTGGTTTGTCATTATAAAAAAAGGGCAAATTGCTATATCTTGTTTTGATGATGAGTAGCTGACAACGAGGGACCAGGTTCCTGGGTCTTCATGGAAACATATAGCTGTCATATGGCCTGCATAGTTTTGTTTTCTAGTGTAACAAACTGTACAGGTAAGATGTGTACCTTTTAGGACACTTGGCCCAATCGGATTTCTACCCTAATCATTATTCCAATATAAAATGAGAAAATGCTTCTCAAATGGGTGAGTTTTAACAATCCAGATTATTAAGAATTGAAAAAGGCAAAAACTTATTCCATCTTTATTGCTCAATTACTTGTAAAGTGCTTATTTTCTAAATGTATTGAAAAGAGTGAGCGTTCTTGAGTTGAGTCCTGAATTGTAAATGAATCATGTTATAAGAGTAATTTTTTTAAATTTTCCATAGAGTGCTTAGGTAAAGTTTCCTAAGTTTAATATTGGTTAGATTTAATTAATATTGGAGGGAGCAGAGTTGTCAAGGTAGGCTTGTAGTAGAGTTATTACAAGGAGAATCCTAGAGTTAGGCTCATTGGAGTCTATAGTTTTATTTGTGAGGGCAATCCATATTTTTCCCCCTTGAACAAGGAGGTTTTCACGTTAAAATCTTTGTGTTTTTACCTTTCTGCAAAGTTTTAAGTTTTCTTGTGATTTATTATTTGATTGCTTTCGACTGACTTCAAGGGACCTGGTCTCTCACTATGTGGTGCAACCCCTCCGAGTTTCATCAATTGGTATTAGAGATAGAACACTCTAAAAGGTTAATAGCTTGAGTGATTTGGTTGTCATGGATGCTCTACCTAATCTGGAAGAAGGGCAATCTACCACTAGACCAACTAGATTTAATGGGAAATACTACAGGTGGCGAAAAACTAGCATATTTGATTTTAATATGATTGAGGATAGTGATATGATGGATACGATACTTGACGGACCTCATATACCAGTTAAAGAAGTCAAAGAAAGAGAATAATAAGAATGGTTATAAAATGTAGGAGAGAATATGATGATGAAGATAGAAAAAAGTTGAGAAGAATTATAAGGCTAAGAAACTTACTAGTTTGTAGTATAGGGACTGATGATTACAATAGGATTTCTGCATGTGAAAATGCTAAAGAAATCTGGTACTTCATGAAAATAACTCATGAGATAACTAGTAATGTGAAAGATTCCAAAGTTGACATGCTGACTACTCAGTATGAAACCTTTACCATGAAAAAAGGATAGATAATATAACAAATGCACACTAGATTTAATTCCATCATAAATGAGCTACACTGCTTGGAGAAGTGATTACTCTGTATAAACAAGTAAGAAAATACTAGCTGTTCTTCCTAAATCTTAGGAAAGCAAAGTAGATGCTATTACTGAGGAAAAGAACCTAATAACTCTTACTATGGATGAGGTTATTGGTAATCTAAAGACTCATGAACTCAAGAAGAAGCAAGGGAAAGAGAAGAAGAAAGTTAAAAGGGAAAAACCCTTTGCATTAAAGGCTCAGATTCAAATAAATAAGACACTGATGTTTCCTATTTGGCAAAAATAATTGCTATAATTATGAAAAAAAGTAGTTAGTTTCAAGGAAATGGAAGTAGCAGTAGAAAAGGACCCACTATGGAGGTCTATCACAAATGTGGATGTTTTGAGCATTTTATTTAGGACTGTACAATGCATAAAATTTATTACAGGAGTATATCAAGAAAGAGTGTAACAAAGGAAATAACAGGGACCAGGTCCCTGTAAAGTCAAGAAGACAAGCTGCAGCTGATTTTACAGTTAAGTAGGCCTTAGCTGTCTAGAGAGATTCATCCAGTGAATTTGATAAAGTTGAGTAGGTTAAGGATGTGTCCATATCAACATCAGGGTTAGTATAGTAAGCTCATTCAGGTCGCTCTTCAGATTATCGATGGAGGTCAATCTAGTTGTAGTGATCATCCTGGTCGAGGTAGTGCCTCCAAGGGGTTCGTCTTTTGGGTATTTTAGCCATGGTGGTTATTTTGGGTCCTCCAGATCTTCTAGTTTCAGTGTAGTGCCTGGGGCATGTTATGGTTGTAGGGCCTATGGCCATTTCTCAAGAGAGTGCCCCAGTCATGGAGTGATGGTTCCTTAAGGTTAGAGTGTTCCATTGATTAGGGTAATTTTTCCCCCTGCTAGAGGTGGTATTCATGGTTGTTAGGGTGGTACCCAAGGTGCTCATAGAAGCTCTTAGGTAGGTAGGACAGGAGATCGATTAATAACCCAACTCTATGAAGGGTGTGGTCAGTTGTATGTCGCACCTGTTAGACCCGAGGCTGAGTTTTAACATATTGTTATCACATGTACAATATCAGTGTGCCATCAAGCAACTTTTGCTTTATTTGATCCAGGATACACTTATTCTTATGTTTTTGCTTATTATGCCTAGTGGTTAGAGTTATCTTAGGATTTTTTATCTATGCCATTATGTTTATCTACTCCCATGGGTGATTTTTTAGTAGTGGATCAGGTTTATAGATCATGTGTTATGAATTTTCGAGAGTTTGCTACTCAGGCTGATCTTATTGTGTTAGATATGGTAGATTTTGATGTAATTTTGGGCATGGACTGGTTATCCCACTATCATGTGGTGTTGGATATTTTTCCAAGCTCTTGGCCATGCCTAGTATACCTCTAGTTATGTGGTAGGGAGTTATTAGCCGTGAACCAATGGGGATTATTTCTTATATTCAGTCTAAGCGACTTATTTTGAGGGGTTGTATGTTTTGTATCACTTATATTTTTGATGTTATTATATGGAGTCTGTCACTTGACTCTGTTTTTATAGTTCATGAGTTTCCTGATGGTTTTTCTATTAATATACCTTGTTTTCCTCCTATGCGTAATATTGAGTTTGCTATTGATCTTCAGTTGAGCACCTGACCTATTTTTGTGGAACCTTACTGTATGGCTCCTACCGAGCTGAAGATGTTGAATTCTCAGTTCTTGGATCTTTTGGGTAAGGGTTTTATTAGACCTAATGTGTCTCCTTGGGGTGCTCTTATCTTGTTCATGAAGAAGTGGGATAGTTCTATGCATTTGTGTATTGAATACAAGCAACTTAATAAGGTGATGGTGAAGAATAGGTATCCTATTATAAAACCCCAGATTTTTACCCCTGGAAAATTTTGAGTTTTGAACTCATTGTCCAACCCTAAACTCACCATACGAGTCGTAGGGTGTCTTGATGGGTCATAGGACACAAATCATAGGTTGTCCAATAAGTTTTGCTTGAGTTACTGGCTTGGTGATGACTTGAGGGTACGAGTCGTCAAGACTCTATACGAGTCATTTATTCCCTTCCATAGCCAAACCAATGTGATGCCCAAATACTTCTACCTTGATCACAACTAGACTCAACTAGTTGTAAGGACTCTATATGAGAAGAAAAGTACCAATAGTAAAGTGACCAGTGTATAACCCAATAGATTCTATCTTGACTACAACTAGGACCCCATGAGTTGTAGGTTGTAGGGTCACTTGACGAGTTGTATGACTCAATCGTAACCAGAATTATCTGGGTGACCATTGGTACTTTCCAATCTACAACAATGTATGATGAGTTGTAGGGTGGCCCTATGGGTCGTAAGGTTACCCATTGTGACTGGGTGAAATTTTTTAACTTTTTTACTGAGTCAATTTTGGACATTCCCTCTTTCCCTAACCATAACCCACGACCTTAAAAAACTATTAGCACCTCATTCCCATCCATAATACATCAAAAACATTCTCTCAAATTCTCTCAAATCCCCAAGGCAAGAACAAGCTAGGGTTTCTTATACTTGGTCATGCAACGCTTCAAGGGTTGAATTTTCTCCATAACACTTAATATTTCAAACACGTGACTCTACCCTTAAAACTTGTTTTACTGAAAGCCTGACATTATATGTTTGTTTATGTGGATTTGAATATGGGTTACGGATTTTGGTATGATTGATACTTAAATTGTTTTCCCATAAAATATTATGCATTGTATGTGCTTTAGAAATGGTTTTGAACTTGTGGGGTGTATGGCATGGTGAATAAATGAAGGGGTCATGGTTTTACCCAATTTGATGATTTTGCCTAAACATATGGCTTTGGAAATTGTGTTACCTCAACCTAAAATGTAAAATTGATACTGAATACGATCTTAGCACATGGTTTGACTTTCTCTCCTATACTAATGCATTGGCATAAAAGGTTAGTGAACCACAATTAATTTTATTGAACCTTAGGAGTTATGAAATCCCCATATGAATGGATAATTGAACACAGAGGGGTAATGAAGTTCCCCATGTGAATGGTTAATTATTATGGCATGATAATGTTAACTTACAAGTGAGGTTGGTATGACAATACAAATGGGATTCCTTAATGAATGAATTGGTTTAATTAATGAGAATGTGTACTAAATGTTTTAATTAGGCTTAAAAGAGGGTTGTGAAGCTGGACCATGAAAATGGAGGTCCTAGTGGACCAATACTGGAAACCATGGTTGTCGATGCAGGGGTCTAAATGATTGGGTGGTTTGAGTCCCATATTATATGATTGGGTGGTTCGAGTCCCCCATGTTAAATAACTAGGTGCTTAAGACACCTTTGATATATGTCGGGAAGTTTGAGTCCCCCATGGTGTATATGTACATGTGATTATTCTCTGGTTTGTGCGGCTACACATATTAGGGCCCTTTTAGCTGGGGAAAAGCTGGACCCATATAGATCGTGGCTACCTTATTATGACGATTATGCTACACAACCTAGGTTATGATTTTAAAGTTCATGCTAGACCTTGTTCCCTACCTTGGTATAATATATATAATTATGTATATGTATATGATATTGTGCAATAGATTTTGACTGGTTTTGAATTATTGATCATGACATTAATTTATCCTCTTATCCCAGAGTTACATGCTAGCACTCAACCAGCTAACCGTGTTCAGACGCTATATCCCAACGCGATGCAGGACATAGAGACATTACTGGGTTTCCTGTACAGTGATTAGGTAGCTTCCTAGTGGATCATGAGTAAACTTTAAGTGGTGAGCTTGTATTTTTTGAAAGAGATTCATTTCATGGTTTTATTTCCTTATGTCATAGACTTGGTTTCAGACCTATTTTTTAGCTATCATCAGGGGCACATCCTGACTTAAATTAATTTGATCTTGATTAGATGATTTGTGGATTACTGTAACGTAGGTATTGGTTATTGTTATTGATATATCTTATATTCTCCTGAGCTTATCCCTTTCTACGTTGTTATATGTTTGAAATTCATCCGGTGCTAGGGTATTATGTTCTGTTTGGCTAGGAAAAAGTGTGGTCTCTGGTCCATGGAAGACTTGAGATACTCGTCACGATTAGGCCTTGGTTTGGGTTATTGAAAGCTTGGTATCAGAGCCTAGGTTCATGGTCAATTGGGTGTTCATAAAGCCGTGTTAAGTAGAGTATCTTTTATGGGTGTGTAGCATGCCATACTTATAAGGGAGAGGCTATAGGGAATTTAGGAATGTTTTTCTTTCTTGTGTTCTACTTTTGACCTGTAGAGACTAGGATGTTAAAATCTCCTTTAATTTCTATTTATTCGCATTTCAGATCATACCTCCCAAAAAATTTGATGCTCGTGTAAACTCTACTATCCCACTAGAGGACCATGTGGATAGAAATCATCCTACTTATGAGGAACATACCCAGTCTAGGGTCACTACTTCTGATTGCCCTGGTGGATTTCCACTAGTCTCCACTGATCCTTCTCTAAAGGTTGAGACCCATGCTCAGTCACCTCAAGGAGATATACTAATGTTGAGTTTTGTTGATCTATTCATTTATTGACCCCGTTGGTGATATCTCAGTTATATCAATCGGGTCCTACTGGTACTGCTATCGATTATTTTGAAGGCACTAGGCTGGTGAATTTAGGAGGTTGAATTCTTTAGCTTTTACTGGCTCCTAGGTTTAGAAGAATCCTCAAGGTTTTATTGATGAGATAAAAAAGATTTTCCGAGTTATGCTTGCCACTAATGTAGAGGATGTGGAGTTCATTGCTTATCAATTGAAGGATATCGCATATTAATGGTATGAAGAGTGGGAGTATCTTAGGGGTGATAATGTTGAGTCAACCTTATGGGATGACTTTTCGAGTGCTTTTCTTGATCGCTTCTTTTCTTAGGAGTTAAGGAAGGATAAAATAGAGGAGTTTGTGAATTTTAAATAATGTTAGATGACTATGAAGGAGTATGCCCTATAATTTCATTAGTTGTCTCGCTATGCTCCTGAATTAGTGTCTAGCATATGGGCTAGGATGAGGTACTTTGTCTCAGAATTATCTTGATTTTTCATTTTAGAGAGCAAGGCCGCCTTGTTTAACCAGGATATGGACATATCTATACTTGTAGTGTATATGCAATAAGTTAAGGGTGGAAAGAAGAGCAAGAAAAAATATGGAACGATAGAGTAGGAGATTTAGACATTTAGATCAGGGTGGAGGTCAACATTAGAGTAGTAGAGATAGAAGGTAGTGGTTTAAGAAAAAGAACTGGGGAAGTCCTAACTCCTAGTCGATGATTAGTTCTCTCTTTCCAAAGCTATCTGGTGATCGTTGTTTCTGGAGTAGTGATGGAACTAGGGAATAGGGTGCCCAATCTAAGTCCAGTGGGGGCCAGTTAGCTCTATCATATCCTCCTTATCAATTTTTTGGTCAGCTGCATCGCGGTCAGTATGAGAAGAGGAGGAATTGGTATTTTAGTTGTGGTTAGATTGGTCATATTCAGCGGGATTGTCCTTCTAAGGTAGCTTCTAGGGATAACCAGGTTTCTGTTGCTACTTCATCAACTCCTGTGTCAAAGGGTGCCACTTTTAGTACCGGCATAGCCAAAATCATCTGTATTCTCTTGCCACCCACCAGGACTTTGAGCCATCTCCTAATGTTATCACTAGTATATTAAAACTCTTCTCTCATGATGTGTGTTACTTGCTTGATTTGGGGTCTACTATTTATTATGTTACCCCATATGTACTTGTTCATTTTGGTTTTAGCCCTGAGTGTATTCCTGATCTTATTTCTGTGTCTACCTTAGTGGGTGACTCTGTTGTGGATAGAAGAGTCTATAGGGGTTGTGTTGTATCTATCTATGGTAAAAAGACCTTGGTAGACTTGATAGAGTTTGATATGGTTGACTTTGACATAATCTTGGAGATGGATTGGTTGCACTCGTGCTATGCCTCTATAGAATGTCAAATCCGTAAGGTCATTTTTGAATTTCCTAATGAGCCGGTTATAGAATGGGAAGGGAGTTCCCTAGGGCCTAAGGGAAGGTTTATTTTATATCATAAAGCCTGGAAGTTGATTTCAAAGGGGTGTCTTTATCATCTAGTGAATGTTAAGAATTCTAGTTTGGAAGGTCCCTCACTACAATCTGTCCTTATGGTCAATGAGTTTTTTGAGGTCTTTCTTGATCATCTTCCTGGCATTCCTCATGGTAAGAAAATAGACTTTGGGATTGATCTTATTCGCGATACTCATCCTATCTCTATCCGTCTTTATAGAATGACTCCAGTTAAAATGAAAGAACTTAAGGAACACATGAAAGATCTTCTTGATAAGGGTTTTATTCGCCTGAGTGTTACTCTATGGAGTGCTCCTATTCTCTTTGTGAAGAAGAAGGACGGTTCCCTTCAAATATGTATAGACTACCGCTAGTTGAATATGGTGATTATGAATAATAAGTATCCTTTTCCTAGGATTAATGACCAATTAGATCGGCTTCAGGCTGCTAAGTACTTTTCTAAGATCAACCTTTTGTCAGGTTATCATTAATGTAAGATTAGGGAAGTGGATATCCCTCAGACTTTTTTCCAAACTTGGTATGGTCATTTAGAGCATTTGGTAATATTCTTCGGTTTGACTAAAGCGCCAGTGGTATTTAGGGATCATATGAGCCTGGTATTTTGTCAGTTCTTAAATTTATTTATGATTATATTTATTACTAATATTTTGGTATATTTGAGGAGTGAGGAGGATCATGCCAATCACCTTCGTATAGTATTGTAAACCCTTAAGGATCAGCATTTGTGTGCCAAGTGTTTGAAGTATGAGTTCTGGTTGAGTGGTATTACTTTTCTGGATTATGTTATTTCTAATGAAAGGATCATGGTGGATCATAGAAAGTTGCAATGGTTACGAAGTGTCCTAGACCCATGACTTCAATCGATATTTAGAGCTTCTTAGGTTTACCTGAGTATTATCCGAGGTTTGTGGAGAGTTTTTCTTTAATTTCTGCTCCATTGATGAAGTTGAACCAGAAGACGGTGAAGTTCCTATGGTCCGATGCTTGTGAGGGAAGTTTTGAGAAATTAAAAGATAAGTTCACTTCTGCTTCGATCTAGACCCTGCCAGAGGGTACCGATGGGTTTGTTGTTTATTATGATGCATCCCGTATGGGACTTGGATATTTTTTGATGCAACATATTAAGGTAGTGGCCTATGCTTTTAGACAATTGAAAGTTCATGAGAAGAATTATTCGACGCACGACCTAGAATTATTGGCTATGGTGTTTGTCTTGAAAATCTGGCGTTACTAGTTGTATAGAGTTTATGTTGATATTTATTCTGATCATTAGAGCCTGCAGTAGGTGTTCACCCAGAAGGAGTTGAATTTCAGGCAAAGATGATGGCTTGAGTTTCTCAATGATTATCACACGAGTCTCCATTATTATCCAGGTAAAGCTAACATAGTTGTTGATACTCTTAGCAGGTTATCTATGGGTAGTTTATCCTATGTAGATAAGCAGAAGTGAGGATTAGTTAAGGATATTTGCCGATTAACTAATCTTGGAGTATGTCTTTTAGTTTCCAAGGATGAAGGTGTGCTTATTATAGAGGTGGCAAAGTCATCTCTTGTTGCTGAGGTGAAAGAAAAACAGGTGTTGGATCTTATCTTGATGCAGATCAAAGATGATGTGGTCAGTAGAAAGTGATGGCTTTTGAGATTAGTGGTGATTGTATCTTGAGATACCAAGGTAGATTATTTGTTCTCAATATTGATGGCTTGTGAGAAAGAATTTATCCAAAACTCATGAGTTGAGGTACACTGTTCATCCTAGTTGGACGAAGAAGTACCATGACTTGCAAGAAATTTATTGATGGAATAACATAAAGAAAGATGTGACCATTTTTGTGGGTAAATGTATGGTTTGTCAGCAGGTGAAGGTAGAACACTTAAGGCCTGGTGGTTTGTCTCAAGAGATTGGGTTGTCCATGTGGAAATGGGAAGTTATTAATATGGATTTTGTTACCGGTCTTCAACGGTCTCATATCCAGTTTGATTTGATTTGGGTCATTATGGATAAAATGACTAAGTTTGCTCACTTTTTGCCTGTGAGGACTAGTTATTTTGGGGATGATTATGCTAAGCTTTTCATTTAGGAAATCATCAAATTGTATGGTGCTCTAGTTTTTATCATATCTGATCATGGTACACAGTTATCGTCCCGCTTATGGTGTTCTTTTTAGAGAGGTTAGGGAATTAAGGTGAACCTTAGTACCATTTTGGAAGATATGCTTTGGGCTTGTGTGATTGACTTTGGTGTTAGTTGGGTTGCCTATTTATCTATCATCGAGTTTTCATATAATAACAACTATCATTCCAGCCTCCAGATAGCTATGTTCGAGGCTTTATTTGGTAGGAGGTATCGTTCTCCTATTGGGTGTTTCAAAGTTGGTGTGGCAAGGTTATTTGGTCCTAACTTTGTTCTTCAGGCTATATAGAAGGTACATGTGATTAGAGACAAACTTAAGACTGCCCAAAGTCTCCAAAAGTCTTATTGTAGGTGTCTCCCATAAAGAGAGTGATATGGTTTGGGAAGATGGGGATATTTGGTTTTAAAGAGAGTGGGTAATGTTGCCTATGAATTGGAATCGCCTTCTAGTTGGGTTCCATTCACCTGAGTTTTCATATCTCAATGTTGAAGGAGTGTGTGGGTGATCAATCCTTGATTGTTTCCTTAGAGAGTATGGGAATTTCAGATTCCTGGTCTGATAAGGAAGTTCTAATGAGATTTTGGATCGTCAATTCCATTGATAGCAGACTAAGGATATAGCTTTTGTGAAGGTTCTATGGAGGAACCAAAACGTTGAAGAAGTTACTTGGGAAGCTGAAGAGGACATGAACTCCAATTATCCGTTCTTGTTCCCCGTTCCAGATAATCGTGGTTGAGGTATGTGTTTTTTTAGCATCTTTGTTTTTTTATATTTGTGAAAGGTTAGTGTCGGTGTGTCTCTATGTTAAACTGTGCTAAAGGATGCCTTGACCCATCATTCGAGGATGAATGTTCCTAAGGGGGAGAATGTAACACCCTAGATTTTTGTCCCTAGAAAATTATGAGTTTTGGACTCACTTTCCAACCTAAGATTCATCATATGAGTCGTAAGGTATCTTGACAGGTCATAAGACACAAATCGTTGGGTGTCCAATGAGTTTTGCTTAAGGTACTGCCTTGGTGATAACTTGAGGGTACGAGTCATACAGTCCCTTCCATATATTAACTAGTATGATGCCCAAATACTTCTGCCTTGATTACAACTAGGCTCAACGAGTCATAAGGACTCTATACGAGTCGTAAGGTACCAATCATAGGGCGACCAGTGTGCTACCCAAAGGATTCTGTCTCGACTACGACTAGGACCCTACAAGTCATAGGGTTACTTGACAAGTCATATGACTCAGTTGTAATCTAGCTAGTGTGGGTTACTATGGGTACTATTCAACCTACGTCTACGTGTCACGAGTCATAAGGTGACCCTACGAGTCGTAAGGTCACTAGTGTCGATTGGGCGATAAATTTCAGCCTTCTTATCAAGGGCATTTTGGACATTTTTCTCTTTCCCTAACCATAACCCACGACCTTAGAACACTATTGGTACCTAATTCCTATCCATAACACATAAAAAACATTCTCTCAAATTCTCTCAAATCCTTGAGGCAAGAACAAGCTAGGGTCTCTCATACTTGGCCATCCAAAGCTTCAAGGGTTGAATTCTCTCTATAACTCTTAATATTTTAGGTATGTGACTCTATCCTTTTTCCTGTTTTACTGAAAGTGTGACATTATATATTTGTTTATGTGGATTTGGACATGGGTTTTGATATGGGTTGAGGATTTTGGCATGATTGATTCTTAAATTATTTTTCTTTGAATTATGCTTTATAAATGGTTTTGAACTTGTGGGGTGCATGGGCATGGTGAATAAACTAAGGGGTCATGGTTTCCCCCAATTTGATGATTTTTCCTTAATATATGGCTTTGGAAATTGCGTTCCCTCAACCCAAAATGTGAAATTGATATTGAATACGATATTGTCACATGGTTTGACTTGCTCTCTTATGAACCACATATTGATTTTATTGAACCTTGGTGGTTTTGGAATCCCCAGATGAATGAATAAAAGAACCTAGAGGGGTGATGAATTTCCCTATGTGAATAGTTAATTATCATGACATAATAATATTAACTTGCAAGTGCAGTTGGTATGATGATACTAACGGGATGTCTTAATGAATAAATTGGTTCAATTAATGGGAACGTGTGCTAAATATTTTAATTGGGCTTAAAGGAGGGTTGTGTAGCTGGACTGTGAAAGTGTAGGTCCAGAGGGACTAATATTGGAAACCTCGATTGCCGACATGGGGTTTAAATGACTGGGTGGTTTGAGTCCCCCAAGTTAGATAACTAGATGCTTAACTCACCTTTGATTTGTGTCGGGAGGATCGCGTCCACCATGGTGCATATGTACATATGGTTATTCTCTATTTTATGTGGCTACACACACTGAGGCCCTTTCAGCTGGGGAAGAGCTTGACCTATACATCCTGTGGGTACCTTATTATGACAGTTATGCTACACAGCCCGGGTTAAGAATTTAAAGTGCATGCTAAACCTTGTTCTTTACCCCGGCATGATATATATAATTATATATATGTTTATGATGGTGTGTATTAGATTTTGACTGGTTTTGAATTATTGATAATGGCATTGCTTTATACTCTTATCCCTGAGTTACATGCTAATGCTCAACCCGCTAACCGTCTCCGAATGCTATATCCCCATACGATAGACGACACAGAAACACTGCTGGTTTTCCTGTGTGGTGATTAGGTGGCTTCTAGGTTAATCGTGAGTAGACTTGAAGTAGTGACCTTCCATTTTCTAGAAGAGCTTAATTTTATGGTTTTGTTTCCTTATGTCATAGAATTAGTTTCAGACCTATTTTTTTTGGCCATCGTCGGTGGCATGTATGATGAGTGGTGAATTTACCACTCATTTGTACTCAACATTCGTGCACACTACTATGATGTGAATTAATGAGACATATTTGTGATAAAATGCACTAATTTTCATATTTTGCTGGCATACAAGTTATGACATGGAAAAATGTTGATTTGAGCTAAAAAGGATCAAAAAAGAGAAAAGAAGTGCAGTTAGAAGACCTTAAGCAGAAACAATCCCTAGTTACCATAATCGCGACCAGTCAAGCCAGGTAAAAGATTTGCAATCGTGGTGATCTTACTATGTTCATGGTAGCCGCGATCGCGGACAAGCTTCAGTGGTTGCAACAATGTGGGATTTGGCCGTAGGCAGTCTTGTAAATTCACATAATTTTTCCCAATTCCCTTAAGAGGCTCAAACCCTTAACCATTGAGGACAATCCCAAAGTTTTGGGAACTTTTTTTCACCATCTAGTTTCTAATTTGAAGGGACCATTATTGTACTAATTTGTGGTGAACAACACATTAGAGTAACTTCTAAGTAGAGCATTAACAAAATTTATTGAAGATTTGTTGAAACTTAAAGTTTGGAATTGCTTCTTCTTTATCTTTCCTAAATCAAATTGATGGAGATTTTGGGTATATATTTTCTTATTAATCTTATAAATTACCATTTCTTATGTTAGAATAGGGTACAAATGTGTGTGGGTTGTGATTTTTAGCTTCAATTATTAGTTCATGTTGTTGAGTTTTACAAATGCTTGATTATAAAAGGGAATTTGTTGGTGAAAACCTCAAATTTCCTAAATCCCAATATCATCTTTTAAAGAGGGATGTGGGTAGTCTAGATACTACATTATCATTGAAACAAGGTTGTAGGTGACATGAGCATTTATGAACAATAAGATAGATAATAGTTGTTTCTTTTTTATTATCTTAGTAATAAGAATTAATTATAGAACTGCTATATCTTGGGCATCATCGTAGGTATAGGGATGCCCAAATTGAGGCTTTGTAATGACTGGTTGACCACACCCACGAGGGGTGATAGTTTTGTACTTTGTTGAAAGGCTAGTACCGAAATCCCTAACCAAGCGTACCCACACATGCTTTAACTAAGATTTGAAGTCAATTTTCATGTACCCACATACTAGTTGCCCCCAGTAAAACATTATCTCAAGGTCTGTTCCTTTTTGATTACGCTCTAATTATTCGTAGCCTCGAGCTAGCCCTTTAGAGGTTGAAAAATAATTTTATCTTTAAAACGTTTAAAATTATTTATATCTTAGGTTTAAATCTAGAATGCAACTTTTATTTTGAACTTACGTGATCGCCACTCACATTATTCCTCGTGGATTCGATCCCGACTCAAAGTTGGGTAATTTTACTGATAACGAATGCCTTGCACTTAAATTGACGTGTGAATTGAGTGTTATAAAAATGTCGCTTTTGCTGGTGAACTGTTTGGCGTATTGAGTTAATTTGCAATTTTAGCTTACTTTTGTTAGATTCAAACTTGTAAATATTTGTTCGTGATTTTATTTTGTTTCTTGTGTTAGGTTGAATTTTTGTTTTAGTTTACTTATCACTATGGTTAAGTGTTGGAGTATTGTTTTTTATATGGTGGTCGAGAGGGAAATTGGAGTGATTGTCCAAATGCCCCCTCCCCTAGCTATGCTAACAAAAATACTAGTTCTTCTTATGAGTTTAATATGCCTCATGACATGATAAAGGAAGAACAACATGCCGGATCAATGGTATTGAAGTAGTGCTTCTAACTCTCTTGGACCGAGTAGCCATAATATAGGAGGACATGCAACACTTCCATCAATCCATGGTGGCATTTGGAAAAGAGAATGAAAAAGAAAAAGAAGTGGGTGTGAATACCAATCCTTCAAACGTTACGGGTATGCCATTCTTCAAAAAGAGGATGACAAAGAAAAGATATCAAGCCATGTGGTTGACTATGAGGTTGATAGTGATGAATCCTCGATGATTTTCCAACCAACTGAACAAAAACTATTGAAGGATGCCAAAGTTGAAGAAGTGTTACTAGAGTCCAAACAAGAAGCTAAGAAAATCCTTTGTGAAGGCTCTAGTACATTCCTGGGTGAGGACATCAAGAGGAATGTGACTCCAGAATTAGGGAGACGACCTCATTCCAACCACTTCTCGACATTGTGCTTATTAGATGTGATAAAAGTTGAGCCACCAAAGCAAATTATGAATTTGGGAGATAGGGTAAAAAATCCTTATATTTTGGAGTTTGTTATTCCAAAAAGGCTAGATGACGTCCCTCATTTGAAGACCAAAAAGCTAAAAATTTGGTGTTCAACTAGTGGTCGTTTGATATTGTCACTAATACCAAACGAGCCTACTTGAAAGTTTGATGTGATGTTGGGTAAACGGTTTATGTCTTCCAAGTGGCAAGATAGAGGCGTCATTAATACCCCCTCAACTCTGTTTAGTCTTATTTTGGAATATTTAAATCTTCTGCCCAACTTTCGCTCAAAATATAAGGGTTGCAAGATGGGACGTCGATTCAAATATTATAAGTAGAGACATTAATGATATTTGAAGGGGTGTGTCATGCCATGACATTAAAATTTGGCACTCGATGGAAGCAACCCATCAAGCCATGAAAGTGGCCCATATCCTTACTATTTAACTTGGTAATGTAGATTTTAATTTTTTCATTAAATAATCCATGCATTGGTGGCACATTGGAGTGTACTAAATGAGTTTGAAAGAGGAAAAGTATGGGAATTTTGCATGTTTGACTGAACAAGGGAAAACGGAGGTGCAAAAATGCCCCTGGTACTGTGATTGCGAGCTTTGTTCCATGATCGCAGTCACCCATCCACGATCGCGGACCCTTGACCGCAATTATAGTCACACCAGTTTAAAAAGAGCATTGATCTTTTATTTCCCCCACATTTCCCCTCTAATTTTCCTCTCAAATTGCACCCGTTCTTAGCTATATTTCGAGCATTCCAAAAGTATATTTGCATCCACCTTGCATCACTCTTCGGGTAAGTGCCTCAAATTCTTATTTTTCCTAAAACCATGTTTTTCATTGCTAAATGATTATTGAATCATACTTGTGTAGTATTTAGCTACTAGAAATGGTGTGCACACATGAGGGGAAGTCTTGAGTACCCAAAATGGGGTGAAATTGAGTAAAATTTAGGGAGCACACCAAGTACCCGATCAAATGTCCAAAAAAGTCTATAAATAGTTATTTTCACATTGTGGGGGAATAATTAAGTATTTAGAAGATTAGTTTTATATGCTTATTGATAAATTATTGTGTTAGAACATATTTTGGCCCCAAAAGTGGATTTTTTGATTGGTGAAAATCTAGCATGATTTGGTCTCAGGTTCTGCGATAGCCGTCATCGGGACTACAATTGCGGTACCAGCGATTGTGATTTTGTAGTCACGATTACGACAGCCGCAATCGCGGACAAGCTTCCATAATCTCCATATCTGAGGATAAATCTCAGCCTAGACCAAAATTCCTCCAGCTCTACTTTTTGTACTAACACAACCTAGTACCCATCCCATGAGCTTTATTGGACAATATAATCTAGTTTAAGCATGAAAATGTTGATGATATATGTTTTTGTTATCCTCATGTTTTACAGGTTTACATCATGGAGAACTATGACCAAATACGATTCATGACTCCCGAGTGCCCCAACTAGTACTATGATGAGCTTCCAAGGACAAAGCTGCCCCCGAAAAGGGGCATATGCTTATAAAAAGTGTCTAAAAAGCTTTCGACATTTCATGATTGGCTTACAACCACTGGGTGGATATGTTTTGCTCTAGATCCTTTTTGAGAAAACGAGCAGTAGATGCGAGAGTTCTACAAAAATCTCAGCATATTATCTTTCGTGGACCCAGTCATCAGGATTTGAGGGACGAATGTCCATTTTGGAGCATAGCAGATCAACGACTTATATCGGATCCTGAATGCAGACATGACTAATTTTAAGGCTAAGGGGTGTGAGCTAGAAAGTTGGACGGCAGAGAAGTTGTGCCCAGGTAAGGAGGTCTCGAGGGTAGCAATAAAAAGAGGTATCTCAATGAATGACTTCACTACCGAGGCCTGGATATGGATGAACATAATTTGCAGTTGGATCTCTCCTTGCACTCATATGAATGCAGTTACAGATATACACGCCCACATGGTCCTGCATTTTGGACAACATTCCTTTAAATATTGGCCATCTTTTGATCTCTGATATAAAGTTATTTAGGAATCATAATGGTAGGCATCTCTTATTCCCTTCTCTTATTATTAAGTTATGTAGGAGAGACAGGGTTGTGGAATACCCGAATGACACTTGGGTGTGCCATGAAACACCTATTTATCTACTCAAGATCCGGGGTGGGGGTGCACCTGGCAAAAGAAAGATCGACTTGGACAAATTGATATTTAAGGAGTTAGAGACGTGTAGACCATCCATTGTTGGGCCTCTGGAAGATATTGGTGTTCATATTGGGGTCATCAAGGAGCTTGTGTCAGGATTTTCTCTGGGGCCAGGAGAGCTCTTCACCAGATGTCACTCTTATGTATCCCGCTCGGATTATAAGAAGTATTAAGAGGAAAAATAGACACAAGGAGCCACTATTTATAGGATAAAAAAGGCATACTCAGCGTTGGTGGAGTCTCATAGAGAGCTTCTGTTCTCCCATTAGAAGATGAAGAAAAGGGATAGTAGGAGAGACAAGTTTTTTAGTAAGATGTGTAAGAGTGTAAAGGTCCTATGGGAGGTCCTGAAACCCCATAACAGACTACCTTCTCCTAGAGTAGAGTAATGAGGCCCCTGCTAAGTGGTCTATTGCTGATGATGTAGAATCTACAGGGGAGAGCAGCTCTTGATGCAATTTTAAGGAGCACCCTTTTCTTTTACTTAATTTTTTATGTAGTTAGGACACTGCAAGCTTTTAAGTTGCGGGTGCTTGTCCCGGGATTTGTATTATTTAGATATTTTATGGATGTTTTGATTACATTTTGGATTATCCATTATTGGGTAGTATGGTGGTTCCCACATTCCATGGATTAATTATTTGGTGTGTTTTTATATTTTTACTTTATATTTATTTTAGTTATGGCGATTTCAGCCCTAGTTTTGCTCTTAGTCAAGGCCTTTAGCTGATCTGGTTCTTAGTATCCTTCCTCTTTAGTCTAGCTAATAGCTTTTCCCCTTAATTCGCATGCTTTGGGAACTCAATATTCTATAGTTGGAATCTATCTTCCACCGACTGTGACAAAGACATATCTGCTAGAAGAAGTGCGGTCATAAAGTCTTTTTCCCCCCAAGGGAAGAAGGAGTTCAAAATGACTATCTATCTCGTCCAGTCCATAAAAATGCTTGATCTAAATTCAGGCATGACCTACCCATCTACTGCTAGGTCTAAAAATGGCATCGTGCGAGGGCGCCGCTATACCCCTTAATGAATTAAATGGCCCTCCGACCTTTGTTTGATTCTAACGGCCGATATAGATCTTATGAGACTAACCCACTATTACTATGAAAAAAGCCCTTCCCTCTCCTTACAGTGGCTTTCAACTCCTTTCCTTCGCTTTTAGGAAATTAAGAAACTTCTATTACCGCCAAACCTTGAATTGAATTGATCGTATTTTATCGAATGAGGTTTTACCTATGATATATTGAGTGTCAATATTATTAAGGGAAAAAGCATTGTGATTGGGTTTTGAGACATGGATTCAGGGAAGTCTAAGTACCCGTGGCATCAAGGTCATAAATACAAGAGAAGTCTTAGTACCTATGGCATTTCAGATTTGGGATCGCATTTATACTTATGGTGAAGTATGAGTAGCCATATGGTTGGGTTGCCCATATGAAAACCAAAATATGAGACAAAGTCTTGGGTTGGTGCCAGAATTAGCAAATTGTGTGGGGTGTAAATGCAAAACAAACACCCTCCTCCGTCCAAAAAAATTTCAAAAATCAAGGGCACGAACGTGAGCAACCTTGTAATAATACTTTCTCTTTTTGTGACTTCAAAATTTTGGCTTGTGAAAATTGGAAGATACTCCATTTTATTCTCTAGCAGGAGGGGTAATTAAGCCTCCTTGGTGAATTTACATGCCATGTGTGGTGAGCTTATTTGTATAAATGTCATGTATACTTGCATCATCTAGAACTTTCCCTATTTGTCTTTCAAGGCTAATTTTGATTATACTTGGTTGATGAGATGATCTTAGGCCACCTTTGTGACATTAGAAGTCTACTTTAGCCTAAAATCCTACCCTTACATAGATATTATCTCTAGTCACCCACTTTGAGCCTTTGGACCTTTCGTTGGAAAACATATTGCAAGCAATGAGCCTTTTAATTTTAATCCTTTTTTTAACCCTACCCTCCTTGAACTTAAAAATGCAACTTGAGGCTAAAATCTTAAGTTGGGGGTGGTGAAGATTGGAACAGGTAACTTTAGGCCATGAAGTTGTAAGTGAGTGCCTAAGGACATAAACATTGGGCACAAATGAATAAGAAAAAGAAAGGAACCAAAGTAAAGCGTGAAGGGTGCAAGAAAAAGAAATAAAAAGTAAATAGGTGAACCAAGGAAATAAAAGTAGGCACACGTGTATAGAGTGAAAACAAAAGAAGTGGACAATGATCAAAAGTTGGATAGAATAGTGTGATGTAGATATTCAAGGAGGGCATAGTCGTGTTGCTCCTAAATGATATCCTACCCTACCCCAATCTTTTGTTACAAGATCAAAAAACCCTTCTATATCTTCAACCAAGTATATTTATTATAATGGTGATTGAAAATAAGGGCAAGCCTATGGCATGGTACTTGTTAGCATCGAGAGTCCTTGGAAGAGAGAGTTTTTTACTTAAATCCCTTATTGCCTATTTTATAACTTGATATGTGGAATTTTTCTTCTTGTGAGGTGGCATGTGAATAAGTTATGGGGGGGGGGGGGAATTTTGACATCTCCCAAAAAATAAGGCAAAAGGAGTACATTGTAGTTGAGGTCAAAGGTGAGTCACTTCTAGAGTATTAATGATTATTTCATGGTTTCTCTTTGAAGTCTTTTGCACTTTGAACATTGTATTTCATGTTAAGGGAGGTGGTGAGAATATCTTTGCCCATGTTTGAATAACTATTTGTCTTATTAACTAAGCTTGAAGTCATTGTGATTATCTCATGGTAAGAAGCAGTGTTACTGGAGGACAAGCAAAGCTTTAAGTTGGGAGTACTGATGAGTGGTGAATTTACCACTCATTTTCACTCAACATTCATGCGCACTACTTTGATGTAAATGTATAAATGAGACATATTTGTGACTAAATTCACTAATTTCCATATTTTGTAGGCATACAAGTTATGAGTCGGAAAGATATGGATTTGAGCTAAAAAAGATCAACAAGGAGAAAAGAAGTGCAGCTAGAACACCTGAAGAAGAAATAAGCCTTAGTTATCGTGATCGCAGTTTGTGGACTACGATCTCAAACAAGCTTCAGCGATCACAATAATGCGGTATTTTGGCTAGGGGAAGTCTTTTAATTTCACACAGTTTTTCCCAATTCCCTTAAAAGGCTCAAACCCTTAACCATTGAAGACAATCCCCAATTTTTGGAACTCTTTTTCACCATCTAGTTTCTAACTTGAAGGGATCATTATTGTATTAATTTTGTGGTGAAGAATACTTTAGAGTAACTTCTAAGTGGAGGATTAGCAAACTCCATTGAAGATTTGATGAAACTTAAAGTTTGGATTTACTTCTTCTTTATCTTTCATAAATCAATTTGATGGAGATTTTAGGTATATCTTTGCTTATTAATCCTATGAGTTACTAGTTCTTCCTCTTGGGGTTATGTTAGAATAGGGTACAAGTGTGTGTGGGTTGTGATTTTTAGCTTCAATTATTAGTTTATGTTGTTGGATTTTAAAATGCTTGATTGTAAAAGGGATTTTTTTAGTGAAAACCTCAGATTTCCTAAATCCCAATATCATTCTTAAAAGAGAGATGTAAGTAGTCTAGATCCTATATTATCCTTGAAAGAGGGTTTTAGATGACATGAGTCTTTGTGAACAATAAGACAGATAATAATTGTTTCCTTTTTATTATCTTAAAAATAAGAATAAATTATGGAACTGCTATTTCTTAGGCATCATCCTAGAAATAGGGATCGCCAAATTAAGGCTTTGTAATGATTGGTTGACCACATGAATACCTCAATGATAGTTTGGTACTTTGTTAAAAAGGTAGTACCAAAATCCCTAACCAAGCCTACCCACACATGCTTTAACTAAGATTTGAAGTCGATTTTCATGTTCCCACATACTAGTTGCCCCCAGTAGAACATAACCCCAAATTGATTACGCTCTAATTATTTGCAGCCTCGGGTAATCCCTTTAGAAGTCAAAAAGCAATCATATCCTTAAAACGTTTAATTTCCTCCAATTATTTGTATCTTAGGTTTAAATTTAGAAAGCGACTTCCATTTTGAACTTACTCGATCGCCACTCACATTATTCCTCATGGATTTGACCCCGACTCAAAGTTGGGTAATTATATTGACCACGACCGCCTTGCACTTAAATTGACGTATGATTAGAGCATTATCAATATCCCAAATTGGATTGTTATGATCTTTATTAGAGGCTTCATGGATTACTATGGACTTGGCTATTGGTTATTGGTTATTGATATATCTTAGATTTCTTTAAGCTTATCCCTTCTACCTTGTTATATATTCAAAATTCATGCACTGCTAGGGTATTATGTTCTATTTGGATAGGCAAAAAAGGAGGTCTATGGTCCATGATGGACTTAAGATCCCATCACGACTAGACCCTGGTTTAGGTCGTGACACACATGCCTCGTATTGAGTATTTATTTGACCAGCTTCAGGGTGCACCAATGTTCTCTAATATTGACTTGAGGTTTGGTTGCCGTCAATTAATGATATCGGCTGTGGATATCCTAAAGACAACCTTAAGGACCTATTATGGTCATTATGAGTTCCTAGTGATGCCTTTTGGGTTGACCAATGCCCTAGCAACATTTATGGATTTGATTAATCGCCTATTTAGGCCTTATTTGGATTCCTTCGTGATTGTGTTCATCAATGAATCCTTGTATATTCGAGGAGTAGAGAGAAACATATGTAACATTTGAGGATTATGCTACAAATTTTTAGAGGTCATAGGTTTTTTTCCATGTTCTCTATATTTGAGTTCTGGCTTGAGTCAGTGACCTTTCTTGGACAAGTGGTTTCTAAGGATGGGATTATAATGGATCCACTAAAGATTGAGGCTATTCGTGATTGGGCCAAGCTCACATCTCCTTTTAAGGTTTGTTGTTTCATTGGTTTGGCTAGTTACTATTGATGGTTTGTCGAGAGTTTTACCACAATTAAAGCCCTATGACTAGGTTGACTTAGAAGAAGGTTCCTTTTTGATGGTTTGAGGAGAGTGAGTTGAGCTTTGGGAAACTCAAATGATTTCTTACTTCAGCTCCTAGTTTGGATATTTTTACTGATGGTAAGGGATTTATCGTATATTATGATGCTTTTGGTATAGGTTTGGGTTGTGCGTTGATACACTAGAACTGAGTTATTGCTTATGTGTCAAAGAAGTTGAAGGTGAACAAGCGCAACTACTCCACTTATGATTTAGAGTTGGCGGTAATAGTCTTCGAGCTTATGATTTGGAGGCATTCTCTTTATGGCATGCATTGTAAGATATTCACGAATCATCGTAGTCTTATACATCTTATGACCCAAAGAGAGCTTAATTCTAGGCAACGTAGATAGATGAATTTACTTTAGTATTATGACATCTCTATTTTATATCATCCAAGTAAGGAGAATGTGGTAGCGAATACCTTGAGCAGAAAGATAGTGAGTATTAGTACATGGGTTTCTATCTCAGTTTCTCAGATACCATTATTATGGGATATCTTGGCCTTATCCAATTCGATGGTGCGACTTCATATTTTAAATCCCAAGAGGATTGTTGCTAGTGTTGAGGCTAGGTCTACTCTATTTGGGTAGATTCAGTGTTATCAGTTTGAGGATATAAGATTTTGTATTAATCATGTCGGTGTTGAGTGGTGCATCCAAGAGGGATACCATACATTCTGAGGGTGTTTCGACTTTTGATGGATACATTTTGAGAGTTGGCGACTTGATCTAGTTTATTTTTCATGAGGGTCACATCTCTAAATATTCTATTCACTTGACAATAGCTAAGATATATAGAGATTTCAGGTAGCATTATTGGTGGAGTGGTATGAAGAGAAATTTGATAGAATTATAACGCATTGCCTATATTATCAGCAGGTGAAGGTCGAGCATCAGAGACCTCGTGGATTTATTTAGAGGTTTCCTATTCTCGAGTGAAATTAGGAGTGGATTACCATGGATTTCGTTAGTGGTTTTCCTTACACTTCCTATGGTTTTGATAGTATTAGGTTATTGTGGATCAGTTGACCAAATTGGCATATTTCATTCCTATTTAGATATTCTTCAGTGCCGAGAGGTTAGCATGTATTTATGTTTGTAAGATAGTTTGTTTACATGAAGTGCCCATATTTATAATTTCAGACCAAGGTTTGGTATTCACTACTAGCTTTTGAAGAGCTTTTTAGGAGCAGTTGGGTACTCAGGTGGACCTTAGTACAACCTTTCATCCTTAGATCACTGGGTAGTCGGAGTGGATATTTAGGGTCTCGAGGATTTGCTCGGAGCCTATGTTATGGACTTTGAAGGTCAGTGGTATCACCACCTAGATTTGGTAGAGTTTTCATATAATAATAGCTACCATTAAAGTATTGAGATGGTGACTTTTGAGGATTTATATGGCGGGCAATTTTGTTCTCTTATTGGGTAGTTTGAGACCATCAAGATTAGACCTTGTGAAACTGACTTGCTTCAGAAGTATAGGGATATAGTTAGGGTGATTCTGGAGAGGTTGAGGGCAACGTAATTAGGCAGAAGGCTTGAGCATACCATAGACTTCGTTCATTAAGATTTGGAGTTGGTGACCAGGTATTCCTCCATGTATCTTCCATAAAGGGCGTGATGAGTTTCGGAGGAAAGGTAAGCTTAGCCCTAGATAAATTGGACCCTTTGAGATCCTTTGTATAGTTGGATAGGTGGTATATGAGTTAGCTTTACCCCCATATTTCCCCACTATCTATCTGGTTTTCCATGATTTTATGTTGCGGAGGTACATTTTCGATGAGTCTCATGTGCTCATATAGGACTTAATTGAGTTAGATGAGCAATTGACCTTTATGGATGATTCGATGTTCATATTAGCCGCTGATGTTTAGTGGTTGCACACTATAGAGATTCTAGTAGTTAAGGTAGAGTGGAGGCACCGCCCAGTAAAGAAGGATTTGTGGGAGATCGAGAGCGAGATGCGGATCCAGTATCCTCACCTGTTTGAGACCTTAGGTACATCCTAACCCTTTACTTTCATGGACAAAAGTTCTTTTAGTAGTTGATATTATAATGACCCTCCTTGGTTCTTTTAGTAGTTCTTTAATATCTCTAAAATGTTGATTTTAGGCTAGGAGGATCCTTGGTTCGGGTCTAGAGAATTCTAAACTCATTTTGAGTTTTTGAAAGTTAACAAAAATGGAACGTGGGTGTGGGATCCACTTTTTATTGAGATGAACTTAAATGAAAATTTCGATTGTGCCATTGAGTCTGAAATATCAAATTTAATAGGGTAGCACACTTCGTTAGCATATATGGGATTTTGAATCAATCCCGAGGAGTTGGTGGAATTCAAAGTCTCCAGCTGGTGCTGGTGCATTCGCTTGAGCGACCAGCCATTCGCTTAAGCGACCTGGCTTGCACTAGTTGGTATCAATTAAGTGATGCCTTTGTCGCTTAAGCGGTGATCTCTAAGTGGCCAAAGGTCACTTAAGCGACATGTGCAGACTTAGCCAATATGCTGAAAATGATACCTAGTCACTTAAGCAATGACCGCTTATGCAACCCAGTGTCCGCTTAAGTGACACCTGGTACTTGTAAAATCTCCACTTAGCTCATTTTCTCCAATTTTTAAGAGTGTGGAACCCTAGAAGGAGTGAAAACTTAGGAAAAACATTAGTTAGTGATTTTTGAGTGTTTATAAGCTCGAGTAACATGTTTTTTCTTTAGTGCAGATCCAGGTACGAGTGTTCCCAGGATAATTGATTTAGACAATCCTTTGAGCTTATTTGAGGTAGCAGTTGATATATGCATCCAGAGTTGGCTACTATCTTGTCCCATCTAGACTATATCTTTATTGTATTCGGAGAAAAGTTTGCTCCTTTTGGGATACCATATGTATTTTGATTTTTAGTTGTATTAGTTAGTTCTTACACTGTGACACCAGGTTTTGGGAATTTGGTATGGTATCCTTGGTTATATATATCAGCTTTTGTTACATTGGTGTGGTTTGACTCTGTTCCAAGAGTCTTGCCTTAGATTTTGCTATTATCTTTCATTCTATATCAGTTTGGGTGAAAGGATTATTTGTTAAGGCTTGCCGTGACAAGTGCCATCATGACCCTTGGCTTTTGGATCATGACAACAATGCCCAAATAATGAGGTCCCAGAAAAAATGTTTTTTAAAATCTTCTATAGGGCATTGGATCAATTGATAAGACGGTAGATGATAATACAAAAGAAGGATCTATTATCAAACAATCTTATAGTGTTGCAGCATATTTATTGGATCAAGTACCTAAAAAAAGTGAGGGTGCCACACAAGAGATACCGAGGTGTCCGTGAGAGCTACCTTCACATATTTAGTAAACCAAGAACACAAGGAAACAGGATGAGGAAAGAGATGAGAACATAGATAAAGTGATAACACAACTTGATCTTCTAACCAAGCAAGTAATGGGAGCTACTCCAAAGGCGGTTAACGCCATTGCTTCTAAGAGTGTTAAAGCTTATGATAAAGAGGAAATAGAGTCCCTTGATGGGGTAATTTGGTTCTTATTGAACTAAACGGGGGATTCTCACCCTATCTATCAAAGGCAATATGGCAATCAAGGTTGGAAGGAATGAAATCATGATAGAGATTGGCGTGATAAAGATCGTGATAGAGACCGATATTGGAGATATAAGGATAGGTATTATGACCAATATTTACGTCCACATAATAGGGCCAAGGGTCAAGAGTCAAGCCCCATTGACCCAGAGAAGTTCAAAAGTGAGGATGTGCTTACTCGTATCTTGGTGCGTGTTGAAAGAACCGATAAAATGGTGATAGAATTGAAAAGTGAGTTCTCACAACCCAATCAAATGGTGACATCTCATTCAACCTCTATCAATAAGCTTGAAACTCAAATTTGTCAAATGTCGGCTCATCTCAATGCAAGGCTAAAGGGTGGATTACCTAGTGACACGATTATTAATCCTAAGAATAATGCTTACATCATTGCCATTGTCATTAGGAGTGTTCAGACTTATGGCTAAGATGTTGTTGATTTTGATGAATACCCCGATGAAAGGGGGAGTGCTGAACAAGCAAATGGAAAGAAAAAATGTCTAAACAAGTTTAATGACGCAGTTCCAAAATCTAATGAGTCCATTGTTGAAAAGCTGAAGTAGTTGAAGAAAAGGGGTAAATTGAGGATGCACCAAAAGCATTTGATGGTGATGCTCCAAAATTAGATGAAAACTCCGGTTGTTCCTTTGTCTAGAATAAAAATTCCACCTTCATTCCGACAAATAATCAAGAAGAAGAAAGATGATACCAAGTTCAAGAAATTTGTTTCTTAGTTTAGCGAACTCTTGGTGAATACTCAACTATTAAAAGCTTTACAAGAAATGCCCGGGTATGCTAATTCATGAAGGAGTTGGTTAAAAATAAATGATTCAAGGATGTTAAAACTATAGAAGCTCTATTCTAGTGCCATAATGTCTAGCACAATGGTAGTAAAGAAACAATCTAAGGATTTACAATCCATTTCAGTGATTGATATGGTTGATGATGAGGTGAACACCATAAAGGAAAATCTTGAAGATGACCCTTGGTGGGTGCACTGCTGAACTTGGGAGTGAGGTGATTGAAGAAAAGGATGAGGTGGTTAATTTAACCATGAGACTTGGCTCATATAATAAAACTCTTGTGAGAATAACACTTTGCCAACTGTTGTTGTGGATGATCTATCGCCTTATCAAAAGAAAACTTCTAATTTGATGGTGAAAAAGTTCATTTGTGCATTTGGGTGGCCCGTAGTGGACATAAAATGCATCATTCCCGGGCATTGTTCAAATAAAACATAAAAGAAGAGGTGACATGAAGTTAAGACATTGAATCGAGAGTTCTTTAAGGGGATAATGTGTTCCATCTCAAATATAGGTTGAAACGTTCCATGGAAAATTTTAAGTTGTGGGCCATTTTTGGTCTTGAATGTGTATTCAAATGAAAGAATTGAGTTAAAGATCATGAGAAAAGAAGTGTATGGAGAGTGGACAAGGATTGAGGTATGACCACATGGGTGGACTCAAAGCAAATATGGTTGAATCACTTCAATTTAAGAATCCAAAATGATGATTAAATGATGTCGTTTCGCAACTTTAACTAAGGAGCTACTTGGGTGGCAACCCAAGGAATTTTTATTGATGTTTTCTACTGTTAGTTATTTTAATTTTAACTTATTTTTAGTGTTTAAAGGTGACATCATAAGCCAGGATGTGTGTAGGAAGGTTTGGGGGCTCAAAATTATGCCCCAAGCCGCTATTGTGAAACATCTTGGGTTTTGACCCGTAGAAAATTTCCTAGAAATCCATTCGACGAACCTAATACGATTCATGGGTATGAGCTATATGCTAGGGTACGAGTAGTATGGTCCTGTTGTATACTGACTAGTGTTAGTTAGAGGGATGGTTTTAGTCACTGGAATGGGAATGACTTAGAGGTGTGAGTCGTAACAGTTTGGTATGAGTTGTATTAGGTAATCGTATGGTGGACCACGTTTGATCCTCCTGATATTTTATTCTGCTAGGGGTACGAGTCATGGATACAGATCATATACTGAGGTTACGACTTGGTTGTATGATTCGTATACTGGATAGCGTCTAATCCAAAGGTTAAGGCCTGGGTACAACTGGTGGAAACCAACTGGTGGAAACCAATCGTAAGGATGGGTACGACTCGTAAAAGGGTTAGTGATATCCCTATGACGGGTTTTTAAGGGACTTAAGTGGGGGTATTCTGGATATTTCCCAACTTACCTTTATTAGGACCCGCGACTTCTAATGCACTTAGGAGGTTATTTACCTTATTATTCTATTCATTAACACTTAGAAACTATTCCAAAACATCTCATAGTTTTCTCAAGAGATTTTAGGGCAAGAAAGATAGGGTTTCAACTAAGGGATTGCTTTGGGGCTTGCTTTGGTGATTTCTTTCCATCAATCCTTCGGTATAAGGAATGATTCTCTTCCCTCATTATAATTTCAACTAAAGGCATGGTTTATATGATTGATTTCATGGTTTTAGTATTTCATGATTATGGTTTTCAACTATTATTTATGGGTTTTAATATTGAATACTTGGTTATGGTTTCCTATGGTTTTAATTATTCTTTATATGCATTAATGGTAGTTTTGGACAATTGGATTGCATGGTAATGGTTTAATGGTCTTTGGAATTGGTTTTGGTTATATTATGCCCCCAAGGTGTTTGATAAAATGATTATAAAAATATGTTCATTGCATTGACTTCTTTAAATGGAACTCTTGCTTGTTTTTAGCTTATGCATGGAACTATAAATGGTTTAAATGGTTTATAAAGGTTAAAGGATAATTGGTTATGCTTGTGGAGAACATGAAAGTCTCCTAAGATTAAATATGGTAAATGGAAAGGGCACTTGAGATTTCCCTCAACCTAAATGATTTGGCTAGGGATAAATCTTGCAAGTATGGTTGGTATGACAATACCACTAATAATTAGCCTTGGTTTATAAATGGTAACTGAATTATTTGGACATGGTTTTAATTTGGGTATTAATGGCAGGATATGTAACTAAGCTGTGGAAGGTGGAGGTTTCGGGGGAACTAAAATTGAAAACTTATATTTGCCGATATGAGGGGTCCTTGATGACCACGTGCGAGTGTCATATTTTATATTAGAAGGATGTACTAGTCATCCCATGGGATATTTCCTAGTCGTGTGTCTACACGCACTGGGACCCTTTCAGTAAGGGGAGTTGAACCCACATGGCCCATATGTGTGGTTAAATAGCAAGGTTACACAACCTAGGTAAAGGTATTAAGTGCATGATAAACCCGGTCCCTTTTACTGGAACTTATATATGTATGGTTGTATGCATTATGGATAGTTTTACTTGGATTTTATTAATGGCATTATTTTATACTTACCCTGAGATTCATTCTAGCGGTCATTGACTAAACCCGTCTATTGGCGGCTGTATACCTATGCTATGCAAGAACTGTCCATTCTACTCTTCCTATTTAGCACGTGGATTCGGTATTAGCACTTGGACTGAAGTGGTGAGCTTCCATCCTTTAGGAAGGCATCATTTCATGTTGTGGATTTTCTTTAGACACTTTTCTTTTAATTTGGATATTGGTTTTGTCCATGGTTGGGGGCATGTCCCAACTAGAGTTGTTTACTCTTTTGGATAGAGGCTTTGTGGTGCTTCTGGGGGTTGGTATGGGTGTGATCGGTATTGGTGTCAGCCTTGGAATTAGAAAAATTCGGTGGGCTGACATCATTGGATGATATTGTTGGTTGTTCCATCCTATTACATTTTAGGATTGATTTTCATATTATGTTGTGGTATTCCCTTTGGTTTATGGTGTAAGGTTGGGTTGGTAGGGTTGGTCGGTTGGTGGGGTATGGTTGGACTCCGTTGGGTCGGTCTTGGTTTTGACCCTATCCCAGAGTCTTAATGAGAATAATAATTCTATCTTGTTATATGTTCGAAATTCAGCCCATCTAAGGCTAGACATAGGTGGTTGGGTTGGGTAACTGGGGTGGTACCCCATCCTGGTTGGACTTCAAATGCCCATTACGACATGGCCCGGAGTCGGGTCGTGTCATATTGATAAAAATTTCTTGCTTGAAATCTGGTCATACAAACTTGGACTTGTAATGTACATGTTTGAACAGTCCAGGTACAAGCCAAAAGCAACTTGGACGCGGCTGAAAATAGCCTTCACTGGCTGGAAATGAGCTGGACATGCTGCAGCATTCCAGGTGCATCCCAGGCACATCCTTGATGTAGTTGGTGGTAGAAATACTGACTGGAACTGTGCTGGACATGTTGGAGCATTCCAGGCACAATCCAAGTACATCTTGAACACAAGAGAGCACAAAACAACTGGGAACAAATTGACCTGACCAGCGCTAGAACTGCTTGAGCAGTCTAGGTGCAGATCTAACAATAGTGCAAACATATAGGCTATTTTTTGATCTAAAATTGTTGAAGCATTTCACATGAATTCATTCCCATTTCAAGTCTCTAATGTCACGATCCAATTTATTGGATCATGACAACGCCTACTATCGGTACAAAGAAGCAACTACATAATATAATCCCGAAACTTGGTGGTATCAGTACAATAGCTTCTAATAATATAATAAGAATACAAAAATGGAATATATGAAAAAATTACACTAATACAACTTATCTGCGACTACAACATAAAGACTAGTCTAATAAATAAGAGAGACAGGTAATACTTCGAACGTTGGTAGCTCACTCTAAGTCTCCAAACTATGGCTGCTCCGCACGATGCACACATCAACAACGATAACCCATACTATGATTTGCAGGCTACAGAAGTGTAGTATGAGTACCAAATGAATGTACTTTAGTAGGCAGCTGTAAACTGAACTCCAAGGATAAAATAGATATAAATAACATATAAACAGAACGAAAACTGTACCCAAGAGTCCAGTAATTATATAATAAGCCATTGAGATAATAAGGATAATCTATGCTATACATATCCAAGAGGCAAACATAATAAGGCTACAAAGATATCAAGGATGAACTATCTTATTCCAGCCGTACTAAGAAATCCCAACACTATACCATATATCACTGGCTAATAGACAAAGTAAAAGTTGAAGAAAGACATACATATAAGTATACGAGGCCAAGGAATGAATATACAATTTGAATCAATGAAAGGAAGGGATATGCGGTAACACCATAGCTACATATAACTATGTATACATATATAAGTATAAAACCGAGGTCTACTCGAAGTACAACCTAGATCATCAAACTAGATATTTAAGACCCCATAATAATAGTAGGAGCTAGTGCTAGAATACTCAGTGTTCTGATTCATATACCTAGTCATCAAACGGTCATGAATAAAAATATAATCATTAGATAAACAAGTTAGAATCATACCTCAACTCTCGAAACTGAATTAGTGACCAATATGTCACAAACTAGCCATAACAATGATCATAACAATGATAATAACAATGTCAATAACAACACGACTAACCGGATATTACGGAGATCCAAATACCAAACTGAACCTATGCGCACCCCCACCGCCCCAGGCTTAGAAGGTCCAATCAACATACAATCATACAAGGCATAATGATCACCCATATCTATACAGCGAACCCATACCAGCTAATCAACATAGACACATATTAGTGATAGGCGATGCACATGCAAGTATGATTGCAATAGAATTTGTAATATTATTATCGACATTATCATCATAACCATCATTATTATCATCATACTCGTCATAATCATTCTTCAGCCTTGACAGGTATCAATATCATCATCATAACATCCTCCGACCTTACCGGGTATCATCACATCATAATAATATCCTTTGGCCTTACCGAGCATCATCATGTTACCATTATACCAAATTAATGTCAATAATAGAGAGAGAGCCCAACGAGGGCTACTGTAAAGTGCAAACCCCTCGAGGGATAAAGTAAATAACAATCCCCACGAGGGCTATGGTAAATAAACTTAAAAAAAGATCTAAGGTCGAGTATATGTCCATAATTCATCATTCATCATCAAAATCATATTATCCATAAGCATATATATAATAGGTGCACGGACTCAAGCCGTGGCTAAAAGCGTGTAAGTTCATAAATCTATTGCCCAGAGTGATCTTCGAGACTAAATTATTATAAAATGTCAAAAGGGTCGAAACATAAAACAACCATAGTAAATAGTAGTATCAAATTATGGACTAGAATTGATTTTGGTCAATTCTTCAAAACATCATTATTAGCCGTTGTTATGTATGTAAACTATCTATTAAGGTAGGCAGTTATTATTGTAAAGAAATCTACTTTTAAGATGAAAAGTGGGCGTTGACCCTTAACTAAGAAGAATAGTCATAGTATCATATCCAAAATAGAATCATATTATTTACCCAAAATGAATATGAAAGTACCAAACCTATGCATTCCATCACCAGTATTCAAATATTGGAATCATAAGAACTGTACTACATCTTTCTCCATCCCAAACCGGAGAGATGTGTATAAACACATCTATATATAAATATTCATAAACTACAACAGTATCATTTACAAGGGTAATTACATCTCAGATATCCAACCAATGTCATAACACGACCTTTGGCCCAATAATATGTCTAGAATTATGATAACACCATAATCACATCCTTAGGCCTACATACGTATCCAGATATGTTATTAATAATCATTTATATATAAATCATCTTGTAAATATAGGCCATAGTGTATCCACGAGGCATAACATCCCTACAGGTTATGAAGCATACTATAATCATCTCACATATAAGAGACATCTCACTTCTAGGAGGCATAATGCATCAATAAGGCATATCTCATAACGAGGCATATCACACCTTATGTGGAATGTCGTATCTATAGGTCATGTAGCATAACTATGAGTAATATCGTCTCTAATGACCCAATATAATATTTAAGAGGAATTATGTATCAAAAGTCCTAATATCTCATCTAAGAGGAATTAACATCAATAAAGGCCCAATATCATATCTATAAGGAATAACATGGCCATAATCCATTAGTCATTATCTAGGGGAAAATACCATCACTATTCATCAAACCGCCACGTAACCTTACATTAAGGTTTACTAGTCCAACTATGCCTAACATCCATAAATACGTCCACAAAGGCTAACACAAATCTTGGCCTAAGGTAGGCCAGATGATCCCACTGCTAGTCCTCAATTTTTATATGAAGGCAACTTATACCCCAAACTAGGTTAAGGTATCTACTTTAACTTCTAGATGTCAAGTAAGCCACAACCAATCCTAAGGTAGGAATTTCATCTAGAATCAAGGACATTCATGTCAACTCTACTCAAATTATGGTTTTAAGATCACTAAACTATCCCAACTAAGATTAACTATACTAAACATGGTTCCAAAATTTAAACCACATCCCAAACCTAGCATCATATTGTATCCATACTACAAATTAATTCAATCAAGGGAGAAGGCAACAAGATTGTAAAAGGTACTAAGCATTTTACCTTATGGGTCCAAGACCCTCATCTAATCTCCAAACTACAATAATCAAGGATAAGTCAGTCTGCCCATAATCAAACTTAACATTTACATTCGTACGCAGTATATATCACACATCATCTATGAATAAGAGTAGACGAAAGCCTACCTCAAAGTTGAACCACAAATCCTTGCATTATTCACCAAAAACTCCTCTTCATTTCACAATTCCAAAATGTCATCACACTATCAAAATCATAATCTACTCATAAATATGAGAATAATGATACCCATATTGTACTATTGTGCTTCGGGTCCAAAAATAACACCAAAAACCCCATGTGGGTCCCACTTATGGAAAACATATTACTGAGGTCAACCCAACGTTCATGAATGAACAAGGAATCATAACCCTTAAGAAATGGGTGGAAACCAAGCAACCTTTGGACTAAAATCAAGCCCTAAGTGAATTTAGGGTTTTGGTCAAAACTAGGAAAGTCAAGCATGAATTTGAAGGATTCTTTCCTTAAATTTGAAGATATTTGCATTAATAGGTGTTAAACAAGCTCCAAGTCACCCCCAATGATCAATTTTGAGTTATGTTACCCATTTAGGATTTTTGGCTCACAAAAGTGAGTCGAAAATGACCAAAACACGGACTAAAGGTTCATTAAATACCTCTCCTAGGTAGGGAGGTGCCACAATCGCACTCTTTGGACCATGATAGCGATGCCGCGGTCACCATCTCTCTTTCGCAATCTCCGTACCCTCTGTTATGATTGATGACAGCTGAAACTTGAAATTTTTCCAAGTTTTGTCTAATGCCTTAGGACTCGTTCGAAATTCAATTTTCATAAATGTGAACTATGCAACAAACCTAAATTTGATGTTTTGAATGCGTTGGTGAAGTCAGATTTTCGATCCAATTTTGTTTCAACCAAATGTGGGCCTCACACCCGTATTTCAAAATTTCAAAGTTTTCAACCAATAGATTGAAATGATCTCGAGTTCATTGAGACCTAAACCAAATGTCATCCTCGCCTAATATCGATATTCCAAAGCTACTGGTGCAGTCAGAATTCATATCCGAGATGACTTTATTGAAGTTTTTTCCATGTGGCAATTTGGAACGATCGAAGACTTTCAAATAGGGAATTGGTTCTAGAAATTAAATGAACTATTCAATAACTGAACTGTCTTACCAAATAAGTCATAAGTGGATTAAGGCAGCTATGGTGAAACTTTTATGACAAAGATAAGTGAAAATATGAGAAATAACCGAAAGGGTCATTACAATATACATTACTAGAAAGGACTTTTATCCTCAAAAGTCAATGAATAGAAAGAAACTTAAAGCTCAAAGGGATAAGGTACTGGGATCACATGCTTCGAGCATGACTTCCCAGATAACCTCCACGGAGAGAGAAAACTTTTCAGGGATTTTGCCATAGGTATCCCTTTTTCAACCAGCACTCTCACTTCACTTCAAAACAACCAAAACTTAATCTTAACCACTAACTGGCCTCTAATTTAATTGAAAAGTCTAATGCATTCAAATCTAAACCACAACATACTGATCATATCTCGATATCTATATAAATCAAAAAGGCTTATTCAAGCCAAAACCAACCCAAGACGTGAATCATACAACTGACTCCAAATCTAAATATAACCTTTCTTTACCATTTTACACCTGCTATCCACTCCAAAATAGGAGGAAAATCACCTCCATTCCTTCCCGCAAAATCTTATGACATAGAACTTGAAGAACTAAAACTAATCCGTTGAAAGTGCATATGGGTAACATGAGATTTGGGCACATAAATAGAGAAATTAAGGTATACGATCTATATCAATTCTATAGCTAGTCTGGATGGTAATCAAAATAGAAATCCAAATGATAAAGGCATAACTACTCATCACTGAACATTCTGCTCCAGGATGTGCCATTAACGAAGAATAAAGCCATAGTGAATCGAACTCTAGTCCATAGTGAATCGAACTCTAGTATGTTATTCTCACTGATTATATCATCCAAAATTCCCAAAGAAAATTAGAAACTCGAGGCCAAAGCTACAAGAATCAATACTGGGTCCATGGGCCATCATCTGAATGCTTAGAAACTATAATATCCAAAATCAAGAAGATCGAATAGGTAACCATGGATTAGACCCAACTAGCCTAAAATGAAATTCTAACTGAGGTAAATTTGCAAATGAAGGTCGCACTCACCTCCTTAACACTAAGCTAAAATCTCAATACCAAGGCTGAATCGCTCAATCTTAACTACCAAAACAAAACCTGAAGATGGGTAGGCATCCATACTCCCAATTAATCATAACTTCTAAATGGCAATATCAAGGCACCAAATTAGAAACTAAGCCAATAAGGCTATACCAATGTCAACTACTCAAATCGACCTTAGTATCTAAATTTGACACATCCAAGCTTCATCATACCAATAAAAAATTGAAAGTTAGCTAAAGATCAAATTCACCACAGAGATAAACCATCGACTTAAAACACAACAACCAACTCCATATTAGCTAGGGGGTATGAAATGTAGCCACACAAATAAAACTATGCCAAAGGCTAAATCACTGACTAAAATTGCAAATAACCTACTCCATAATTGCTAGCTGGCATGAACTATTAAAACATACTCAAAACTCCCCAAGGCTGCAATGCGCACCAGTAAGGGAAAGAACTCTAGCAACTCAAGGAAATGAAATTCAAGCCAGAACTAAACAATCCAACACTCTATCTCGGTAAAGAATAGCCATAGGCACATATCATTAAGAAGAAATTAACATAACCCAAACCAGGGCCTTGTCGTAATGGGCGATCTCAAGCTCAATAAAGATTAGAGGCCACCCCTAATACCTTACCCAAACAAGCAACGTATGCCCTAAGTTGGCAAAATTCTAACCATACAACAAGATAGCGAGTTTATCCATGTAGTGACTTTGCGATGAACCTATATCCGAGGCCAACCCAACCTAGTTAATCCACCCAATAACCAACCAATCAAAAAATACCTAAAAGATAAACCAAAAACAAGACAATAAGTTAATGTATGTTTATATATATGACATAATCCATCCATACCATACCCAAGTCCACAGTTGTCCATAAAAAATCTCTAAACCAAACCAAAGAGAATCTAGTCGGGACATGCCTCCGATATGGCTAAAAACCAAGTCAATGAAAGACAAAAGTACATAAAGTAATCCATGCCATGAAATAGATGCCTTCCTAACTATAGAATCTCACAAATTTAATCCAATAGGTGATACCAAATCCGATCACTAAGCAGAAGAAGTAGAATGACAGATTCCTACATCGCGTGGGGATATCGCCGCTTAAAGATGGGTTAGAGGGTGAACTCTAGCATACACTCAAGATAAGGATAAAATAATGACATTCAGTGAAACCAAGTAAACCAACCATATGCATACAGACCATACGT
Organism: Capsicum annuum; assembly: GCF_002878395.1. Taxonomy (NCBI): domain Eukaryota; kingdom Viridiplantae; phylum Streptophyta; class Magnoliopsida; order Solanales; family Solanaceae; genus Capsicum; species Capsicum annuum. The sequence goes on along the minus strand of NC_061121.1, from coordinate 122,866,749 downwards.
GTATATATATGTAACCATGTTGGGAAAGGAAATTGGGTTTAACATACATTTGAAACCATTAACCTGGGTATATATAGCTTAATCGTACTCAAATACCCACAAGCTATATGGTCCAGTGTAACCCCCTAAACAATCCCCGATGTGTGAAGCTGCACGAATCGGAAATACCATAAGAGTAAGGGATTCCCAAGTACCCTTCCCCTCTATGATACATATGTACAGTATACTTAGAGGATTCTTATATACCTCATAGTATCATATAAGGTCACCATAACCTACCCCTCAAGTCGGCAAACATGGGTTTCAAGTTTTTATCTATTTGACTCCCACCTTCATGGTTAGCTATCATACCCTGCCTTTATTTCCCAATTTAAACTATTTCCAACCAACCAAACCATTATTATTATTTGAGGATACATATAGTGGTATTATCATACCGACTATAACTTGAAAGTATGTCCTTAGCCAAACCTTTTAGAGATCAAGGGATTCCCATGTACCCATAAATCAAGTTAACTTGGGGGTGTCCTATATACCCCACAAGTGAGCCATTATTAGATTGGATTAGGGGAATCCTATATACCCTACAAGTTGTTCAGTTACCTTGTTTACTTGGGTGAATCCTTTGTACCCAACAAAGATATTTAATTAACCAAATCGTTACCACCAAAACCATTCTATTTTAATGTTCCAACAATTCACACATTTTAAACCATGTTAGACCGTTCCAAATATTTAAAGAATTTAAAGCATTCAAACTATTTAAACAATGGAAAATCATCCAAATCTATTTAGGGTTACATTACCAAACCTTACCATGCAATAGTTCTAATGAAAGTTCAACAATAGAGAGAAAACATTCTTTGAGGCATTTTATCAAACATGTTGAGGGCATACCTTTACCAAAACCAAATCCAAAGAATAAACCCTTATAATTAGGGTTACTCATGACCTATTTGTTAAACAATAACCAATAATAACCTATATGTGAAAACCATTACTAAAAATATGTAAAAACATAGTTTAAACTAATACCAAACAACATGCATCAAGACCCTCAACATTATTTCAAAACCACTATTTATGATTTCACAAATCAATGTTCAAAACACATTAAGTCATGCCTTTAGTTGGAAATAACAATGAGGGAATAAGCACATGACTTAACAATGAGGGATTTTGGACCCAAAGCATAAAAGTGCAATATATGTATTATTGTTCTTATGTTGATGAGCAAAATATGATTTTGATAGCTTGTCATCTTGTAAAAGCTTCTTGAAAGGGGAAATCAACGATTTAGCCAATTTCTCTAAGCTTTTCTTTGAGATCCAGGTAGGCTAGATTTACCTTCCTTATAGATTGAGCTAATTCATTGTATAATTATGATATTATGCTAGATATGGGATTAGATATAGGTCTTAGAGGTAAAAATTGATATAATAGCATTATTTGGATTGTCTAAACTATTTTGGAAACCATGAATTATGCTTAATTGGCTTTGCCCAGGTGTCAGCCGTCAGTTTAGTCCTAACATCCTATTTTTTTAGTAGCTTAGTGGATCCACATAGATATTGTTAGTACTCGTGGCACGATACTAACACCTTTTCAACTTGGGTTACAGGTTCAACCCCAATCAGTTCAGAGTGGGGCATATCAAATAGATGATTACCTCCCAAAGTCTCAGTTCAGTATTCAGCATAATTTAGTTCAGGTTTGCATTGACCATAATATACAATTATTAGTATTCAGTTATCAGATTTCAGTATTTCAGTTTATAGACTATTTTAAGAATCATGTTATATGCTTTGTCATGGATTCTCAGATTTTATAGTATTCACACATTCATATCAGTTATTTAGTTATCTTATGATATTCACTTAGTTATTATTCATGCACATAACCTATGTATACATCCTAACCTAATTTAGCATACCAATACATTCAAAGTACTGATCGCATACTCATTTCTTGTGCTGTGATGTCACATATCATAGGTTTAGATGCTCAGGTTCTCGACCATACCTAGATTTCCCATTGCACCAGTAGCAACATCAATGATGAGTCCTCATGTTCTGAGGACCAATTATGATTATCTCAGTATTTTAGTTTTAGTAGACAGTTGGAGTTAGTTGGGGACTTGTCCCATCAACTCCTCAGTTACTTAGTTAGAGGCTTTCGGACACTTAGTCAGTTTTCAGTTTTTAGTTGTCATTATCAACTATTTTATCAATATTATTGGCATTGTTTTATAGACATTATCAGAACTATGATTTAAAACCTTATGGCATTCCAATAAATTTCATATATATTCTATGTTACATTATTCAGTGCTCACAACAGTTACCAGCATGGGTCAGCTTATGGTCCTTCGATGCTGTAAGGATCGTGTGATGCCCAGGGTGTACTCTTGGAGTGTTACAATCTTGAAGTTGGATTTGCCCTTTTTTCTTTTACTATTTACGTCTATTCTTTCACTATTCAAGACTGATATATATTGACTATATTATAGTATTTGTATTTTGTTTTGATTAGTAGCTTTAGCACCGATACTGCTAGGTCGTGGTTTAATTGTTGATGTTTTATATATCTTTTAAACTATTATTGTTATGTAAATTATTATTGTAAGTCTTTACTAAAAAATATCCATCTTTTACACTTTTTCTACTAAATTAGCTAATTATTTATGGGTTCAGGTTATGGTTTGGCTTACCTACAGGTGGGATAAAGTAGGTACCATCATGAATCAAAAATTGGGTTGTGAAAAATTAATATTAAAGCCTAGATTCACCAGTATTATTGGTACAAGAGCAAATGTCTAGTAGAGTTTCGTGGATCAGAACAATAATGTCTATTTCTTATCTTTGAAAGGCTATAGGAAATTCTTAGGAGTTCTTCACTTCTTTCATTCATTTCTTGCTAAGAGTCTGAGTTGGGTTCTAAAGATTCCTTTAGTTTCACTCTTTTGCAGATGGTTAGGACACATGCTACTGCTATATGAGACGAGGATCCTAAGTTCAAGTATAGAGATCCTATCACTATTCATGGATTACCTAGAGGTCGAGCACAACCTTGAAAAGAAACCCCATCTAGGGACTAGGATAGGGGGCCTTCACCAGATCTTATTCCTACTCCTGAGCTAAAAATTATTTCACCCCAGCCAGTAGTGGGCTAGGGACCAACCTAGGCTCCACTGAGGTTCATTTCTTCTTCAGTGCTTAGGGACACATTGGTTCAGATTTTGGGATTAATTGGTGCTACACTATTTGATGATGCCTAGTCTGCAGATTTATATAGTACCAAAGCTGGGGTGTAACCTATAGCTGCGGCGCCCAGAGTTGAGGTTCCTTCTACATTGGTGGTTGCTCAGCAAGTGGTTGCCCAATCTGATATGTCTGTGAGGAATAGAAGATGCTAGAAAGGTTTTTGAGATTGGCTTCACCTAGGTTTTTTGGTGCACCAAGAGAGGATGCTTATGAGTTCTTGATTAGTTGTGAGGATAGTCTCCATAATTTGTCTTAGTTGAGACTCGTGGTATGGATTACACTATATCTTTGTTGGATTTAGAGGCTTGGCACCGGTGAGAGGTCATCTTGATTCCAGACCAGCTAGATCTCTTCTATGACATGGACTCAGTTGTCTGAGTTTTTCTTGGAGTAATATATGTCGTGCAGTCTTAGGGATAATTTGAGGGATCAATTTTTGAGGTTGGAATAGGGATCTATGACTATTGTGGAATATGAGGCTAGATTTTATAAGTTGGATAAACATACTACTTCTATTCTGACTGATAAGTATAAGATAGTTCAGTGCTTTATTTAGGGATTGAGACTCACTCTTTGTATGTCTACACAAAGTTTGGTTGTTGTGGGTAGGTCTTTTCATGAGGTTTCCAATCATGCTTAGGTTATGATAGAGATGAATTATGCGGCCCAAGGCGGTAATGATAAGAGGCTGCGATATCAGGGTAGTTTTAGTTGAAGCCATTGTGACTCAAATTTTAGAGATAGTAGTTCTTAAGGTAGGTACTTCTATATGATATTTTGATGAAGAGCAGCTAAAAATGAGGGGCCAGGTCCTTGGGTCTTCATGGAAATATACAACTGTCACATAGCTTGCCCGATTTTGTCTTTTAGTATAAAAAACTGTGCAGGTGAGATGTACCTTTTAGGACACTTGACCCAATCAGATTTCAAACCCTAATCATTATTCCGCTATAAAAGAAAAAAAAACTTCTCAAATGGGTGAGTTTTCATAATCCAGATTATTGAGAATTGAAAAAGGCAAAAACTCAATCTAGCTTCATTGCTTAAGTATTGCTCTAGTGCTTATTTTCTGAATATATTGAATATAGTGAGTGTTCTTGAGTCGAGTCATGAATTATAAATGATTTACTCAAGTTATAAGTGTAATGTTTTCTTATTTTCTTGAGAGTGCTTAGGTGGAGTTGCCTAATTTCAATATTGGTTAGAGTTAATCAATAATGGAGATAGTACTTGGTAGAGTTGTCACAGTAGGCTTGTAGTAGAGTTATTACAAGAAGAAGGAACCTAGAGTTAGGCTCATTGGAGTCTTGTAATTAATAGATTTATTATAATGGATTTGTGGGTGATTTTAAGGGCAATCTATGGTTTTTTCTCCCTTGAGAAAGAAGGTTTCCATGTTAAAATCTTTGTGTTTTTACTTTCTACAAAGTTGTAAGTTTTTATGTGCTTTATTATTTGATTGCTTCTAACTGACTTCAAGGGACTTGGTCCCTCACTGTGTGGTACAACCTCTCTGATTTTAATCAATTGGTATTAGAGCTAGAATACTCTGAACGGTTAACACCTATAGTGGATCTAGTTATCATGGATGATCCGCCTAATTTGGAAAAAGGGTAATCTACCACTAGACCACCTTGATTTAATGGATAATTCTATGGGTGGTGGTAAACCAGGAAGTCTAACTTTATTATGAATGAGGATAGTGAGCTGATGGATATAATACTTGATGGACCTCATGTTCCAGTTAAAGAAGTCAAAGAAGGATAAATAACAAGAATGGTTGTAAAAAGTAGGAGAGAATATGATGATAACGATAGAAGGAAAGTTGAGAAGAATTATAAGGCTAAGAAACTGCTAGTTTATGGTTTAGGGCCTAATGAATACAACAAGATTTCTGCATGTGAAAATGCTAAAGAAATCTGGGACTGCTTGAAAATAGCTCATGAGGGAACTACTATTGTGAAGGATTCAAAAGTTGACATGTTGACTACTCAGTATGAAACCTTTACCATGAAAGAAGGAGAGACAATACAGGAAATACATACAAAATTCAATTCCATCACAAATGAGCTACACTGCTTAGGAAAAGTGATTCCTTTGTATAAAAAAGTGAGAAAAATTCTAGATGTTCTTCCTAAATCCTGGGAAAGCAAAGTAGATGCTATTACTGAGCAAGTAATCAGAAAACTCTCACTATGGAGAGCTTATTAGTAATCTAAAGTCTCATGAACTCAAGAAGAAGCAAGGGCAATAGAAGAAGAAAGTAAAAAAGGAAAAATCCTTGGCATTGAAGGATTCTAAGAGAGATTCAAATAAAGAATACACTGATGTTGCTTATTTGAAAAAAAAAAGAATTGCTACATCTATAAAGATAAGTGGTCGATTTCAAAGAAATGAAAGTAGGAGCACATAAGGAGCCACTATGGAGGTCTGTCACAAATGTAGAAGTCCTGAGCATTTCATTAAGGACTGTCCATTAGACAAAATGGATAACCGAAAGTATCTCAAAATAGAAGGTGACGATGAAATAACATGGACTAGGTCCCTATAAAGTCAAGAAGACAAGCTTCAGCTTATTTTGAAGTTATGCAGGACTTAGCTATTTGGGGAGATCCATCAAGTGAATTTGATAAAGTTGAGAAGGTTGAGGATGTGTTCATGCTAGTAGTTTAGGATGAGAAAGTGACCTTTGATTCCTTTTTTAAATGAATAATAACATGAGGTAACTCTCTCTGACATTAAGAAAATTTTTGATAATTACTTTATTAGAAAAATAAAGTAGCTAGCAAATGTGTTGATTGATTCATTGTGTGAACTAACTACTGAGAAAAATACTCTAGAAGAGAAAGTGGAGAATCATGAGCTTGAATTAATTTCTTTAACTCTCCAAATTTCTAAAAATAAAGAACTATTTGTTAAATTAAAATATGATAACCTGAGTTTGGTGAGTCAACTAGAGAAAGTAGATGATTCAAATGGTAAAGGAAAGAAAGTAGCATCAAAGTTTCAGATTGAGATTGAAGAAAAATTGAAGGACTCCCAAAAGCATCTTATGACTGTACTCTAAAAAACTGAGGATTTGGAAAAGGACTTGGTCTGTATGAGAGAAGAACTTAGTAAGTCTCTACAATGGATCACATCCTCAGAAATTCTTTCTAATTTAACCAGTCATGGTGTAAAAAATGGTAAGGGCCTTAGGTATAATACAAAACTCAATCATCTAAATCTCAAGGCAAGGTTGTTGAAGATGCTAGAAACAAAGCCCATAAACCTCTATGCACTCATTGTGGGAGAGATGGTCACATGAAGGAAAATTGTCAAAGTTGGAATAGATTGAAAATGAGCAGTGTAAGATATATCCAGCAAGGGTATATCTATCCTAAGGGTTCCTTTGAAAAATATGAAGAATCTCTCATTACCTAGATGGGCAAAGAAAGATCTGATCACACCTCTTTCTACTGGAAACTCAAACGCAAATGGTTCCCAAATCTTACAAATGACTCTATTTGTAGGTAGGTGAAGGGGATTACAGTTATATTTGGTTCATTGATAGTAATTGTTCAAAGAATATGACTGGAGAGTTTAACTGTATTCTCTATCACAAGACACTTCGAGGTAGAAGTGTCTCATTTTGAAAAAACAATCAGGTTAAATTCTCATTTGGTGGAGATACTATGTCAAACTTAAAGTCTGAAGAAGTTATTCTCAAGTGCAGGAGATCAAAAATATGCTGGGAGATGTAAGTTCCACATTCATGGAACAAGTATATTCCAAAGGACCTGGTCCTTAGGATGTCAAAGCTGAAATGTACAGAAAACAAGTCCAAAATAGAAAGAAAAGGAGTATAGTCTTGTTATTGTGGAAGATTTCTCCAGGTTCACTTGAAAAAAGTTCCTAAAGATCAAGGATAAAATCTATGAGGCTCTGGTTGTTGTTTCCAGCAATTTCAAATGAAGCTGCATATAAGGAAGATTAGCAAAGTTAAAAGATATCAAGTCAGCGACCTGGTCCTCAGATCTATGTTCAAATGGTGTATTGGAGCAAACAAGCTGAAGCTGGGATTGATCAAGTTAACCTGACCTAATAAGTGGATCATTTTATCTTCCTAAATTTGGCTATGTTCAGGAGATAGGTATCATTGGTAAGATAGGTACATCATGGTCTAACTCAGTACTATACCTTTGTAGGTATATACCCATGGGAATAGTTTTGGAAGAAAATAGTTGAGGCAAGCACAAATGGAGAATTTACTCAAGAAAGAGAGGGACCTGGTCCCATCTATCAAGTTAGTACCCAATTTGAATACCTTAAAAATCATAAAATTTCTATTTAAAAAGGTCACATGTCCTTTCTAATTTTAACAAATGCTGTTAATTCACAATAAATATAAAGAGTTGCACCTAATGGAGTTAGATGCATTAATTCAAAAATATACCTTTTAAATGTCAAACGGTCACCTCCATTAATTAGAAATTCAAATATTTTTATTCTCACTTATTTTGAATTAACTCAAATCATCTTTCTAAATTATCCTCTTCACCAAAACTAGCCTGGTCCTTTTCTCTCAAAAATTTAGAATGGCAAAAGTTACATCTCCCTCATCCTCTAAGACAGAGTCCTCTTCTGATCCTCTTCAAGAACCATAGAGTGTTTTACCCACCTAGCCTTCACTAAAAGTTCCAAACATCCCAAATGAACCAAACTCAGAAAATCCCTAAATCAAATATTCTGATTCTTTAGTGCCTAGTACCTTAGAAGAAATCACCTCAAGTGCTTAATAAGAACCTGCGTTCAATCAACCTACTAAGTTCTCTCCAGAAAATCTAGAATCCTTGAATTAGTCTATCCCTTTTGAAATGTCCTCAACCATGGTTTTTTGCCGAGTCATCAATGATAGTAGATTCAAATCAAGGTTTTGGTTCACTAATTGAACTGGAAGTCCCTCAATTTAAAGTTACTCCTACTTCTAAAGAACCAAATACCTCTAATTTTTCTCAAATCCCTTTTCCCTCTAAAGATTTTAAAAGGCACTAAAAATTTAGAATATTTCCCAATACCTGGTTCAGCTACTCCTTCCGAGTCAAATCCCATCTTTTCCCAACTATGTGATGAGAAAATACTAGTAAAAAGGTCTGATCTTTCCTATAGTGAAAATTGGGTAGCTAAAAATCTGCTATTACTTGTATATGATTTTAACGAAAGCACAGTTAGTGTAGAAGAGCAACCACTTGGTAAAAAAGTGATATGACTAAGGATGGAGAGAGTGCGCTATCTCTAAATGAGGATGATGATGATGAAACACCACTGAGGTGGACTATGAAAAAATAAAGATCAGTAAAGGCAAGGAAAAAGTGATTAATTTAGGTGTAAAAGTTACTAGAATTGATTCTATTAGGGAATCTAAAAAGAAGCTATTAGCTGATGCGTGGAAAGCTAGAAAGTCTTCTACCTCTAAGAGAAGAAGACTTAAGAAGATTGCTGTAGTGAAGGTGGATAAGGTTGAAATTATAGAGATTAGAGAGTATGAGAATATTGATCTTGATATTGCTGTGGGAATGGAGAAAAGAAGAAAAGAAATTCATATCTTAGGAAGGACCAGGTCCTCCTTTTCAAAGCCTGGTAGCCTTGTAGAAATAAAGCAAAAACATATTACCGTGAAAAAGAAGAGAGTCCATGAGGGACCTGGTCCTAGAAGGAGAAAATTTGTTAAGAAGACGGAGCCAAATAGTGATATAAAAAAAAGAGAAGAGGAAGAAAAAAAGGATTTATCAAGAGAGTAAAGGAATAAGATCTTAAAAACTCAGAAAGTATTGTTTGGGAGAGTGTTTGATCCTAAAATTTATGAGTAACTAGGGATGGTTGAATTGGTGGAATATGTAAAACACTAGGGATGGTTACACTTCTTGGAGAAACCAACTCCCATGGTTTTTAACGAAGAACTGAGAGAATTTTATTATAAAATGGAATTCTCAAAGGATGAGTTAAGATTGACTACCAAAGTATAAGGAAATCAAATCAGATTGGATAAAGAATCACTAGGGAAAATCCTAGATGTACCTATTAGAGGGGTAAGGACTGTTCTAAAAAAGCAACCCTCTACCAAGTTCATGATAGATGCCTCTAAGGTTGGAGCAACATTAATAGCTAGAGTGAGAAAGAAATTTCTCACAGGAGAATTTTAGTTAGTAGTTGAATTTATTAACAAGGTCCTTTTACCTAGATCAAAGAAAAGGACCATTGCCTCTATTGTTGATTTGTTCCTGATTGAGTGCTTGAGCTAATTTGAGATGATAAGTCTTCCTGATCTTATGATAGAGCATATGAACAAAGTGGTTATTGAGAAAGTAGGAAGACATAGAATGCCATCTGGTTACTTTATGAACAAATTATTTGATCACTTTGGAGTAATTAGGAATAAAGGTACTCCAAGAACATTCAAGCAAAAGTTTAGTCTGGCAACATTGGTGGAAAACGAATGCATTGAAGGAAAGGTTGGAATTTTGTACCAAGTGTCAGAACTTTTGGCTACTCAGGAGAATTTAAGTAAGGAGATAGAGAAGATGAGGGTCCAGTTTGATACAAAGGATGCTAAGATAATGATTTTAAAAATGCAGAATAAAAAATTATACTCTGAAGGACCTGGTACTGCAGAGGAACTGGTAGCAAAAAATACTAAGCTCCAGATTAAGGTTATAGAACTCACTCAGCAGGTTAATAGTCTGAATGCTAAAATTAAATACCTCACTAAATAATTGCTAAATGCTCATGCTGCTGAGAATTCTAAAATGGAGCTGTTAATGAAATCTTTCTCTCTTGAGCCTCCTTCTTCCTAAGTCCTAACATCCCTAATCTTAGTCATTCCTATGTGTCAGTTTAAAGTTTGTATTCCTAGTGTGGATTTTGATGGATTAGAATATTTTATTCCTATTTTAGTATGATCTGTTCGTACTAATATCTCTTAACAATGAATGAATCTCTTGGTTATGTGCTTCATCTATTCTCTCTTTAATTTAAAAGCTATTTTTCATGTTAGTGTCACCCTAGTGGCCATGAGTTAACCATCTTGTGCTTACTTTATTTTTGGTTTACTTTTATTACTTTTAAATAATACTAAAATGGTATATACTGAATGCATAAGGTAGGAGATCAGATGTGTTACCTTAAATGAACGAAGTAAGCTGGCATATTAATAGTGGGAATATGAAAAAAATGCTCAACTGAACACTGATGAGTGCAAACATATTGATAAAGGGAACATTGGAATGAGTTTTTGATGTCAATTGACAACAACGGACCAGGTCCCTAAGTTTTATGATGTATTAACAAAGGGAAGCAAAGTGCAAAGTGATAGGGGAAGATTTACTAAAAATAGTGGTAGTAACTACAACTTTATAAGGTGAATGAGTTTGATGCTCAAAAGATCTATGGTCATGTTATGTGATTTGTCATTATCAAAAAAGGGGAAAATTTCTATATCTAGTTTTGATGATGAGTAGCTGACAATGAGGGACTAGGTCCCTGGGTCTTCATGGAAACATATAGCTATCATATGGCCTGCATAGTTTTGTTTTCTAGTGTAACAAACTATGCAGGTAAGATGTGTACCTTTTAGGACACTTGGCCCAATTGAATTTCTACCCTAATCATTGTTCCAATATAAAAGAAAAAAAATGCTTCTCAAATGAGTGAGTTTTAAAAATCCAGATTATTAAGAATTGAAAATGGCAAAAACTCAATCAGCTTCATTGCTCAAGTATTTCTAAAGTGCTTATTTTCTGAATGTATTGAAAAGAGTGAGCGTTCTTGAGTTGAGTCCTGAATTGTAAATGAATTACTCATATTATAAGAGTAATGTTTTCTTATTTTCTATAGAGTGCTTAGGTAGAGTTTCCAATGTTTAATATTGGTTAGATTTAATTAATATTGGAGAGAGCAGAGTTATCAAGGTAGGCTTGTAGTAGAGTTATTACAAGGAGAAGACCAAAGTTAGGCTCATTGGAGTCTGTAATCAATAGTTTTATTTGTGAGGGAAATGCATATTTTTTCCTCCCTTGAACAAGGAGATTTTCACGTTAAAATCTTTGTGTTTTTACCTTTCTGCAAAGTTTTAAGTTTTCTTGTGATTTGTTATTTGATTGCTTTCGACTGACTTCAAGGGACCTGGTCCCTCACTGTGTGGTGTAACCCCTCTGAGTTTTATCAATTGGTATTAGAGCTAGAACACACTAAAAGGTTAATACCTAGAGTGATTTGGTTGTCATGGCTGCTCCACCTAATCTAGAAAAAGGGCAATCTACCACTAAACTACCTAGATTTAATGGGAAATTCTACAGGTGGCGGAAAACTAGGATATTTGACTTCATTATGACTGAGAATAGTGATATGATGGATATGATACTTGATGGACCTCATTTGCCAGTTAAAGAAGTCAAAAAGGAGAAATAATAAGAATGGTTGTAAAAAGTAGGAGAGAATATGATGATGAAAATAGAAGGAAAGTTGAGAAGAATTATAAGGCTAAGAAACTTGCTAGTTTGTGGTATAGGGCCTGATGATTACAATAGGATTTTTGCATGTGAAAATGCTAAAGAAATTTGGGACTTCTTGAAAACAGCTCATGAGATAACTAGTAATGTGAAAGATTCGAAAGTTGACATGCTGACTACTCAGTATGAAACCTTAACCATGAAAAAAAGGATAGATAATATAACAAATGCACACAAGATTCAATTCTATCATAAATGAGCTACACTGCTTAGGAGACGTGATACCTCTGTATAAACAAGTAATAAAAATACTAGGTGTTCTTCCTAAATCCTGGGAAAGCAAAGTAGATGCTATTACTAAGGAAAGAAACCTAAAAACTTTCACTATGGATGAATTTATTGGTAATTTAAAGACTCATGAACTCAAGAAGAAGCAAGGACAAGAGAAGAAGGAAGTTTAAAGGGAAAAATCCTTTTCATTAAAGGATCAGTTTCAAATGAATAAGACACTGATGTTTTGTATTTAGCAAAAATAATTGCTAGAGCTATGAAGAAAAATAGTTAGTTTCAAGGAAATAGAAGTAGTAGTAGAAAATGAGCCACTATGGAGGTCTCTCACAAATATGGATGTCTTGAACATTTTACTACGGACTGACCAATGCATAAAATTAACTATAGAAGTATATCAAAATAGAGTGTGACAAAGGAAATAACAGGGAACAGGTCCCTGTAAAGTCAAGAAGACAAGCTGCAGCTGATTTTACTATTAAGTAGGCCTTAGCTGTCTGGAGAGATTCATCCAGTGAATTTGATAAAGTTGAGAAGGTTAAGGATGTGTCCATATCAAAATTAGGGTTAGTCTAGTAAGCTCATTCAGGTCACTCTTCAAATTACCGATAAAGGTCAATCTAGTTGTAGTGATCATCCTGGTTGAGGTAGTGCCTCCAAGGGGTTCATCTTCTCGGTATTTTAGCCATGGTGATAATTTTGGGTCCACCAGATCTTCTAGTTTCATTGTAGTGCCTGGGGCATGTTATGGTTATGGGGCCTTTGGCCATTTCTCAAGAGAGTGCCCCTCTCATAGAGGAATGGTTCCTTAAGGTTAGAGTGTTCCATTGATTAGGGTAATGTTGCCCCAGCTAGAGGTGGTATGCATGGTTGTCAGGGTTGTCCCCAAGGTGCTTTTAGAGGCTCTTAGATGGGTAGTACAGGAGATTGATCAATAACCCAACTTGGTGAAGGGCGTGGACAGTTGTATGTCGCACTTGTTAGACCCGAGGATGAGTCTTAACATATTGTTATCACATGTACAATATTAGTGTGCCATCAAGCAACTTTTGCTTTATTTGATCTAAGATACACTTATTCTTATGTGTCTGCTTATTGTACCTCATGGTTAGAGTTATCTTGGGATTTTTTATCTGTGCCATTATGTTTATCTACTCCCATGGGTGATTTTTTAGTTGTGGATCAGGTCTATAGATCATGTGTTGTAACTTTTTAAGAGTTTGATACTCAGGTTGATCTTATTGTGTTAGATGTGGTAAATTTTGATGTGATTCTGGGCATGGACTGGTTATCCCACTATCATGCGGTGTTGGATTTTTTCCAAGCTCAGTACCTTAGCCATGCCCAGTATACCCCTAGTTATGTGGTAGGGAGCTATTAGCTGTGAGCCAATGGGGATTATTTCTTATATTCAGGCTAAGCGACTTATTTCGAGGGGTTATGTGTTTTGTCTCACTTATATTTTTGACGTTAGTGTAGGAAGTCTGTCACTTGACTCTATTTCTATAGTTCATGAATTTCCTGATGGTTTTTCTACTAATCTACCTAGTCTTCCTCCTATGTGTAATATTGAGTTTTCTATTGATCTTTAGTTAAGCACCTGACCTATTTCTATGGAACCTTATTGTATGGATCCTACCAAGCTTAAGAAGTTGAATTCTCAGTTTTTGGATCTTTTGGGTAAGGGTTTCATTAGACTAAATGTGTCTCCTTGGGGTGCTCTTGTCTTGTTCATGAAGAAGTGGGATGGTTCCATGCATTTGTGTATTGACTATAGACAACTTAATAAGGTGATAGTGAAGAATAGGTATCCTATTGTAAAACTCCGGATTTTTATCCCTAGAAAATTTTGAGTTTTGAACTCATTGTCTAACCCAAAACTCACCATACGAGTCGTAGGGTGTCTTGATGGGTCATAGGACACAAATCATAGGTTGTCCAATGAGTTTTGCTTGCGTTACTGCCTTGGTGATGACTTGAGGGTACGAGTCGTTAAGACTCTATACGAGTCATATACTCCCTTCCATAGCCAAACTAGTGTGATGCCCAAATACTTCTGCCTTGATCACAACTAGACTCAACAAGTTGTAAGGACTCTGTACGAGTAGAAAAGTACCAATAGTAAAGTGACCAGTGTGTAACCCAAAGGATTCTATCTTGACTACAACTAGGACCCCATGAGTCGTTGGTTGTAGGATCACTTGACGAGTCGTATGACTCAATCATAACTAGAATTATTTGGGGCCCATGGGTACTTTCCAATCTACAACTATGTGTCATGAGTCGTAAGGTGACCCTACGAGTCGTAAGGTTACCCATTGCGACTGGGTGACAAATTTCAACTTTTTTATTTAGTGAATTTTGGACATTCCCTCTTTCCCTAACCATAACCCATGACCTTACAAAACTGTTGGCACCCTATTTCCATCCATAATACATTAAAAACATTCTCTCAAATTCTCTCAAATCCTTGAGGCAAGAACAAGCTAGGGTTTCTTATACTTGGTTATACAAAGCTTTAAGGGTTGACTTCTCTCCATAACACTTAATATTTCAAGCACGTGACTCTACCCTTAAACTTGTTTTACTGAACGCATGACATTATATGTTTGTTTATGTGGATTTGAATATGGGTTGCGTATTTTGGTATGATTGATACTTAAATTATTTTCCCATGAAATATTATGCATTGTATATGCTTTAGAAAAGGTTTTGAACTTATGGGGTGCATGGCAAGGTGAATAAATGAAGGGGTCATAGTTTTACCCAATTTGATGATTTTGCCTTAACATATGGCTTTGGAAATTGTGTTCCCTCAACTTAAAATGTAAAATTGATACTGAATGTGATTTTGTCACATGGTTTGACTTTCTCTCCTATACTAATGCATTAGCATAACAGGTTAGTGAACCACAAATTAATTTTATTGAACCTTGGGGGCTTTGGAATCCCCATATGAATGAATAATTGAACAGAGAAGGGTTATGAATTTCCATATGTGAATGGTTAATTATCATGGCATGATAATGTTAACTTACAAGTGAGGTTGGTATGACAATACCAATGGGATACGTTAATGAATGAATTGATTTAATTAATGGAAATGTGTGCTAAATGTTTTAATTAGGCTTAAAGGAGGGTTGTGAAGCCGGACCATGAAAATGGAGGTCCTGAAAGACCAATACTGGAAACCATGGTTGCCGACGTAGGGGTCTAAATGATTGGGTGGTTTGAGTCTCCCATATTATATGATTGGGTGGTTCAAGTACCCCATGTTAAATAACTAGGTTCTTAAGATACGTTTGATATATATCGGGAAGTTTGAGTCCCCAATGGTGTATATGTACATGTGATTATTCTCTAGTTTGTGCGGCTACACACACTGGGGCCCTTTCAGCAGGGGAAAAGATGGACCCATATAGATCGTGGCTACCTTATTATGATGGTTATGCTACACAACCTAGGTTATGTTTTAAAGTTCATGCTAGACCTTGTTCCCTACCTCGGTATAATATATATAATTATGTATATCCATATAACAGTGTGCATTGGATTTTAACTAATTTTCAATTATTGATTCTGACATTAATTTATCCTCTTATACCAAAGTTACATGCTAGAACTCAACCAACTAACCATCTCCAGATGCCGTATCCCTACGTGATGCAGGACACAGAGATATTACTAGTTTCCTTGCATAGTGATCAGGTGGCTTCTTAGTTGATCGTGAGTAGATTTGAAGTGGTGAGCTTGTATTTTCTGAAAGAGATTTATTTTATAGTTTTATTTCCTTATTTCATAGACTTGGTTTCAGATCTATTTTTTTGGCTATCATTGGGGGCATGTCCTGACTTAAATTGTTTTGATCTTGATTAGAGGATTTGTGGTTTACTATAGACTTAGGTATTGGTTATGGTTATTGATATATCTTATATCCACCTGAGCTTATCCCTTTCTACCTTGTTATATGTTTGAAAATCATCCGTCGCTAGGGTATTATATTCTGTTTGGCTAGGAAAAAGAGGGGTCTCTGGTCCACGGAAGACTTGATATACTCGTCACGATCAGACCTTTGTTTGGGTCATTGAAAGCTTGGTATCAGAGACTAGGTTCATGGTCAATTGGGTGTCCATAAAGCGGTGTTAAGTAGAGTATATTTTATGGATGTGTAGCATGCCATACTTATAAGAAAGAGGCTATAGGGCATTTAGGAATGTTTTCCTTTCTTGTGTTCTACTTTCAACCAGTAGAGACTAGGATGTTAAAATCTCCTTTAATTTCTATTTATTCGCATTTCAGATCATGCCTCCCAAAATATTTGATGCTTTTTGAAACTCTTCTGTCCCACCAGAGGACTATGTGGATAGAAATCATCTTACTTATGAGGCACATATCCGATCTAGGGTCACTACTTCTGATTTCCCTTGTGGATTTCCACTAGTCTCCACTGATCCTTTTCTAAACGTTAAGACCCATGCTCAGTCGCCTCAAGGAGATATTACTAATTTTGAGTTTTACTAATCTATTCATTTGTTAACCCCATTGGTGATATCTCAGTTATATCAGTTGGTTCATACTGGTGCTGCTATCAGATATTCTGAGGGCACTAGGGTTGGCCAATTTATGAGGTTGAATCCTCTGACTTTTACTGGCTTCTAAGTTTAGGAGAATCCTTAAGGTTTCATTGATGAGATAGAAAAGATTTTCTAAGTTATGCATGCCACTAATGTAGAGGATGTAGAGTTCATTCCTTATCAGTTGAAGGATATCACGTATTAGTGGTATGAAGAGTAGGAGTAGCTTAGGGGTGATGATTTTGAGCCAGCCTTATGGGATGACTTTTTGAGTGCTTTTCGTGATCGCTTATTTTCTTAGGAGTTGAGAGAGGCAAAAATAGAGGAGTTTGTGAATTTTAAATAATGTAAGATGACTGTGAAGGAGTATGCACTATAATTTCATTAGTTGTCTCGCTATGCTCCTAAGTGTCTAGTATAAGGGCGAGGATGAGGAACTTTTCCTCAGCATTATCTCAATTTTTGGTTTTAGAGAGTAAGGCAGCCTTGTTCAACCAGAATATGGACATCTCTATACTTGTGGTGTATATGCAAAAAGTTGAGGATAGAAAAAAGAGCAAGAAAAAATAGGGAAAGATAGAGTAAGAGATTCAGACATTCAGGTCAGGGTGGAGGTCAACAGTAGAGTGGTTGAGATGACAGGTAGTGGTTTAAGAAAAATAGCTGGGGGAGTCCTAACTCCTAGTCAACGATTAGTGCTCTTTGTCCAAAGCTGTTTGGTGATCGTTGTTTCTAGAGTAGTGATGGACCTAGGGAACATGGTGCCCAATCTAAGTCTAGTGGGGCCCAGTCAGCTCCATCATATCTTTCTTATCGATTTTGTGTTGGCTGCATCATGGTCAGCATGAGCAGGGGAGGAATTGGTATTTTAGTTGCGGTTAGATTGGTCATATGCAGTGGGATTGTCCTTCTAAGGTTGCTTCTAGGGCTAACAAGGTTTCTGTTGCTACTTCATCAACTCCTGTACTGAAGGGTTCTACTTTTTGTAACGGCATGGCCAAAACTTTCTGTATTCTCTTGCCACCCACCATGACTTTGAGGCATCTCCTGATGTCATCACTAGTACATTAAAGCTTTTCTCTCATGATGTGTGCTTCTTGCTTGATTCGGGGTCTACTCTTTCTTTTGTGACCCCATATGTGGCTGTTCATTTTGGTTTTGGCCCTGAGTGTATTGCTGATCTCTTTTTTGTGTCTACCCTAGTGGATGACTCTGCTGTGGCTAGAAAAGTCTATAGGGGTTGTGTTGTATCTATCTGTGGTAAAAAGACCTTGGTAGACTTGATAGAGTTGAATATGGTTGACTTTGATATAATCTTGCGAATGGATTGGTTGCTCTCGTGCTATGCCTCTATAGGTAAGGTCATTTTTAAATTTCCTAATAATTGGTTATAGAATGGGAAGGGAGTTCCCTAGGGCCTAAGAAAAGGTTTATTTTATATCTTAGAGCCTGGAAGTTGATTTTAAAGGGGTGTCTTTATCATCTAGTGAATATTAAGGATTCTAGTTTGGAAGGTCCCACACTAGAATCTGTCTTTGTGTTTAATAGGTTTTCTGAGGTCTTTCTTGATGATATTCCTGACATTCCTCACGATAAGAAAATAGACTTTGGCTTATTCTTGATACTCATCCTATCTCTATCCGTCTTTATAGAATGACTCCAGTTGAGTTTAAAGAACTTAAAGAGCACCTGAAAGATCTTCTTGGTAAGGGTTTTATTCACTTGAGTGTTACTCCATGGGGTGCTCCTATTCTCTTTATCGAAAAAAGGGTGGTTCCCTTCAAATATGTATAGACTACCGCTAGTTGAATATGGTGATTGTGAATAATAAGTATCCTTTTCCTAGGATTAATGACTGATTAGATCAGCTTCAGGGTGCTAAGTACTTTTTAAAGATCAACCTTTGGTCGGGTTATCATCAATGTAAGATTAGGGAAGTGGATATCCCTCAGACTTTTTTCCAAACTTGGTATGGTCATTTAGAGCTTTTGGTAATATTCTTTGGTTTGACTAACATGCCAGTGGGATTTATGGATCTTATGAGCCTGGTATTTTGTCAGTTCTTAGATTTATTTATGAATGTATTTATTAATAATATTTTGGTATATTTGAGGAGTGAGGAGGATCATGCCAATCACCTTCGTATAGTGTTGCAGACCCTTATGGATCAACATTTGTGTTCCAAGTGTTTGAAGTGTGAGTTATAGTTGAATGCTTTTACTTTTCTAGATCTTGTTATTTCTAGTGAAGGGATCATAGTGGATCATAGAAAGTTGTAATGGTTACGAAGTGTCCTAGACCCATGACTCCAACCGATATTCAGAGCTTCTTGGGTTTACTCGAGTATTATCAGAGGTTTGTGGAGAGGTTTTCTTTTATTCTTCTCCATTGATGAATTTGAACCAGAAAAAGGTGAATTTCCTATGGTCCGATGCTTGTGTGGGAAGTTTTGAGAAATTAAAAGATAAGTTGACTTCTGCTTTGGTCCTGACCCTGCCAGAGGGTACCGATGGGTTTGTTGTTTATTATGATGCATCCCGCATGGGACTTGACTATGTTTTGATGCAGCATGGTAAGGTGGTGGCCTATTCTTTTAGACAATTGAAAGTTCACAAGAAGAATTATTCGATGCACGACCTAAAATTATTGGCTGTGGTGTTTGCCTTAAAAATCTGGCATTACTACTTGTATGGAGTTCATGTTGATATTTATTCTGATCATTAGAGCCTGCAGTATGTGTTCACCCAGAAGGAGTTAAACCTCAGGCAAAGATGATAGCTTGAGTTTCTCAATGATTATGGAACGAGTCTCCATTATTATCCAGGTAAAGCTAACATAGTTGTTGATACTCTTAGCAGGTTATCTATGGGCATTTTATGCTATATAGATGAGAAGAAGTGAGGATTAGTTAAGGATATTTGTCGGTTAACTAATCTTGGAGTCTGTCTTTTAGTTTCCATGGATAGAAGTGTATTTATTATTGAGGTGGTAAAGTCATCTCTTGGTGATGAGGTGAAAGAGAAATAGGTGTTGGATCTTATCTTGATGCAGATCAAAGATGATGTGGTCAATAGAAAGTGATGACTTTTGAGATAGTGGTGATTGTATCTTGAGATACCAAGGTAGATTGTTTGTTCCCAATATTGATGGCTTGTGAGAAATAATTTTGCCAAAACTCATGAGTCGAGGTACACTGTTCATCATGGTTGGATGAAGACGTACCATGACTTGAAAGAAATTTATTGGTGGAATAACATGAAGAAAGATGTGGCTATTTTTGTGGGTAGGTGTATGGTTTGTCTGCAAGTGAAGGTGAAGCACTTGAGGCCTGGTGGTTTGTCTCAAGAGGTGGATTGCCCATGTAGAAATGGGGAGTGATTAATATAGATTTTGTTATCGGCCTTTAACAGTCTCATATCTAGTTTGATTCGATTTGGATCATTGTGGATAAAATGACTAAGTTGGCTCACTTCTTTCCTATGAGGACTAGTTATTTTGGAGATGATTATGCTAAGATATTCATTCAAGAAATCATCAAATTGTATGATGCTCTAGTTTTTATCATATCTGATCATGGTACATAGTTCTCGTCCTACTTATGGTGTTTTTTTCAGAGAGGTTTGGGGACTAAGGTGAACCTTAGTACCATTTTGGAAGATATGCTTTGGACTTGTATGATTAACTTTGGTGTTAGTTGGGTTGCCCATTTACCTATCATAGAGTTTTCATACAATAACAACTATCATTCCAGCCTCTAGATAGCTCTGTTTGAGGCTTTATTTGGTAGGAGGTGTCGTTCTCCCATTGGGTGGTTTAAAGTTTGTGAGGCAAGGTTATTTGGTCCTAACTTGGTTCTTCAAGCTATATAGAAGGTACATGTGATTAGAGACAGACTTAAGATCGCCCAAAGTCTCCAAAAGTCCTATGCGGATGAAAGACGAATAGAGTTAGAGTTTGATGTTGGCGATTGGGTATTCTTAAAGGTGTCTCCCATAAAAGGAGTGATATGGTTTGGGAAGAAGGGGAAGCTCAGTTCTTACTATGCGGGTCCATATTTGGTTATGAAGAGAGTGGGTAATGTTGCCTATGAATTAGAATCACCTTCTAGTTTGGGTTCCATTCACCTAATTTTTCATATCTCAATGTTGAAGGAGTGCGTGGGTGATCAATCCTTGATTATTTCCTTAAAGAGTATGGGTATTTCAGTTTCCTGGTCTTATGAGAAAGTTCCGATGAGAATTTGGATCGTCAATTCCATTGATAGCGGAGTAAGGATATGGCTTTGGTGAAGGTTCTATAGAGAAACCAAAAGGTTGAAGAAGTTACTTAGGAAGCTGAGGAGGACATGAACTCCAATTATCCGTTCTTGTTCCCCATTCCAGATAATCATGCTTGAGGTATGTGTGTTTTTAGCATCTTTTTTTTCTTTGGTAAAGGTTAGTGTCGGTGTGTCTCTGTATTAAATTGTGCTAAAGGACGCCTTGGCCTATCATTCGAGAATGAATGATCCTAAGGGGGAGAATGTAGCACCCTAGATTTTTGCCCTTAGAAAATTCTGAGTTTTGAACTCACTTTCCAATCTAAGATTCATCATACGAGTCGTAGGGTGTCTTGACAGGTCATAAGACACAAATTGTAGGGTGTCCAATGAGTTTTTCTTGAGTTAATGCCTTGGTGACAACTTGAGGGTACGAGTCATACAGTCCCTTCTATAGATAAACTAGTGTGATGCCTTAATGCTTCTGGCTTGATTACAACTAGGCTCAATGAGTCATAAGGACTCTATACGAGTCATAAGGTACCAATCATAGGGTGACTAGTGTGCTACCTAAAGGATTCATTCTTGACTACGACTAGGACCCTATAAGTCATAGGGTTATTTGACGAGTCATATGACTTAGTCATAATCAGAACAGTTTGGGTAACTATGGGTATTATCCAGCCTACGACTACATGTCACTATTCATAAGGTGACCTTATGAGTCGTAAGGTCACTAGTAATGACTGGGCGATAAATTTCAGCCTTCTTATCAAGGGCATTTTGGACATTTCCCTCTTTCCCTAACCATAACCCACGACCTTAGAACACTATTGGTACCCAATTCCCATCCAAAAGACATAAAACACATTCTCTCAAATTCTCTCAAATCCTTGAGGCAAGAACAAGCTAGGGTCTCTCATACTTGGCTATCCAAATCTTCAAGGATTGAATTCTCTCTATAACTCTTAATATTTCAGGCATGTGACTCTATCCTTATTTCTGTTTTACTGAAAGCGTGACATTATATGTTTGTTTATGTGGATTTGGACATGGGTTTTGATATGGGTTGAGGATTTTGGCATGATTGATTCTTAAATCATTTTCTCTTGAATTATGCTTTATAAATGGTTTTGAACTTGTGGGGTGCATGTTCCTGATGAATAAACTAAGGGATCATGGTTTCCCCCAATTTGATGATTTTTCCTTAACATATGTCTTTCGAAATTGTGTTCCCTCAACCTAAAATGTGAAATTGATATTGAATACGATATTGTCACATGGTTTGACTTGCTCTTTTATGAACCATATATTGATTTTATTGAACCTTGGTGGTTATGGAATCCCCATATGAATGAATAATTGAACCTAGAGGGGTGATGAATTTCCCTATATGATTTGTTAATTTTCATGACATAATAATATTAACTTGCAAGTGAAGTTGGTATGATGATACTAACGGGATGCCTTAATGAATAAATTGGTTCAATTAATGGGAACGTGTGCTAAATATTTTAATTGGGCTTAAAGGATGGTTGTGTAGCTGGGCTGTGAAAGTGTAGGTCCATAGGGACCAATATTGGAAACCTCTATTGCCGACGTGTGGTCTAAATTACTGGGTGGTTTGAGTCCCTCAAGTTAAATAACTAGGTGCTTAACTCACCTTTGATATGTGTCGGGAGGCTCGATACCCCATGGTGCATATGTATATATGATTATTCTCTGGTTCATGTGGCTACACACACTGAGGCCCTTTTAGCTAGGGGAGATCTTGACCCATATATCTTGTGGGTGCCTTATTATGATGGTTATGCTATACAGCCAAGGTTAAGAACTTAAAGTGCATGCTAAACCTTGTTCCCTACCCCGGCATGATATATACAATTATATATATGCATATGATGGTGTGAATTAGATTTTGACTAGTTTTTATTTATTGATCATGACATTACTTTATACTCTTATCCCTAGGTTACATGCTAGTATTTAACCCGCAACCATCTCCGAATGCTGTATCCCCATACGATGCAGGACATAGAGACACTGCTGGTTTTCCTGTGTAGTGATTAGGTGGCTTCCAGGTTGATCGTGAGTAGACTTGAAGTAGTGAACTTTCATTTTTTGGAATAGCTTAATTTCATGGTTTTGTTTCCTTATGTCGTAGAATTAGTTTTAGACCTATTTTTTTTGGCCATCGTCGGTGGCATGTATGATGAGTGGTGAATTTACCACTCATTTGTACTCAATATTCATTCACACTACTATGATGAGAATAAATGAGACATATATGTGATAAAATGCACTAATTTCCATATTTTGTTGTCATACAAGTTATGAGATGAAAAAAATGTGGATTTGAGTTAAAAAGGATAAAAAAGGAGAAAAGAAGTGCAGCTAGAAGACCTTAAGCAGAAACAAGCCCCAGTTACCACAATCGCGACCAGTCAATCCAGGTAAAAGATTTGCAATCCTGGTGATCTTACCATGTTCGCGGTAGCCATGATCGCGGACAAGCTTTAGTGGTTGCAACAATGTGGGATTTGGCCAGAGGCAGTCTTGTAATTTCACATAATTTTTCCCAATTCCCTTAAGAGGCTCAAACCCTTAACCATTGAGGACAATCCTTAATTTTTGGGAACTCTTTTTCACCATCTAGTTTCTAATTTGAAGGGACCATTATTGTTCTAATTTTGTAGAGAACAATACATTAGAGTAACTTCTAAGTGGAGGATTAACAAAATTTATTGAAGATTTGTTGAAACTTAAAGTTTGGATTTGCTTCTTCTTTATCTTTCCTAAATCAAATTGATGGTGATTTTGGGTATATCTTTGCTTATTAACCTTATGAGTTACCAGTTCTTATGTAAGAATAGGGTACAAGTATGTGTGGGTTGTGATTTTTAGCTTCAATTATTAGTTCATGTAATTTCATATCTTACAAATGCTTGATTGTAAAAGGGAATTTATTGGTGAAAACCTCACATTTCCTAAATCCCAATATCATCCTTTAAAGAGGGATGTGGGTAGTCTAGATACTACATTATCCTTGAATGAAGGTTGTAAGTGACATGAGCATTTGTGAACAATAAGATAGATAATAGTTGTTTCTTTTTTATTATCTTAGTAATAAGAATAAATTGTGGAACTGCTATATCTTGGGCATTATCCTAGATATAGGGATGCCCAAATTGAGACTTTGTGATGACTGGTTGACCACACCCACAAGGTATTCAAAAGAATACATAGGTGATAGTTTTGTACTTTGTTGAAAGGATAGTACAAAAATTCCTAACCAAGCGTACCCATACATGCTTTAACTAAGATTTGAAGTCAATTTTCATGTACCCACATACTAGTTGCCCCCAGTAAAACATTTCCTCAAGGTATGTTCCTAATTGATTACGCTCTAATTATTTGTAGCCTCGAGCTAACCCTTTAGAAGTTGATAAATAATCATATCTGTGAAACGTTTAAAATCCTCCAACTATTTATATCTTAGGTGTAAATCTAGAAATCAACTTCTATTTTGAACTTACATGATCGCCACTCACATTATTCCTTGTGGATTCGACCACGACTCAAAGTTGGGTAATTTTACCGATAACGAATGCCTTGCACTTAAATTGACGTGTAAATTGAACATTATCAAAAATGTCACTTTTGCTGGGGAACTATTTGGCGTATTGAGTTAATTTGCAATTTTAGCTTACTTGCTTAGATTCAAACTTGTAAATATTTGTTCGTGATTTTCTTTTGTTTCTTGTGTGAGGTAGAATTTTTGTTTTAGTTTACTTATCACTATGGATAAGTATTGGAGTATTGTTCTTTATATGGTGGTTGAGAGGGAAATTGGAGTGATTGTTCAAATGCCTCCCTAGCTATGCTAACAAAAATACTAGTTCTTTTTATGAGTTTGATAGGCCTCATGACGTGAAAAAGAATGAACAACATATTGGATAGAATGGTGTTGAAGTAGTGCTTCTAACTCTCTTAGATCGGGTAACCATAATAGAGGAGGATATGCAACACTTCCATCAATCCATGGTGGCATTTGGAAAGGAGAATGAAAAAGAAAAAGAAGTTGGTATGGATATCAATCCTTCAAATGTCATGGGTATGCCCATTCTTCAAAAAGAGGATGACAAAGAAAAGATATCAAGCCATGTGGTTGATTATGAGGTTGATAGTGATGGATCCTCAATGATTTTCCAACCAACCGAACCAAAACTATTGAAGGATACCAAAGTTGAAGAAGTGGTGCTAGAGTCCAAACAAGAAGCTAAGAAAATCCTTTGTGAAGGCTGAAGTACATTCCTGGGTGAGGACGTCAAGAGGAATGTGACTCCTAAATAAGAGAGATGACCTCATTCCAACCACTTCTCGACATTGTGCTTATTAGATGTGATGAAAGTTGAGCCACCCAAGCAGATAATGAATTTGGGAGATAGGTAAAAATCCTTATATTTTGGAGCTTGTCATTCCAAAAGGGCTAGATGACGTCCCTCAATTGAAGACCAAGAAGCAAAAAATTCGGTGTTCAACTAGTGGTTGTTTGATATTCTGACCAATACCCAACGATCCTACTTGAAAGTTTGATGTGAAGTTGGGTAAACGGTTTATGTCTTTGAAGTGGCCAGATAGAGGCGTTATCAAAACCCCCTCAACTTTGTTGTCTTATTTTGGAATATTTGAATCTTCTGTCTGACTTTTACTCAAAATATAATGGTTGCAACATGGGACGTCGATTCAAAAATTCTAAGTGGATACATTATGATATTTGAAGGGGTGTGTCATGCCATGACATTAAAATTTGGCACTCGATGGAAGCAACCCATCAAGCCATGAAAGTGGCCCATATCCTTACTTTTTAATTGGTTATGTAGATTTAATTTTGTCATTAAATAAGCCATGCATTGGTGGCACATTGGAGTATATTAAATGTGTTTGAAAGAGGAAAAGTTTGGGAATTTTGCATGTTGGATTGAACAAGGGAAAACAGAGGTGCGATAATGCCCCTTGTTACTGCGATCATGACCTTTGTTCCACAATCGCGGTCACCCATCCGCGATCGCGGACCCTTGACCACGATCATGGTCACACCAGTTTAAAAAGAGCATTGATCTTTTATTTCCCCCATATTTCCCCTCTAATTTTCCTCTCAAATTGCACCCATTCTTGGCTATATTTTGAGCATTCCAAAAGTATATTTGCATCCACCTTGCATCACTCTTCCGGTAAGTACCTCAAATTCATGTTTTAAATTATTGTGAGTATGCCCCAAAGTGCATGAGCTAGGTAGGTCCTAAAACCATGTTTTTCATTACTAAATGATTATTGAATCATACTTGTGTGGTAATTAGCGTCTACAAATGGTGTGCACACATGAGGGGAAGTCTTGAGTACCCAAAATAGGGTGAAATTGAGTAAAATATAGGGAGCACACCAAGTACCCGATCAAATGTCCAAAAAAGTCTATAACTAGTTATTTTCACATTGTGGAGGCATGATTAAGTATTTAGAAGCTTAGTTTGATATGCTTACTGATTAATTATTGTGTTAAACACATTTTGGCCCCAAAAATGGATTTTTTGATTGGTGAAAATATAACATGATTTGGTCTCAGGTTCTGTGATCACCATCATCGGGACTATGATTGTGGTACCAGCGATTGTGGTTTTATAGTTACGATCGTAGAAGCTACAATCGCGGTCAAGCTTTCATAATCTCCATATCTGAGGCTAAATCTCAGCCTGGACCAAAATTCCTCTACCTCTAATTTTTGTACAAACACCACCTAGTACCCGTCCTATGAGCTTTATTAAACAATATAATCTAGTTTAAGCGTGAAAATGTTGATGATAAATGTTTTTGTTATCCTCATGTTTTATAGGTTTACATCATGGAGAACTACAACCAAATTCGATTCATGACTCCCGAGTTCCACAATCAGTACTATGATGAGCTTCCAAGGACAAAAATGTTCCCGAAAAGGAAAGATTCCGACATTTCATGATAGGATCATAACTACAGGGTGAATATATTTTTCTCCAGATCCTTTTTGGGAAAATGAGTAGTGGATGTGAGAGTTTTACACAAATCTCAGCATATTATCTTTTGTGGACCTAGTCATTAGGATTTGAAGGACAAATGCCCTTTTTGGAACAGATCAGATCAATGACTTATATGGGCTCCTGAATGCATACATGACTAATTTTGAGGCTAAGGGGTGTGAGCCAGGCAGTTGGACGGCAGAGAAGTTGTGCCCAGGTAAGGAGGTCTTGGGGGCAGCAATAAAGAGAGACATCTCAATGAATGACTTCACTACCGAGGCCTGGATATGGCTGAACATCATTTGCAGCTGGATCTATCCTTGCACTCATATGAATGTAGTTACAGATATATGTGCCCACATGGTCCTGCATCCTGGACAGCATTCCTTTAAATATTAGCCATCTTGTGATCTCTGATATAAAGTTAATCAAGAATCACGATGGTATGCATCTCTTATTCCCTTCTCTTATTATTAAGTTGTGTAGGAGAGCCAGGGTTGTGTAATACCCAAATGACACTTGGGTGTGCCATGGAATATCTATTTATCCTCTCAAGATCCGGGGTGAGGGTGCACCTGGCAAGAGAAAGATCGACTTGGACAAGTTGATAGTTGAGGAGTTAGAGTCGTGTAGACCATCCATTGCTGGGCCTCTGGAAGATATTGGTGTTCATATTGGGGTCATCAAGGAGATTGTTTCAAGATTTTCTCTGGGGATAGGAGAGCCCTCCACCAGATGTCACTCTTATATGTCCCACTCAGATTATGAGAAGTATCAAGAGGAAAAAAAGACACAGGGAGCCACTGTTTCTAGGCTCGATAGGGCATACTCAGTGTTGGTGGAATCTCATAGGGAGCTTTGGTTCTCCCATGAGAAGATGAAGAAAAGGGATAATAGGAGAGACAATTTTTTTAGTAAGATGTGGAAGACGGTAAAGGGCCTATGAAAGGTCCTGAAACCATGTGATAGACTACCTTCTCCCAGAGTAGAGAGTAATGAGGCCCCTGCTGAGTGGTTTAGTTTTGGTGATGTAGAATCTACAGGGGAGAGCAGCTCTTGATGTAATTTTATGGAGCACCCTTTTCTTTTACTTTATTTTTCATGCAGTTGGGACACTGCTAGCTTTTAAGTTAGGGGTGCTTGTCCCGGGATTTGTATTATTTAGATATTTTATGGATGTTTTGATAACATTTTGGATTATCCATTATTGGGTAGTCTGATGGTTCCCACATTTCATGGATTAATTGTTTGGTGTGTTTTTACATTTTTACTTTATATTTATTTTAGTTATGGCGATCTGAACCCTAGTTTTTCTCTAAGTCAAGGCCTTTAGTCTATTTGGTTCTTAGTATCCTTCCTCTTTAGTCTAGCTGACAGCTTTTCCCCTTAACTAGCATGCTTTGAGAACTCAATATTCTATAGTTTGAATCTATCTTCCACCGGCTGTGACAAAGACATATCTGCTAGAAGAAGTGTGGTCATAAAATCCTTCTTTCCCCAAGGGAAGAAGCAGTTCAGAATGACTATATATCTCATCCAGTCCACAAAAATGCTCGATCTATATTCAGGCATGACCTACCCGTCTATTGCTAGGTCTAAAAATGTCATCGTGCGAGGGATCATGCGAGGGAACCATTATGCCCCTTAATGAATTGAATGGTCCTCCGACCTTTGTTTGATTCTGACGGTCGACATAGATCTTATAAGACCGACCCACTATTACTACGAAAAAATCCCTGGCCTCTCCTTATAGTGGCTTTCAACTCCTTTCATTCACTTTTAGAAAATTAAGCAACTTCTATTACCGCTGAACCTTGAGTTAAATTAATCGTGTCTTATCGGATGAGCTTTTACCTATGATATATTGAGTGACGATATTATTAAGGGAAAAAACATCGTGATTGGGTTTTAAGCCATGGATACAGGGAAGTCTAAGTACCCGTGGCATCGAGGTCACAAATACAAGGAAAGTTTTAGTACCTGTGGCCTTTCGGATTTAGGATCGCATTTATACCTATGGCGATATGTGAGTAGCCATATGGTTGGGTTGCCCATATGAAAACCAAAATATGAGACAAAGGCTTGGGTTGGTGCCAGAATTAACAGTTTGTGTGTGGTCCAAATACAAAGAAAACACCCTCATCCGTCTAAAAGATTTTCAAAAATCAAGGGCACGGACATGAGCAACCTTGGAACAATACTTCTCTTTTTGTGACTCCAAAATTTTGGCTTGTGAAAATTGGAAGATACTCCATTTTATTCTCTAGCAGGAGGGGTAATTGAGCCTCCTTGGCAAATTTATATGCCATGTGTGGTGAGCTTATTTGTACAAATCTCATGTATACTTGCACCATCTAGAACTTTCCCCATTTGTCTTTCAAGACTAGTTTTGATTATACTTGGTTGGTGAGATGATCCTAAAGCACTTTTGTGACATTGGAAGTCCACTTTAGCCTAAAAGGCCTACCTTTACATAGATATTATCTCTAGTCACCCACTTTGAGCCTTTGGACCTTTCTTTGGAAAACACATTGCAAGCCATGAGCCTTTTAATTTTAATCCTTCTTTTTAACCCTACCCTCCTTGAACTAAATAATATAACTTGATGCTAAAAGCCTAAGTTGGGGGTGGTGAAGATTAGAAGAGGTAACTTTGGGCCACAAAGTTGTAAGTGAGTGCCTAAGGACATAAGAGCACAAATGAATAAGAAAAAGAAAGGTACCAAAGAAAAGCATGAAGGGTGCAAGAAAAATAAATACAAAAAATAGGTGAACCAAGGAAATAAAAGTAGGCACACATGTAAAGAGTGAAAAAAAAAGAAGTGGACAATGATCAAAAATTAGATAGAATAGTGTGATGTAGATATTCAAGGAGGGTATAGTCGTGTTTCTCCTAAATGATATCCTACCCTACCCCAATCCTTTGTTATAAGCTCAAAAATCCCTTCGAGATCTTAAACCAAGTATATTCATTAAAATGGTGATTGAAAATAAGGGCAAGCCTATGGCATGGTACTTGTTAGCATTGAGAGTCCTTGGAAGAGAGAGTTTTCACTTAAATCCCTTATTGCATATTTTATAACTTGGTGTGTGGAATTTTCTTTCTTGTGAGGAGGCATGCAAATAAGTTATGGGGGGTGATTTTGTCATCTCCCAAAAAATAAGGCAAAAGGAGTACATTGTAGTTGAGGTCAAAGGAGAGTCACTTCTAGTGTATTAGTGATTATTGCATGATTTCTCTTTGAAGTCTTTTTCACCTTTGAACATTGCATTTCATGTTAAGGGAGGTGGTGAGAATAGCTTTACCTATGTTTGAAGAACTATTTATGGTAGTAACTAAGCTTGAAGTCATTGTGATTATTGGGTCATGAAATTTGGACATACATGTGTATTATCTCATGGTAAGAAATAGTGTTGCTTGAGGACAAGCAAAGCTTTAAGTTGGGAGTATTGATGAGTGGTAAATTTACCACTTATTTGCACTCAACAGTCATGCACACTACTTTGATATAAATGTATAAATGAGACATATTTGTGATTAAATTCACTAATTTCCACATTTTGCAGGCATACAGGTTATGAGTTGGAAAGATATGGATTTGAGCTAAAAAAGATCAAAAAAGAGAAAAGAAGTACAGCTAGAAGACCTGAAGCAGAAATAAGCCTTAGTTATCGTGATCGCAGTCTGTGGACTGCGATCTCAACCAGTCAAGCCAGATAAATGAACCAAGATCTCGGGGATCTTATGGTGGTTGCGGTAGCTGCGATCACAAACAAGCTTCAGCGATTGTAGTAATGCGGGATTTTGGCTAGGGGCAGTCATTTAATTTCACACAGTTTTTCCCAATTCCCTTAAAAGGCTCAAACCCTTAATCATTGAAGATAATCCCCAATTTTTGGCAACTCTTTTACACCATCTAGTTTCTAATTTGGAGGGACCATTATTGTATTAATTTTGTGGCAAAGAATACACTAGAGTAACTTCTAAGTGGAGGATTAGCAAATTCCATTAAAGATTTGTTGAAACTTAATGTTTGGATTTGCTTCTTCTTTATCTTTCATAAATCAAATTGATGGAGATTTTGGGTATATCTTTGCTTATCAATCTTATGAGTTTCTAGTTCTTCCTCTTGGGTTTATGTTAGAATAGGGTACAAGTATGTGTCGGTTGTGATTTTTAGCTTCAATTATTAGTTTATGTTGTTGGATTTTACACATGCTTGATTGTAAAAGGGAATTTTTTAGTGAAAACCTCAGATTTCCTAAATCCTAATATCATCCTTGAAAGAGAGATGTAGGTAGTCTAGATCCAACATTATCCTTAAAAGAGGGTTTTAGGTGACATGAGCATTTGTGAACAATAAGATATAATAGTTGTTTCCTTTTTATTATCTTAGAAATAAGAATAAATTGTGGAACTGCTATATCTTGGGCATCATCCTAGAAATAGGTATGGCCAAATTGAGGCTTTGTAATGATTGGTTGACCACATCCACGAGGTATTTGAATGAATCCATGGATGATAGTTTTGTACTTTGTTAAAATGCTAGAACCAAAATCCCTAACCAAGCCTACCTACGCATGCTTTAACTAAGATTTGAAGTCGATTTTCATGTTCCCACATACTAGTTGCCCCTAGTAAAACATAACCCCAAGATCCATTCCTAATTGATTACACTCTAATTATTCGTAGCCTCGGGTTATCCCTTTAGAAGTCAAAAAGTAATCATATCCTTGAAACATTTAAAATCCTCCAATTATTCTAGAAAGCGACTTTCATTTTGAACTTACTCGATCGCCACTTACATTATTCCTCGTGGATTTGACCCCAACTTAAAGTTGGGTAATTATACTAACCACGACCGCCTTGCACTTAAATTGACGTGTGATTTGAGCATTATTAATGTCCCAAATTGGATTGTTATGATCTTTATTAGAGGCTTTGTGGATTATTATGGACTTGGGTATTGGTTATTGGTTATTGGTTATTTGTTATTGGTTATTGATATATCTTAGATTCCTTTAAGCTTATCCCTTCTACCTTGTTATATGTTCAGAATTCATGCACTGCTAGGGTATTATATTCTATTTGGATACGCTAAAAAGGTGGTCTCTAGTCCATGATGGACTTAAGATACCCATCATGGCCAGGCCCTGGTTCGGGTCGTGACACCTATGCCTTGTATTGAGGATTTATTTGACTAGCTTCAGGGTGCACCAATGTTCTCTAATATTGACTTGAGGTTTGGTCGCTGTCAATTAATGATTTCGACTGCGGATATCCTAAAGACAACCTTTAGGACCTGTTATGGTCATTATGAGTTCCTAGTGATGTCTTTTGGGTTGACCAATGCCCCAAAAACATTTATGGATTTAATAAACCACCTATTTAGGCCTTATTTGGATTCCTTCATGATTGTGTTTATCAATGAATCCTTGTATATTCGAGGAGTAGAGAGAAACATATATAAAATTTGAGGATTATGCTACAAACTTTTTCGGATCATAGGCTTTTTGCTATGTTCTCTATGTTTGAGTTCTGTCTTGAGCCAATGACCTTTCTGGGACATGTGGTTTCTAAGGATGGGATTAAAATGGATCCAATAAAGATTGAGGATATTTGTGATTAGGCCAAGCCCATATCTCCTTTTAAGGTTTTTTGTTTCATTGGTTTGGCTGGTTACTATAGATGGTTTATTAAGATTTTTACTATAACTAAAGCCCAATGACAAGGTTAACTCAGAAGAAGGTTCCTTTTTGATGGTTTGAGGAGAGTGAGTCGAGCTTTGGGAAGCTCAAAGAATTTCTTACTTCATCTCTTATTTTGGATTTTTTATTGATGGTAAGGGATTTACCATATATTGTGATGCTTTTGGTATAGGTTTGTGTTGTGTGTTAATACACCAGAGCCGAGTTTTTACTTATGTGTCAATGCAGTTGAAGGTGAACGAGCGTAACTACCCCACTCATGGTTTGGAGTTGGCGCTGATAGTCTTCGAGCTTATGATTTGGAGGCATTATCTTTATGGCATGCATTGTGAGATATTCACGAATCATCATAGTCTTAAGCATCCTATGACCCAAAGCGAGCTTAATTCTAGGCAGCATAGATAGATGAAGTTACTTAAGTATTATGACATCTCTATTTTGTATCATTCAGGTAAGACGAATGTGGTAGCGAATGTGTTGAGCAAAAAGATGGTAAGTATTAGTACCTTGGTTTCTATCTCAGTTTCTTAGATGCCGTTGTTGCCGGATATCTGGTCCTTAGACAACTTGATGGTGCGGCTTGATATTTCAAATCCCAAGAGGATTATTTCTAGTGTTGAGGCTAGGTCTACTCTATTTGAGTAGATTCAGAGTTATCAGTTTGAGGATATGATATTTTGTATTAATCATGATCAGGTGTTGAGTGGTGAGTCCAAGAGAGATACCATAGATTCTGAGGGTGTTTTGAGATTTAATTGATACATTTTGAGGGTTGGCGACTTGATCTAGTTTATTTTCACGAGGCTTACATCTCTAAATATTCTATTCACCTAATAATAGCTAAGATGTATAGAGATTTCATATAGCATTATTGGTGGAGTGATATGAAGAAAGATATGGAATTATAATGCATTGCCTATATTGTCAGCAGGTGAAGGTTGAGCATCACAGACCTTGTTGCTTTATTTAGAGGTTTCCCATTCCCGAGTGAAATTGGGAGTGAATTACCATGGACTTTGTTAGTAGTTTCCCTCATACTTCCTGTGGTTTTGATAGTATTAGGTTATTGTGGATCAGTTGACCAAATTGGCGCATTTCATTCCTATTCAGATGTCCTTTAGTATCGAGAGGTTAGCCTGTATTTATGTTTGTAAGATAGTTTATTTTCATGGAGTGCCCATATTTATAATTTCAGACCAAGGTTTAGTATTCACTTCTACCTTTTGAAGAGTCTTTTAGGAGTAGTTGGGTACTCAGGTGGACCTTAGTACAACCTTCCATCCTCAGATCACTGGGCAGTCAGAATGGATATTTAGGGTCTCGAGGATTTTTTTGGAGCCTATGTTATGGATTTTGAAGGTTAGTGGTATCACTACCTAGATTTGGTAGAATTTTCATATAATAATATCTTCCATCAAAAGTATTAAGATGGTTCCTTTTGAGGATTTATATGGCGGGCAATTTTGTTCTCTGATTGGGTAGTTTGAGACCATCAAGATTAGACCTTATGAAACTGACTTGCTTAAGGAGTATAGGGATATAGTTAGGGTAATTTTGGAGAGGTTGAAGGCAACTCAAATTAGGCAGAAGGCTTGAGCATACCATAGACTTCATGCCTTAAGATTTGGAGTTGGTGATCAGGTATTCCTCCATGTATCACACATAAAGGGCGTGATGAGTTTCAGAGTTAAAGTAAGCTTAGCCCTAGATAAATTGGAGCCTTTGAGATCCTTTGTATAGGGTGAAAGGTGGTATATGAGTTAGCATTACCCCATATTTCCCCACTATCTATCTGGTTTTCCATGATTCTATGTTGTGGCGGTACATTCTCGATAAGTCTTATGTGCTCATATAGGAATCAATTGAGTTGGATGAGCAGTTGACCATTATGGATGATTTGATGTTCATATTAGCCACTGATGTTTGGTGGTTGCACACTATAGAGATTTCAATAGTTAAGGTAGAGTGGAGGCACCACCCAGTAGAGAAGGATTCTCAGAAGATTGAGAGCGAGATGCGGATCCAGTATCCTCACCTGTTTGAGACTTTAGGTACATCCGAACCCTTTACTTTTGTGGAGAAAAGTTCTTTTAGTAGTTGATATTATAATGACCCTCCAGATTATTTTCTATATTTTCTTTCATTTTTTCCATTTAAAGCTTTCCTATAGATGCCCCAAGTCATTTATGACTTGTGTTAGCTAACTAATTAGTTGTTGGGTAGTTCATTTGGTTTTTAGTGCCAATTCCCTATTTAAAGTCTTTTTGCTGGGTAAAATTGGCTATCGGGTTAAAACATCAATCATACAACCTTGTATGCCAATTCTGATAGCTCTAATAGCTCTGAAATGTTGATTTTAGACTAGAAGGATCCTTGGTTCGAGCCTAGAGGATTCCAAAATCATTTTGAGTTGTTGAAAGTTAACAAAAATGGAATGTGGGTGTGGGATCCACTTTTTATTGAAATGACCTTGAATGAAAATTTTGACTATGCCATTGAGTCCAAAATATCAAATTTAATAGGGTAGCACACTTTGTTAGCATATATGGGATTTTGAATGAATCCCGAGGGGTTGGTGGAATTGTAAGTCTCCAGCTGGTGCTGGTGCATTCGCTTGAGCGACCAGCCATTCGCTTAAGCGACCTAGCTTACACAAGTTGGTATCACTTAAGTGATGCCTTTATTGCTTAAGCGATGATCCTTAAGTGGCCAAAGGTCACTTAAGCGAAATGTGCAGACTTAGCCAATGTGCTGGAAGCGATACCTAGTCACTTAAGCAATGACCGCTTATGCAACCCAGTGTCCACTTAAGTGACACCTGGTACTCGTAAAATCTCAACTTAGCTCGTTTTCTCCCATTTTCAAGAGTGTGAAACCCTAGAAGGTGTGAAAACTTAGGAAAAACATTAGTAGGTGATTTTTGAGTGTCTATAAGCTTGAGTAACAAGTTTTTTCATGAGTGCAGATCCAGGTACGAGTGTTCCCACAATAATTGATTTAGACGATCCTTTGAGCTTCTTTGAGGTAGCAGTTGATCTATGCATCCAGAGTTGGCTACTATCTTGTCCTATATAGATATGTCTTTATTGTATTCGGAGAAAAGTTTGCTCCTTTTGGGATACCCAATGTATTTTGATTTTGAGTTGTATTAGTTAGTTCTTACACTGTGACACCAGGTTTTGGGATTTTGGTATGGTATCCTTGGTTATATATATCAGCTTTTGTTACGTTTGTGTGGTTTGACTCTGTTCCAAGAGTCTTGCCTTATATTTTGGTATTATTTTTCATTTTATATCAGTTTGGGTAATAGGATTACTTGTCAAGGCTTGCCGTGACAAGTGCCACATGACCCTTGGCTTTTGGGTCGTGACAACAATGCCCAAATAATGAGGTCCCAGACAAAATTCTTTTTAAAATCTTCTATAGGGCATTGGATCAATTGATAAGACGGTGGCAATAATGCAGCAGGAGGATCTATTATCAAATAATTTATGGTGTTGCAGCAGCTTTGTTGGATCAAGTAACCAAGAAAAGTAGAGGGTGCCACATAAGAGATATCGAGGTGTCCGTGAGAGCTACCTTCACATCTTTTGTAAGCCAAGAACACAAGGAAAAAGGATGAGGAAAAAGATGAGAACATGGATAAAGTGATAACACAACTTGATCTTCTAACCAAGCATGTAGTGGGAGCTCCTCCAAAGGCGGTTAAAGCCATTGCTTCTAAGAGTGTTAAATCTTATGATGAAGAGGAAATGGAGTCCTTTGATGAGGAGATTTGGTTTTTATCAAACCAAATGGGGGATTCCTACCCTACCTATCAAAGGCAATATGGAAATCAAGGTTGGAAGGAACGAAATTGTGATAAATATTGGCATGATAAAGATCGTGATAGAGACCAATTTTGGAGATATAAGGATAGGTATTATGACCAATATTTACATCCACATAATAGGGACAAGGGTCAAGAGTCAAGCCCCATTGACCCGGAGAAGTTCAAAAGTGAGGATGTGCTTACCATATCTTGGTGCGTGTTGAAGGAACCAATAAATTGGTGAGAGAATTGAAAAGTGATTTCTCACAACTCAATCAAATGGTGACATCTCATTCAACCCCTATCAAGAAGCTTGAAACTCAAATTTGTCAAATCTTGGCTCATCTCAATTCAAGGCTAAAGGGTGGATTACCTAGTGACACGATTATTAATCCTAAGAATAATGCTTACATCATGGTCATTGTCACTAGGAGTGCTCAGAATTTTGGCAAAGATATTTTTGATTTGGATGAAGACCACGATGAAAGGGGGAGTGCTGAACAAGTAAATGGAAAGAAAAAGTGTCTAAACAAGTTTAATGACGCAGTTCCAAAGACTAATGAGTCCATTATTGAAAAGCTGATGTAGTTGAAGAAAAAGGTGAAATTGAGGAAGCTCCAAAATTAGTTGATGGTGATGCTCCAAAATTAGATCAAACTCCGATTGTTCATTTGTCTAGAATCAAAATTCCACCTCCATTCCGACAAAGGCTCAAGAAGAATAAAGATGATACCAAGTTCAAGAAATTTCTTTCAAAGTTAAGCGAACTCTCGGTCAATATTCCACTGTTAGAAGCTTTACAAAAGATGCCTGGGTATGCTAATTCATGAAGGAGTTGGTTAAAAATAAATGATTCAAGGATGTTGAAACTATAGAAGCTCTATTGTAGTGCCATAATGTCTAGCACAATAGTAGTAAATAATGAAGATCTAGGTGCATTCACTATTCCTTGCATTATTGGAGAACACATGTTCAGAAAAGCATTGTGCGATCTTGGGGAAGGCATTAATTTGATGCCATTATCCGTATTTCAAAAGTTAGGTTTGGGTGTCCTCACACCAACCCCTATAGGGATTTTAATGTTGATCGTTCTATGAAGAAGCCCATGGGAGTGCTATGTGATGTTTTTGTGAAAGTAGACTGGTTCATCTTTCTAACAAATTATGTTATTATTGATTGTGAGATGGATCAGGAGGTCCCCATTATTTTGGGTAGACCATTCTAGGCTACCGAAAGAGCCTTAGTGGATGTTGAAAATGATGAAAGAAAGTTCCAAGTGAAAATTGAAGAGGTCTTTTTCAATGTATGTAATTCTATGAAATAACCGAAGGATTTACAATCCATTTTGGTGATAGATATGGTTGACGATGAGGTGAACACTATAAAGGAGAATCTTATGGATAACCCTTGGTAGGTGCATTGCTGAACTTGGGAGTGAGGTGATTGAAGAAAAGGATGAGGTGGTTAATTTAACCATGAGTCAAGGATCATATAATAAAACTCTTGTGAGAATAACACTTTGCCAACTGTTTTTGTGGATGATCTATTGCCTTATTAAAAGGAAGCTTCTAATTCGATGGTGAAAAAGTTCATTTGTGCTTTTGGGTGGCCCATAGTGGACATAAAATGCATCATTCCCAGGCATTGTTAAAATAAAACATAAAAGAAGAGGTGACATGAAGTTAAGACATTGAATCGAGAGTTCTTTGTGGGTGATAA
Organism: Capsicum annuum; assembly: GCF_002878395.1. Lineage (NCBI taxonomy): Eukaryota > Viridiplantae > Streptophyta > Magnoliopsida > Solanales > Solanaceae > Capsicum > Capsicum annuum. Next base: position 122,828,592 of record NC_061121.1, on the reverse strand, counting down.
TGTGTTCCATCTCAAATATAGGTTGAAACATTCCATGGAAAATTTTACGTTACGATGCCATTTGTGGTCTCGAATGTGTATTCAAATGAAAGAATTGAGTTAAAGGATCATGAAAAAAAGAAGTTTGTGGTGAGTGGACAAGGATTGAGGTATTACCACATGGGTGGACTCGAAGCAAATATGGTTGAGTCACTTCAATTCAAGAATCCAAAATGATCATTAAATAATGTCATGCCATGACTTTAACTAAAGAGCTACTTGGGTGGCAACCCAAGGATTTTTATTGATGTTTTCTACTGTTATTTATTTTAATTTTAACCTATTTTTGGTGTTTAACGGTGACATCATAAGACAGGATGTATATAGGAAGGTTTGGAGGCTCAAAACTATGCCCCGAGCCACTATTGTGAAACATCTTGGGTTTTGACCTATAGAAAATTTCCTAGAAGTCCATTCTCCGAACCCAATACGAATCATGGGTATGAGCTGTATGCTGGGGTACGAGTAGTATGGTCCTGTCGTATACTGACCAGTGTTAGTTGGAGGGATGGGTTTGGTCACTGGATTAGGTATGACTTAGAGGTATGAGTCGTAACGGTTTGGTACGAGTCGTATTAGGGACTCGAATGGTGGACAACGTTTGATCCTCCTGATATTTTATTCTGCCAGGGGTACGAGTCATGGATACGGAATATATACTGAGGTTATGACTTGGTTGTATGAGTTGTATACTAGATAGTGTCTGATCCAAAGGTTAAGGCCTGGGTACAACTGGTAGAAACCAATCATAAAGATGGGTACGACTCATAAAAGGGTCAGTCGTATCCCTATAACAGGTTTTTAAGGGACTTATGTGGGGGTATTCTGGATATTTTCCTACTTACCCTTATTAGGACCCGCGACTTCTAATACACTTAAGAGGTTATTTACCTAATTATTCTATTCATTAGCACTTAGAAATTATTCTAAAACATCTCATAATTTTCTCACGAGCTTTTGGGGCAAGGAAGCTAGGGTTTCAACTAAGGGATTGCTTTGGTGATTTCTTTCCATAAATCCTTCGGTATAAGGAATTATTCTCTTCCCTCATAGTAATTTCAACTAAAGGCATGGTTTATATTATTGATTTCATGGTTTTAGTATTTCATGATTATGATTTTCAACTATTATTTGGGGGTTTTAATATTGAATACTTGGTTATGATTTCCTATGGTTTCAATTATTCTTTATATGCATTAATGGTGGTTTTCGACAATTGGATTGCATAGTAATGGTTTAATGGTCTTTGGAATTGGTTTTGGTTATATTATGCCCCCAAGGTGTTTGATAAAATGCTTATAAAGATATGTTTATTGCATTGACTTCCTTAAATGGAACTCTTGCTTGTTTTTAGCTTATGCATGGAACTATAAATGGTTTAAATGGTTTATAAAGGTTAGAGGCTAATTGGTTATGCTTGTGGAGAACATGGAAGTCTCCCAAGATTTAATTTGGTAAATGGAAAGGGCACTTGAGATTCCCCTCAACCTAAATGATTTGGCTATGGATAAATCTTGCAAGTATGGTTGGTATGATAATACCACTAATAATTAGCCTTGTTTATAAATAGTAACTGGATTTTTTGGACATGGTTTTTAATTTGGGCATTAATGGAGGGATATGTAACTAAGCCGTTGAAGGTGGAGGTTTCGGGGGAACTAAAATCAAAAATTCATATTTGCCGATATGAGGGGTCCTTGATGACCACATACGAGTGTCATGTTTTATATTGGAGGGATGTACTAGTCATCCCATGGGATATTTCCTAGTTGTGCGGCTACACGTACTAGGACCCTTTTAGTAGGGGGAGTTTAACCCACATGGCCCATGGGTGTGGTTAAACAGCAAGGTTATACAACCCAGGTAAAGGTATTAAGTGCATAATAAACCCGGTACCTTTTACCGAAACTTATATATGTATGGTTGTACACATTATGGATGGTTTTACTTGAATTTTATGACTGGCCTTATTTTATACTTACCCTGAGATTCATGCTAGTGGTCATTCACTAATCCCATCTATTGGTGGCTATATACTCATGCTATGCAGGAACTGTCCATTCTACTCTTCCTGTTTAGCACGTGGATTCGGTATTAGCACTTAGACTGAATTCCATCCTTAGGAAGGCATTATTTCATGATGTGGAATTTCTTTAGACACTTTTCTTTTAATTTGAATATTGGTTTTTACCATGGTTTGGGGCATGTCCCAACTAGAGTTGTTTACTCTTTTGGATAGAGGCTTTGTGGTGCTTCTGGGGGTTTGTATGGGCTTAATCGGTATTGGTGTTGGCCTTGGCATTTGAATAAGCCAGTGGGATTACATCATTGGATGATATTGTTGGTTGTTCCATCCTATTACATTTTAGGATTGATTTTCATATTATGTTGTGGTATTCCCTTTGGTTTATGGTCTATGGTTGGGTTGGTACGGTTGGACTCCGTTGAGTCGGTCTTGGTTGTGACCCGATCCCAGAGTCTTAATGAGAATAATAATGCTATCTTGTTATATGTTCAAAATTTAGCCCATCTAAGGCTGGACATAGGTGGTTGGGTTAGGTAACAGGGGTGGTACCCCATCCTGGTTAGACTTCAAATGCCCATTACAACAAGGCCCAGGGTTGGGTCGTGTCATATTGATAAAAAATTCTTGCTTGAAATATGGTCGTACAAACTTGGACCTGTACTGTACATGCTTGAGCAGTCTAGGTACAAGTCAAAAACAACTTGGACGTGGCTGAAAATAGCCTTCACTGGCTAGAAATGAGTTGGTCATGTTGCAGCATTCCAGGTGCATCCCAGGCACATCCTTGATGTAGTTGGTGGTAGCAATACTTCTTGGAACTGTGTTGGACATGTTGGAGCATTCCAGGCACAATCCAAGTACATCTTGAACACAGGAGAGCACAAAACAACTGGGAACAAACTGATCTGACTAGCGCTAGAACTGTTTGAGCAGTCCAGTTGCAGGTCTAGCAATAGTGCAATCATATAGGTTATTTTCTGAGCTGAAATTGTTGAAGCATGTCACATGAATTCATTCCCACTTCAAGTCTCTAATGTCACGACCCAATTTATTGGATCATGATAGCGCCTACTATCGGTACAAAGAAGCAGCTACATAGTATAATCCTAGAACTTGGCGGTATCAGTACAAGAGCTTCTAATAATATAATACAAATAGAAAAATGGAATATATGGAATAAATTACACTAATACAACTTATCTCCGACTACAACATAGAGACTAGTCTAATAAATAAGAGAGAGATAGGTAATACTCCGAACGTCGGTAGCTCACTCTAAGTCTCCAAACTATGGCTGCTCCGTATGATGCACGCATCAATAACGATAACCCATACTATGATTTGCAGGCTACAGAAGTGTAGTATGAGTACCAAATGAATGTACTTGGTAGGAAACTACAAACTGAGCTCCAAGGATAAAACAGATATACATAACATATAAACAGAATGAAAACTGCACCCAAGAGTCCAGTAATCATATAATAAGCCATTGAGATAATAAGGATAATCTATCCTATACATATCCAAAAGACCAACATAATAAGGCTAAAAAGATATCAAGGATGAACTATCTTATTCTAGCCATACTAAAAAATCCCAACACTATACCATATATCACTGGCTAATATACAAAGTAAAAGTTAAAGAAAGATATATATGTATATATATATATATATATATATATATATATATATATACATATATGTATATAAGTATACAAGGCCAAGGAATAAATATACAATTTGAATCAATGAAAGGAAGGGATATGCGGTAACACCATAGCTACTTATAACTATGTATATATATAAGTATAAAACCAAGGTCTACTCGAAGTACAACCTAGATCATCAAACTAGATATTTAAGACCCCATAATCATAGTAGTTGCTAGTGCTAGAATACTCAGTGTTCTGATTCATATACCTAGTCATCAAACGGTCATGCATAAAAATATAATCATAAGATAAACAAGTTAGAATCATATCTCAAGTCTCGAAACCAAATTAATGACCAATCTGTCACAAACTAGCCATAGCAATGATCATAACAATGATAATAACAATGTCAATAACAACACGAGTAATCAGATATTACAAAGATCCAAATACCAAATCAAGCCTATGCGCACCCCCACCGCCCCAGGCTTAGAAGGTCCAATCAACATACAATCACACAAGGCATAGTGATCACCCATATCTATGCAGTCATCCCATACCAGCTAATCGACATAGGACATATTGGTGATAGGCAATGCACATGCAAGTATGAATACAACAAAATTTGAAATACTATAACCAACATTATCATCATAACCATCATTATAATCATCATACTCGTCATAATCATTCTTCGGCCTTAACGGGTACCAATATCATCACCATAACATCCTCTGGCCTTGCCGGGTATTATCACATCCTAATAATATCCTTTGGCCTTACCGAGCATCATCATGTTACCATTATACCAAATCAATGTCAATAATAGAGAGCGAGCTCCACGAGGGCTAATGTAAAGTGCAAATCTCTCGAGGGCTAAAGTAAAGAACAAGCCCCATGAGGGCTACGGTAAATAAGCTTAAAAAAAGATCTAAGGTCGAGTATATGTCCATAATTCATCGTTCATCATCAAAATCACATTATCCATAAGCATATATATAATAGGTGCATGGACTCAAGCCATGGCTAAAAGAGTGTAAGTTCGTAAATCCATTGCCCAGAGTGATCTTCGGGACTAAATCATTATAAAATGTCAAAATGGTCAAAACATCACACAACCGTAGTAAATAGTAGTATCAAATTATGAACTAGAATTGATCTTGGTCAATTCTTTAAAACATCATTATTAGACATTGTTATGTATGTAAATTATCTATTTAGGTAGGTAGTTATTATTGTAAAGAAATCTACTTTTAAGATGAAAAGTGGGCTTTGACCCTTAACTAGGAAGAATAGTCATGATATCATATTCTAACTAGGATCATATCATTTACCGAAAATGATTATGAATGTACCAAACCTATGCATTCCATCACAAGTATTCAAACACTAAAATCATAAGAACTGTACTACATCTTTCTCCATCCCATATTGGAGAGATGTGTATAAACATATCTATATATAAATATTCATAAACTACAACAGTATCATTTACAAGGATAATTATATCTCAAATATCTAACCAATATCATAACACGACCTTTGGCCCAATAATGTGTCCAGAATTATCATAACATCATAATCATATCCTTAAGCCCAGATACGTATCTGGATATGATATTAATAATCATTTATATATAAATAATCTAGTAAATATAGGCCATAGTGTATCCACGAGGCATAACATCACTACAAGCTATGAAGCATATCTATAATCATCTCACATATAGGAGGCATCTCATTTCTAGGAGGCATAATGCATCAATAAGGCATATATCATAACGAGGCACATCACATCTTATGTGGCATCTCATATCTATAGGTCATGTATCATAACTATGAGTAATATCGTCTCTAATGACCCAATATCATATTTAAGAGGAATTATGTCTCTAAAGTCCTGATATCACATCTAAGAGGAATTAACATCAATAAAGGCCCAATATCATATCTATAAGGAATAACATGGCCATAATCCATTAGTCATTATCTAGGGGAAAATACCATCACTATTCATCAAACCGCCAAGTAACCTTACATTAAGGTTTACTAATCCAACTATGCCTAACATCCATAAATAAGTCCACAAAGGCTAACACAAATCTTGGCCTAAGGTGGGCCGGATGATCCCACTGCTAATCCTCAATTTTTATATGAAGGCAACTTATACCCCAAACTAGGTTAAGGTATCTACTTTAACTTCTAGATGTCAAGTAAGCCACAACCAATCCTAAGGTAGGAATTTCATCTAGAATCAAGGACATTCATGTCAACTCTACTCAAATTATGGTTTCAAGATCACTAAACTATCCCAACTAAGATTAACTATACTAAACATGGTTCCAAAATTTAAACCACATCCCAAACCTAGCATCATATTGTATCCATACTACAAATTAATTCAATCAAGGCAGAAGGCAACAGGATTCTAAAAGGTACTAAGCATTTCACCTTATAGGTCCAAGACCCTCATCTAATCCCTAAACTACAATAATCAAGGATAAGTCAGTCTGCCCATAATCAAACTTAACATTTACAATCATCTATGAATAAGAGTAGACGGAAGCCTACCTCAAAGTCGAACCACAAATCCTTGCATTATTCACCAAAAACTCCTCTTCATTTCACAATTCCAAAATATCATCACACTATCAAAATCATAATCTACTCATCAATATGAGAATAATGATACCCATATTGTACCATTGTGCTTCGGGTCCAAAAATAACACCAAAAACCCCAAGTGGGTCCCACTTATGGAAAACATATTACTGAGGTCAACCCAACATTCATGAATGAACAAGGAATCATAACCCTCAAGAAATGGGTGCAAACCAAGCAACCTTTGGGCTACAATCAAGCCCTAAGTGAATTTAGGGTTTGGGTCAAAACTAGGAAAGTCAAGCATGAATTTGAAGGATTCTTTCCTTAAATTTGAAGATATTTGCATTAATAGATGTTAAACAAGATCCATGTCACCGCTAATGATCAATTTTGAGTTATGTTACCCATTTAGGATTTTTGGCTCCCAAAAGTGAGTAGAAAATGACCAAAATGCGGACTAAGGGTTCACTAAATACCCCTCATAGGTAAGGAGGTGTCGCAATCGCACTCTTTGGACTATGATAGCGATGCCGCAGTCGCCATCCTTCTCTTGCAATCTCCGTATCCTTTGTTATGATTGATGACAGCTGAAACTTGGAATTTTTCCAAGTTTTGTCTAATGCCTCAGGACTCGTTCGAAATTCGATTTTCATAAATGTGAACTATGAAACAACCCTAAATTTGATGTTTTGAACGCGTTGGTGAAGTCGGATTTTCCATCCGAGTTTGTTTCAACCAAATGTGGACCTCACAACCATATTTCAAAATTTCAAAGTTTTCGACCAATAGATTGAAATGATCTTGAGTGCATTGAGATCCAAACCAAATGTCATCCTCGCCTAAAATTGATATTCCAAAGGTTCTGGTGCAGTCAGAATTCATATCTTAGAATGCTTTACTGAAGTTTTTTCCATGTGGCCATTTGGAATGATTGAAGACTTTCAAATAGGGAATTGGTTTTAAAAATTAAATGAACTATCCGATAACTGAACTGTCAATCCTAATAAATCATAAATGGATTGGGGAAGCTATGGTGAAGCTTAAACGACCAAGATAAGTAAAAATATGAGAAATAACCAAAAGGGTCGTTACAATATACTTTACTAGAAAAGACTTTTGTCCTCAAAAGTCAACTGATAGAAAGAAACTTAAAAGCTCAAAGGGATAAGGTACTGGGCTCGCATGCTTCGAACATGATTTCCCAGATAACCTCCACGTAGTGAGAAAACTTTTAAGGGATTTTTCCATAGGTATCCCTTTATCAACCAGCACTCTCACTTCACTTCCAAACAACCAAAACTTAACCTTAACCACTAACTGGCCTCTAATTTAACCAAAAAGGCTGATGCATGCAAATCTAAACCACAACATACTGATCCCATCTCGATATCTATATAAATCAACAAAGGCTTATTCGAACCAAAACTAACCCAAGACATGAGTCATACCACTGACTCTAAATCCAAATCTAACCTTCCTTTACCATTTTACACTTGCTATCCACTCCAAACCAGGAGGAAAATCACCTTAGTCCTTTCCACGAAATCTCATGACATAGAACTCGAAGAATTAAAACTGATCCGCTGAAATTCCATATGGGTAACATGAGAATATGCTAATAATTCACCATTTGGGTACAAAAATGAAGAAATCAAGGAATATGATCTGTGTCAATTCTATAGCTAGTCCGAATGGTAATCAAAATAGAAATCTAAAAGTTCAAGGCCAAACTACTTATCACTGAGCATTCTGCTCCAGGATGTGCCATCAACCAAGAATAAAGCCATAGTGAATCGAACTCAAGTATGTTATTCTCACTGAGCATATCCTCCAAAATTCCCAAAGAAAATTAAAAACTCGAGGCCAAAGCTATAAGAACCAATACTGGGTCCATGGACATCATATGAACACTTAGAAACTATAATATCCAAAATCGAGAAGATTGAATAGGTAGCCATGGAGTAGGCCAAACTAGCCTAAAATGAAATTCTAACTGAGGTAAATCTACAAATGAAGGTCACACTCACCTCCATAACTCTAAGCTAAAATCTCAACACCAAGGCTGAATCGCTCGATCTTAACTTCCAAAACCAAACATGAAGACGGGTAGGCATCCATACTCCAAATTAATCATAACTTCCAAATGGCAATATCAAGGCACCAAATTAGAAACTAAGCCAATAAGGCTATACCAATGTCAACTACTCAAATCGACCTTAGTATCTAAATTTGACACATCCAAGCTTCATCATACCAATAAAAAATTGAAACTTAGCTAAAGATCAAATTCACCACAGAGATAAGCCATCGACTTACAACACAACAACCAACTCCATATTATCTAGAGGGCACGAAATGTAGCCACAGAACTAAAACTATGCCAAAGGCTAAACCACTGACTAAAAATCCAAATAACCCACTCCATAATCGCTAGCTGGCATGAACTATCAAAACAAACTCAAAACTCCCTAACGTTGCAATGTACACCAGTAAGGAAAAGAACTCTAGCAACTCGAGGAAAGGAAATTCAAGTTGGAACTAAATAGTCCAACACTCTATCTCGGCAAAGAATAGCCATAGGCACATATCATTGAGAAGAAATTGATAAAACCCGAACCAAGGCCTTTTCGTAATGGGCAATCTTAAGCTCAAAAAAGATTGGAGGCCACCCCCGATACCCAACCTAACCAAGAAATGTATGCCCTAAGTTGGGAAAATTCTGACCATATAACAAGATAATAAGTTTATCCATGTAGCGACTTTAGGATAAACCTATATACGAGGCCAACCCAACCTAGTCAATCCACCCAATAACCAACCAATCAGAACAAACCCAAAACATAAACCAAAACCTAGATAATAATTTAATGTATGTTTATATATATATGACATAATCCATCCATACCATACCCAAGTCCACAGTTGTCCATAAAAATCCTCTAAACCAAATCGAAGAGAATCTAGTCGGGATATGCCACCGATATAGCTATAAACCAAGTCAATAAAAGATAAAAATACATAAAGTAATCCATGACATGAAATAGATGCCTTCCGAACTATGGAAGCTCACCACTTCAATCCAATAGCTGATACCAAATTCGATCACTAAGCAGAAGAAATAGAATGACAAATTCCTACATCGCATGGGGATATAGCCGCTCAAAGATAGATTAGAGGGTGAAATCTAGCATGTACCTAGGATAAAGATAAAATAATGACATTCAATGAAACCAAGTAAACCAACCATATGCATACAGACCATACGTACATATATATATATAACACCATGTCAGGAAAGGGAACTGGGTTTAACATACATTTAAAACCATTAACCTGGGTATGTATAGCTTAACCATACTCAACTACCCAAATGCTATATGGTCCAGTGTAACCCCCTAAATGGGCCTCGATGCGTGTAGCTGCACGAATTGAAGATACCATAAGAGTAAGGGATTCCTAAGTACCCTTCACCTCTATGATACATATGTACAGTATACTTAGAGAATTCTCGTGTACCTTATAGTATCATATAAGGTCACCATGACCTACCCCTCAAGTCGGCAAATAAGGTTTTCAAGTTTTCATCTATTTGACTCCCACCTTCATGGTTAGCTATCATACACTACCTTTATTTCCCAATTAAAACCATTTTTAACCGACCAAACCATTATTATTATTTGAGGCTACACGTAGTGGTATCATCATACTGACTATAACTTGCAAGTATGTCCTTATCCAAACCTTTTAGAGATTAAGGGATTTCCATGTACCCTTAAATCAAGTTAACTTTGGGGAGTCCTATGTACCCCACAAGTTGTTCAATTACCTTGTTTACTTGGGTGATTCCTTTATACCCAACAAAGATGTTTAATTAACCAAAAAGTTACCACCAAAACTATTTTATTTAAACATTCCAATAATTCACACCTTTTAAACCATGTTAGACCGTTCCAAACATTTAAAGAATTTATACTATTCAAACCATTTAAACAATGCAAAATCATCTAAATCCATTTAGGGTTACATTAACAAACCATATCATGCAATAGTTCCAATGAAAGTTCAACAATAGAGTGAAAACATTCTTTGAGGTATTTTATCAAACATATTGAGGGCATACCTTTACCGAAATAAAAGCCAAAGAATAAACCTTTATAATTAGGGTTACTCATGACCTATTTGTTAAACAATAACCAATAAGCACCTATATGTGAAAACCATTACCAAAAATATGTAAAAACATAGTTTAAACTAATACCAAACAACATGCAACAAGATCCTCAAGATTATTTCAAAACCACTATTTATGATTTCACAAATCAATGTTTAAAACACATTAAGTCATTCCTTTAGTTGGAAATAAAAATGAGGGAATAAGCACATGACTTAAACAAGAGTATTTCAAAGAGTAACTTGAATATGGATCCCTTTGAAGAACACTTGTAGAAACCCTAGCCTCCAATCTTCAAGAGAGAGTTTGATGGAGTATTTGGAGTGTTTCCATTATTTAACAAGTGTTATAAGAGCCCATCAAGGGTTATATAACATGGGGACGTAAGGGTTTTAGGGTGGCAAATGTCCAAAAAGTCCCCAACTTAAAAGTTGAAAATCCATCCCCAGGAGGGTACGACCTAACCATGCCAACCGTATCCTAGGGAATGAGTGGTACCCTAACTCATACCCTAGAACTCACCAAGACCCTCCACACTGGTCCTAATATGACTAAACCAACCCAATTCATACCTTAGGGTATGATTGGTACCCTAAATCATAACCACACCTGTACCTTGGACAATTTCAACTAGGAAATTCAATAAGCTTCATAGGACTTACCATTGTACCCCTCGTATCCCACCATACAACTTATATGGTGGTGAGTTGTATCTTGGACAGTAATGAAGCCAACCTTACTGCCCAACATATGAGTGAGACATCAAGCCATCTTCTAACCTCTATCTAATGGTATGAATGGTACCCTTGAGTTGTACCAAGTCCATAAAGTCCAAAACCCAAGAATATTTGCAAAGGTCCAGATCCCGAGTTTTTATAGTCTCCCTTACTAGGATCATTCGTCCTTAAATGATTGTTAAGGATACGAACAAGCACGAGATGATGCATTAATACACATCAAATTCTCCTTCCAACCAAATTAGAAAACAAGGACACACAATAAGATGAGAATATCATCACATACTCCAAGTACGATATACATTCCAACACCTCTATCCCAACCTTTGACTAAGTTACAAAACAAAGATACAAGAGAAACCATTCCTTACCATTAACCAAGTAATAAAAATAAAGATATTTTGAAGATCACATCCCTTTCACATGAATTTCCGAAATGAAGAACCAACGTGGTCCCTTGGACTCTATGTCCCCTTCCTCATCCCAAATGGCTTTATTAAACTTTTGGTTTCCCTATGGAACCTTTACCGAAGCCATACCTTATATTCACAATCGGCAAACTTACTGCTCCAAGATCCTCACCGGGACCTGCTCAAGGAATAAAGAATATAAGATGCCAATAACAACCAAAGGAACCAACCAACGAAGGACCATTCATACCCCACCTCTACATAACCACATCGAATACCAGATGAATGGACTCATGATAAGGAGAAAGTCCAATTCAACTTATAATTTCCCTAAGATATATCACTATGAGAGCTTGAGTCTAATATACACCACCACTTCCATGTTCAAACCTATCCAAAGAAAAAAAGTTAACTTAGGGCACCGGGATCTACTCCTTACATCTATTCCAAAACACTACTTTGATTCTATCACTTATTATTATATGAAAACCATTTCTTAAATCATACCTCACCAAACTTCTTAAGTACCCAACACAACTATTGGTATATCTACCAATCACAATATTCAAGCTTACTGCTTATGTAACTGCAGTATGATCTATCCTTCCAAAGATCTAGCACCCTTTATAATTTCACAAAGGTTTTCAGCAACTGTTCCCTCCCTCAACCATTTCTTATGACCATAACTTTACCTTACCCTCCAAAACTATAGTTCTAGTAGTCACCCCAGACTCTTCCCCAGTTAGGGACTCTTACGTTCCTTATTTCAAAACCTCACTATACTTCCTAAGCCACTACCATCCCAACACAAGATGAGTCATTAAGGAAGACAATTATAAGATTTATCTATTCCACCGAAGAAAAGATCCCCAAAACAAAATACAACACTATAGGCACTAAGTACTTCATAACAACCACCTAAGTCATAATAAAGAATTATCCCGACCAAACCATACCATAAAAGTAGTCTTTAGAACTGGACACCAAAAGAAACACAACAACATATACCATAGATATCATAACATAAGGTCAAGACTCATATCTAGCAAACAAGGAAGATGCAGAATGCGAACCTTAGGCCTATGTTCTAATAGAACACATGCAATACAAGTGGAGTACTCCCTTAACCAAGGTAGAAGAGATTCACTTGAATAAGCAACCTGACCTCCCCTTAAACTCCACTGCTAAAGGGAAAATTTTAGAATAAGCACCAGCCTTTATCCTATTCTACCTATAAGCACAATACTCTGCTCTAATAGGTATCACCAAGGATGTACGCTAGGGATACTTGGTATTTATATACCAAAAAACTTATTCATCCAAATGCTACCTAGAGCCACTTCTAGCATAGTCATAAAAACCCTGTGCTTTAACTCATCCAATGATTAGACCCCCAATCCACTAGTTACAACTGAACCTCTAGCCTATAAGTCACAATTTTCTCACTATTGATTTCCCTAAGACATCAGCCTTACCCCTTCTGCACGCCTTATCCAATCTACCAATTTATCTCTATAATTCTTGCATTTATATCCCTAAGCTAACATATTCCTTTTATCAAAATTAAACATCTAAGATTCATATTTAGTATCTATCAACCACCATTCACTACTGGTAAAGTACCCATTTAAGATGAAATATACATATAGGGTTCTCCCTCACTAGAAGGATACTCTAACTTCCTTAATCACCCTCCGACAACCTATGCAGTTTCTAGGGAACCATTACCCTCATGCATATGAGCACGAAAGAATTCCATGGAGAGATACTATAACAAATGGAACCTTAATCTAAAAGATCCCTTAATCACTTTTTTAACCCAACTGGAACCATTCTATAAGGAAAGAATAGAAATTAGATAAATATATGATATATAACTAATCACAAATTGACCTCCCAATTAGAAAGATGTCATGAGGGTCGTCAAGTCCTTTGGAAATTCATCCACCACCAAATCTAAATACAAAGAAAGACCTTCCGAGTTAGAATCTGTAACCTGAACCATATGATAATAAAGATATCCCTTTGGAGACTAATATCCAAACTCTAAGATATGATATAACCTTTTCCCTTAATAGATAAGGAATGAAACCACCCTTCCATTCCATACCTACTCACCATGGAGCCTAAAGACAACCTAACAAATTTGACAATCTAATAATGCATAGCATAAATATATCAATCCATCTCCCAAATCACATCAAAATCCACCATATCTAGGAAAAATTAATACACTAAGACCAACAGATACCACACACGACCAACAGATACCACACACCCCTATACACTCCTTTATTAATCATAGAGACACCTATAAGGTAGAGATAGCAAGAAAAGAATCCAAAACAACCATGGGACCCAAAACCAAAATACACAGCCACAAATAAGGTCACAAAGAGAGAGGGGACCCTGAACAAAGTAAACCATTCACACCACAAACAAAGAAGTTTCCAACATACCCCTGTCAGTATCAAAAGATGCCACAGTGATATAAGTACGACCATAAAGATGGATGTATGTGAGAATGTAATGAACTCAGGGCTTGGAGTGTGCGAGTAAAGGAATTAAAACACACCCAACCAACCCTAATATCACACTTGGAGTGTAAAGAGGAGCCTTGGAACACAAAAAGGCATCCCCTAAATACACTTGAAAGGAGCCTAGCTCTTAAAAGGGCATTTTGGATATTTTGTACTTTATTTGTAACCTAGTATAAATAGAACATTGTAGGGCTTTTAGACTTAGATTATTCATGATGTTGTAAGTATTGAAACTCAAATAAACACAAGTCATCTCTTGAGGCACAAAAACCAAAATTAGGTATAGAGAGTGTGGAATCACTCTTGTTGATCTCATGGCTTGGAAACATAATGCTTGGGAGGTAGATTCGGACCTTGTGTCTTTATAAGAGATAGGTGAACGTTGTGTGTAGTGTTAAGAGTCCAAGAGTGGAATATGCTCTTGGGTTCTTAAGATTATACCTTCACTTTGTCTATCTATCTATCTATCTTTACATTTCTTGTACTTTATGTTATTGTTCTAGTCAAAACCGTGTATTGTTGTTTCCATTGTGTTATTGTTCATTTTGTTCTTCATCTTGTTATATTGATACTCTCTTTGTTAGTTTGTAGTGGACGTTTTAGTGTCAAATACACCATTGTTATCTCATATTGTTGTTGTTGTAGTGAATCCGAGAGTGGTCTCCAAAAAGGTCCTCGGATCCTTAAGATTAATGGACTAATTTGGAGTGTGTTTTTGTGCTTCCGTTGTATTTCTTGTATCATTTAGTATCAAATCATGTATTGATCTTGTTCCTAAAATATCAATCTTGGGATTTTTTGATAGAAAATTCAAACAAAAGTGTTAGAAAATTGAAAAATAAAAAATAAGCAAATCTATCCATTTTGTGTTCTTGGCCGAAATTATGTTATTGTTGTGTCTTGGCCGAGCTTTTTACTTGTTTTGTTGTTTATAGTGTTAGTTTTCTTCACATCTAACACTGTTGAGTCTAAATATAAGTTTGATCTTACATTGTTGGTGTTGTTTTCGTGAACATAGGTCTTGACCGAATTGTTGTTAAAACGTTGTTGTGGTAGACTGTTTTGGCCTTGTGGTCTTCATATTGTTGTTTTTCTAAGCTTGCAAACATGATATTGTTGTTCATTGGTGGACTAGAACCATTTTTTTGAAATTGTAGTTGTCTTGGCCAAGTGTTGAAGATATTGTATTGTGAAAATTGGAAGTTGGCCGTGTGAAAATTGTGGTATTTTTGGAGATTGTTATTGGTTGTTCTTGGTGATTGTTGATGTTTTTCTTGAAATTCTTCACAACCTTTATAGCTTGTTAATATAAAGTGAACATTAGATCTATAAAGGTGAAGGGAAAATTGTTGAAGCTTTTTTAGTCTTGAAAGACTTACCATCACTCATCAAATAGTCAATCACATCTCAACCACTTTCCAACAACTTTCCATAAAATAAGGGTCCATTTTATAAGGAGAAGTACAAGAAAGTCAAAGTCTTGAAAAATTGAATTTGAAAAGGCTCCAAGACTTGTTTTAATTTCTATTCTTAAAACAAATTCCACCAATTCCTAAATTGTAAATTGACCAAGACTTGAGATTGGACAACAAAAATTGTTAGAAATAGCAACCAATTACGTGCTGCCATGTCATCATTGTTACTGTTCATGCAACAATTTTGGCTTAAATATCAGATTTTCTTAGTTTCTTTTTATTGTTCTGTAGTTTCGTTTGATTGGTCCGAACGCTAACTGATAATCTAGTAGACTCCTACTAGATTATAAATTAGTTTTATGTCTGTTTGTTCATGTTAACGTTCTTTGTGTGCTTTTCTTTTTTGTGAATTTATTGTATCTTGTTGGTTCAAGTCCGTAAGCAAATTTTCTTTGAGTAAACTTGAATGAAAATCTATTCTGGACCAAGGTGGACTCCTCCTTCAATCACTCACAAAGTACAAGCCAGCTTTTAACACTTGTGAAACCAAGTGTGAGGTAAAAATTAAGAGTGAGTGTGGTGCGGCATTTTTTAGCAAACAAGTTTGTTTGTTTTTTTATTCGTTGTTGTCTTTTATTTTAGGTACCATGGCTGCCAACAATCTCAATGCCACATTCGATCACATCACCGACAATATTAAAGATATGAAATGGCATGTTGAAAGGCTACGCCAATTGGTATCTACACTTATTCCAACAAATCCAAAAGCTAAGGTCCAAACACCTTGCAGTGAGATCTTCCTGAAGGAAGTTGTTGCCCAAACTTGTGAAGGACTTTCACACCAAGGTAAAGATGAACATACTCATGAACATCAATGTAAAATTGTTATCTCTTATACTTTGGTACATATAGATGATGAACATGTGACTAATAAGCCATTGAGTGTGAGTAGTATCTTACCTACGTATGAGTATATTGATTCCTTACCACTTGTAGATAGTGTAAATATTGTGCGAGTGGAGACAATAGTTGATCCTATAGATGACAGAATTGACTCTTCTAGTAAGATCAATTTGTGTCCACCTAGTGTTGAAGCTATTGTGTTGAATGAAAGTACATAATCATATGAAAATTGAGTTGACCAACTTGTGTGTAAAACTTTCCCACCACTTGAGAATATGTGTGATGTGATTAATGACTCTCAAGTGAGTGAAGAATTTGAAAATATTGGTCAAGAAAAAAGGAGTGAACTCGTGAGCCTATGTTGTTGTAAGGATTCTAATGTTTGCTTGGCTTATAGGGTTAATTGTGTGCTTGAAATATCTTTGGAACTTGATAATGATTCCTTAGAGAGTGAAAGTTCCAAATTGTCCGTGGGTTAGATCATTCACTGTTTAGGTACAATGTCTTGTTTTAAGATAGTTTAAACACCCCTAATAGACCTAGTGGTGAAAATGATGGTATAGCTTGCCTTGAAAGTATAGCATATATGCTAACCCACTATGGTGTGACAACATTCCTCCTAAAGATGGAAATATCTTCTTGGAAGATGAGAGTACTCTTAAGAGGAAGGAATGTGTGGTCTTGGAAACTACTTTTTCTTCTACTTTGTGTGGCTTTTTTGAGGACACCATAGTAGAAGTAGAATTGAGTGCCACCTTTCTCTACTCTCTCTTTACTTTTGATGATATGTATGACAATGTAGAGAGCAGGCCGTGTGGTTGTCGTAAAGACTATGGGAAATAGGTATGTTGTTTAGACCCGTGTCTATGGATACTCTTCCCATTTGATCCCGGTGCCATCTTAGGGTGGGAAAGATTTAATCTCGGCTTAGGTGCATTACTTTTGGATGCTTATCATAGCCAAGTCCTTGGTGAATTTTTTGATGGCTTCATAATGTTTAACACTGAGGACCCTTAGTTATATGTCAAATATGAACTACCTTGGCATGTCGAGATTTGTTGTATGCCAAGACTTGAACTCAAAGGGTCCTCGGTTTCTTTTTTTTTTTGGTGTGGGATGTTTTGAGTTTTTTGAGGGCATACCATTATTGTTTATTTTTGAAAATCCTAACTCTCATTCCATGAGGAAGTGTGCTTGTTTGTCTCTCTTTGATTTTGCAAGGCATGGATTGGAGGTCGAAGCCTTTTTAAGGAAAGGAGGATGATACAAGTACGACTATGAAGATGGACACATATGAGAATGTAATGAACCCGGGGCTTGGAGTTTACGAGTGAAGGACTTAATACACACAAAACCGACCCTAATCTCACACTTGGAGTGTAAAGAGGAACCTTGGAACACAACAAGGCAGCCCCTAAATACATTTGAAGGGAGCCTAACTCTTAAAAAGGCATTTTGTATTTTATTTGTAACCTCGTATAAATAGAACATTATAGGGATTTTAGAAATAGATTATTAATTATGTTTTAAGTCTTGAAACTCAAAGAAACACAAGTCCTCTCTCCCTGAGGCACCAAAACTGGAATTAGGCATAGAGAGTGTGGAATCACTCTTGTTGATCTTATGGCTTGGAAACGTGATGGTTGGGAGGTGGATGCCGACCTTGTGTGTAGTGTTAAGGGTCCAAGAGTGAAATATGCTCTTGGGTTCTTAATATTATACCTTCACTTTGTCTATCTATCTATCTATCTATCTATCTTTACATTTCTTGTACTTTTTATTGTTGTTCTAGTCAAAACCGCGTGTTGTTGTTTCCATTGTGTTATTGTTCATATTGTTCTTCATATTTTTATCTTTATACTCTCTTTGTTAGTTTGTGGTGGCTGTTTTGGTGTCAAATACACCATTGTTATCTCGTATTGTTGTTGTTGTAGTGAATCAAAGAATGGTCTCCGAAAAGGTCCTCGGATCCTTAAGATTAGTGGATTGATTTGGAGTGTGTTTTCATGCTTCTGTTGTCTTTCTTGTATCACACAGACTCCCGAGGGATAGTAAGAGAATTAAGATGATCCTGACCAGAGCCGAGACCCGAAGTATCACCCCTTGGTGCAAGAGCTAGGGAAGCAGCAACCGATATCCTATTTGCTCAAGAAGCAATCCTTATGGGACATTCCCATTGTATGTGACCTAGTTGACCATGACTAAAACAATGGTTTATTCCTTCCTCGCAATGACCACGATGCGATTGACCAAAAAATCTATAAAAAGGGTAGAATGATGCAGATTGGGCCCCAATAGCCTGAGATTGGGCACCTTGTGCCCTAAAAGTATTACCACTCTAAAAATGTCTGCTCCCAAAAAATTCTGGTAGGGATCAGGAACATTATCCATAAAACAAGAGTTAGGACCCACCCAACTCTTCCTCCTAGACCACTTACCACCATATTGTGGGCCTCTTCTTTATTTAGTAAACCAAGACTCCCTTTACCTTGCCTATTTCCTGACCTTTTCTCATTCCTTCTCATAATAATAGGATCGGTATGATAGGACAGAGTTGTCACTATCTGGGTCAATAGATTAATAAAATGACAAAACTCGACATTGGTAACCTCTCCTTAAGGTAATTGAGAATGAGTGCCAACTCCAAAAATAAGATCAGTGGATACCGGTGGGACTCCACGGGGAAAACCAAAACCTGCAACACTTGACTGGGTCTGTGCCCTATGAGTTGGACTAGCTCCATCCATGTTGTCCTCGATTGGATAGGTGAGTTTCCACAAACTTTAGATCATTGAAAGGGCATGATTAGAATAGTGAACCAAAGAAGATTTATAGAAAAGTTCATGATCTTAGATTCCATAGACCAAAAGAAGAACAATAAGAAAGTGAAACATTCCTAGATGCCTTGTAGCCTCCTGATTATAAGTGTCGTGCACAACACAGCCATAAGCAAGACCTCTACTTGACATGACTTTTATACACCCCATGACACCAAAACCTAAAGCTTTGATACCAACTTGACACTAACCAAACCAAGGCATATCGTAATGGGAGATCTTAAGCCCAACCAAGAATGAAGACCACCCCAGATACCCAACCCAACCAAGTAAAGTTTGCCCTAAGTTGGGTGAATTCTGACCATATAACGAGTTAGTGAGTTTATCCATAAAGTGACTTTGGGATAAACCTATATCCGAGGCCAACCCAACCAAGTCAATCCACCCAATAACCAACCAATCCAACCAAACCCAAACCATAAACCAAAACCAAGACAATAATTTAATGTATGTTTATATATATGACATAATCCTTACATGACCCAAGTCCATAGTTGTCCATACAAATACTCTAAATCAAATCAAAGAGTACCTAGTTAGGACATGCTCCCGACATAGCCATAAACCAAGTCTATGAAAGACAAAAGTGGATAAAGTAATCTATGACATGAAATAGATGCGTTTTGAACTATGAAAGCTTGCCACTTTAATCTAATAGCTAATCCCGATTCCGATCACTAAGCAGGAGAAGTAGATTGGATGGTTCCTGCATCGCATGGGGATACAACCTCCCAAAGATAGGTTAGAGGATGAATGCTAGCATGGACTCAGGATAAGGATTAAATAATTCCATTCAGTAAAACTATGTAAACCAACCATATGCATACAAACCATACATATATATATAACCATACCGGGAAAATGAATAGGGTTTAACATGCATTTGAAACCATTAACTTGGATATATGTACCTTAACTGTCCTTAAACACCTACGGGATATATGGGTCTAGTTTTAACCACCTGAATAGACCCCGATACGTGTTGCCACACGAACCGGAGATACAAAAAGAGTAAGGGATTCCCAAGTACCCTTCACCTCCATGATTCATATGTAAAGTGTACTTAGAGGATTCTAGTGTACCTCGTAGTATCATATAAGTTCTCCATAACCTACCCCTCATGTTGTAAAACATGAGTTTCCAGTGTTGATTCATTGGATTCCCACCTTTATGGTTAGCTATCACACCCCACCTTTATTGCCTAATTAAAAGCATTTCCAACCAATCAAACCATTATTATTAAACGAGGCTATACATAGTGGTATCATCATAATAACTATAACATGCAAGTATTGTCCTTAGCCAAACCTTTTAGGGATCAAGGGATTCCTATGTATCTATAGATCAAGTCAACTTGGGAGAGTACCATATACCCAACAAGTGAGCCATTATTAGATTAGTTTGGGGAAATCCTATGCACCCCACAAGTTATTCAATTACCATGTTTACTTGGGGGATTTCATTGTACCCCATAAGGATGTTTAATTAACCAAACCGTTACCACCAAAACCATTCAATTTAGCCATTCTAAACCATTCATACCTTTTAAACCATTTCAGACCGTTCCAGACATTTAAAGATTTTATACTATGCAAAACTATCCAAATCCATTTAGGGTTCCATTACCAAGCCATACCATGCAACAGTTCCAATGAAAGTTCAACAATAGAGTGAAAACATTCTTTCAGGCATTTTATCGAACATGTTGAGGGCAAACCTTTACCAAGACCAAAACCAAAGCATAAGCCATCATAATTAGGGTTACTCATGACCCATTTGTTAAACCATAAACAACAAGCACCCATATGTGCAAACCATTACTAAAAACATGTAAAAACATAGTTTAAACCAACATCAAACAACATGCATCAAGACCCTCAACATTGTTTCAAAACTACCATTTATAGTTTCACAAATCAATGTTTTAAACACATTAAGTCATGCCTTTAGTTAGAACTAATAATGAGGGAAGAAGTACATGCCTTATACAAGAGGATTCCAGAGAGTAACATGACTCCTGATCCCTTTGAAGAACACTTGTAGAAACCCTAGCCTCCAATCCTTAAAAGAGAGTTTAAGGGAGTATTTGGACTGTTTCCATTCTTTAACAAGTGTTTTAAGAGGCCACCAAGGGTTAAATAACGTGGGTACATAAGGGTTTTGGGGTGGGAAATGTCCAAAAGGTCCCTAACTTAAATTTTAAAAATCCATCCCTAGGAGGGTAGGCCTAACCATGCCAACCGTATCCCAGGGTATGAGTGGTACCTTAACTCGTACCCTAGAACTCACCAAGACCTTCCACACTGGTCCTAATATGACTAAACCTACCCAACTTGTACCTTAGGGTACGATTGATACCCCAAATCATACCCATACCTGTACCTTGGACTGTTTTAACTAGGCAACTCAATAAGCTTCACACAACTTAGCATTGTACCCCTCGTATCCCACCATACGACTCATATGGTGGTGAATTATATCTTGGATATTAACCAAGACAACCTTATTGTCCAATATATAGGTGATCCATCAAGCAATATCCTAACCTATATCCAAGGGTATGAGTAGTACCCTTAAGTTGGACTAAGTCCAAAAAGTATACAACCCAAAATTTTTTTCAAGGGTCCAAATCCCAGGGTGTTATAAAAATACTCCACCAAGCCTCACTAGGCCAAATAAACTCTGAAATGGGGATTTACTGAATCGACCTAAGTATCACATTATCAAAGAAGAAATATACCAATCTCGAAACTAAGGTCAAAGTCAAGACCACCACCAGGAAATCAAACAACTTAGGGTAAAGAAATTCCAATTTTCCAACTCAAGAAGCTATTACAGGAAAGGCCACGTACCTTTAACTTTCCAACTCCACTTAAGACAAAACCATATCACAATAGGAAAGGAGTATCTAATATCCACACTAATAACAAGGGAAAACCTTTACAAGGAGATGAATCCAACAAACCTAAGAGATGAATTCGTGACATCCCAATCCCAATATCAAACCCACTATCAGGCAAAAAACAATCCACAAATAAAGAACAACCCAAAATTGGTCAAACTTGAAAAATGGGATACATAGGAAGGGATAGCCAACACAAAGCCTTCACAACCTAGGGGGCAACTCTAAGAATCTCTGACTGAAAATCAGATAATATAGCTAAATTGCCAACTTAAAAACCATACAAAACCACAAAAGCTTAGCTTACCTTTATTATCACAATACATCCTTGAATCAATCTAACATACCTAACCCAGAGGGAAAACAATTAACCTCGCCGCGCTATGGAAAAGAACTCAACAAATCGGGCTATATCTACTTAAGCATCAAAGATCACAAGGAATGAAATTCTAACTAGGAAACGTTAATCTAAATAGCTACCCAACAAGGATCAATTACATCAAGTAATAATACCAAAAAGCACAATAAACTCAAGTAGTGATAGTAATAGTAACAACAATATCAACATTAATATAATGAATATGCGGTAAAAAAAATTAAACATTAATATCACGTACCACTCAAGGGCCACAATAAGGTTAATGTGCCAAGATAAATGGGACTCAAACCCAAAATCTATATCCATAGGGGAAAATATCAATACAGATCTACTCCACCCACTACTAAAAGAAAAACTATGGAGTAGTCACATAATCATGAATTTGATTACAAGGCACACAATAATCAATATGAACTAAACAAGACATATAATCATAAATGCTATGAAAACCCAAATAAACATAATAAAAATATAAATATAGAAAATAAAAGCACACCTATCATGGTGATATCTACAAGCACATGCCTGATAGGCATATAGAGAATAAATCTAAACAGGTCTAAACTCAAATCGATCGACTAAATTATCAATTGAGGCACAAACTGCACTCTCTCTAATTGAAGATTCCACCATATCTCATGGTTGATCTGAATAAGCTGAATGACTAGAAATCCCATGTTGGGGATGCTCTCTAGACCAAAAACCTACCTCTCTACAATAGTGACAAACTCCTAAAGATATAAATGGTGAGAACACAAACTGAGCCTAAATGCCTGGCCAATTGATGCTGAGAGTACTTATTACTATGAATGATCATCTTTCCCACAATTATATCCTAATTCATAAACTCTAGGCTAGCAAAATACATGCTAACTCTGTATGATTGCTAACTCACATTTGGGGCACTCTTTGAACCCAAGAGTCATCTCACCGCCACTAAAATAAGCTCTTGGATGGAATACCAATAGCATAATACTGATGTCATAGACTCTTGTTTCCACCTTTATAAGTATAAATACATACGCACTCTATCTCATAATAAAAAATCTAAGGGGAGAAAGACCCAACTGCTATCAAGTGATCTAATACCAGATAGAGTGGAAATGCTAATCCTCTAATAAATCCATACACCATGCCTAATCAAAAGGGATATAGCATAGAAAAATGCCTGGACCACTCAAGAAATCCAATCTAGTACTCAAAAACTGGAAAAAAACCTTGATGAACACCAATAGATGAACCTCTGGTCTGAGAACTATTCAATGAATCAAATATCATCCATGGATGTAAGGGATCTGTAACATGAATTGGATCACCAATACTGAACCTCTAAGTGCTAAAGTAATCACTAGCTTAATCGGAGCCTCAGCTGGCCCAAAATCCTTTTGGGTAATACTGAAGATTTTTGATATCCATTTCTAACTCTCTAGTCTAATACTATGCTGAAAACACAAAAATGTATGCTGAAGTTTCATCCACATCTGTTGACAATATCGCCTATCTTGCATCATTCTTTAGGGATAAAATAAAGTCAATGAATGTGTTTAAGGTTCATAGAAATATAAATACATGATAAGGAGTCAAGAAGTGAATTTCCTAAAATGTCCCTTATCTTCTTAAGGATAGGTTACAAATGTCTCCACACCAATCCATAAGACCCTACTAAATACTTAGCTCTTGTACTAACATAATGGTGAAACCTAGGCTCTGATACTATTTTGTCGCGACCTAATTTCTTGGATTATGATGGTGCCTACTATAACCCACCAGTAGGCAAGCCAAACCTATAGTCCAGAATGGTTAGTAATGGACTAGCAGATAAAATAAGGAAAGAATTGTGAAATAGATGAAATAAAGAAGTAATTACATAATATAATCCCAAAACCTGGTGGCATCTGTATAAGAGCATCAAATAATATAATAAGAGTACAAAAGTGGAATAGATGAAATAAATTACACTGATACAACTTATCTTAGAATACAACATAGAGACAAGTCTAATATATAAGAGAGAGATAGGGAGCTCATTCTAAGTATCTGAACCATGGCTGCTTGACATGATACTCACATTAATTACGATAACCGTACTATGATCTGTAGGCTATAGAAGTGTAATATGAGTACCAAATAAATGGTACTCAGTAGAAAACTACGAACTGATGTCCAAAGATAAAGTAAATATACATAACATATAAACAGAATGGAATCTACACCCAAAAGTCCAGTAATCATATAATAAGTCAATGAGATAATAAGGATAATCTATCCTATTCATGTCCAAGAGACCAACATAATAAGGCTAAGAATGTATCAAGGATGAACTATCTAATTCTAGCCATACTCAAAAAATCTCAAAACTATACTATATATCACTAGCCAATATACAAAGTAAAAGTGGAAGGAAGACATATATATAACTATACAAGGCCAAGGAATGAATATACAATCAGAATAAATGAAAAGAAGGGATATACGACAATAACATAGCTACATATAGCTAAGTGTATATATATATAAGCATATAACTGAGGTCTACTTGAAGTATAACCTAGATCATAAAACTAGCTATTTAAGATCTCATAATAATAGTAGGAGCTAGTTCTAGAATACTCAGGGCTCTATTTCATATACCTAGTCATCAGATGATCATGTATAATAATATAATCATAAGATAAATAGGTCAGAATCATACCTCAAGTATTGATACCAAATCAATGAACAATCTATCATAAACGAGCCATAATCATGATCATAAAAATAATAATAACAATATCAATAACAATATGAGTAATCGGCTATAACCAAATACCTAACTAAGTCTATGCGTGCCCCTACTACCCTAGGCTTAAAAGGTTCAATCAACATACGACCACACAAGGCATAGTTATCAACCATATCTATGTAGCCATCCCATACTAGTTGATAGACATAGGCACATACTGGTGATAGGAGATGCACATGCAAGTATGAATGAATCAGAATTCACAATACAATAACAAATATCATTATTATCATCCTCATCATAATCATCGTTTGACCATATCAAGTATTAATATCATCATCATAAAATTCTCCATCCTTATCGGGTACTATAACATCATCATAATATCCTTCAGCCTTGCCAAGCATCATCATGTCATCATAATATCCAAATCAATTTCAATAATAGAGAGCGAGCTGCATAAGGGATTAAGTAAAGTGCAAGCCTCACGAGGGATAAAGTAAAGAACAAGCCCCACAAGGGCTAAAGTAAACAATCATTAAAAGGAAGTAAGGTAGAGTATCACATTATCCATAAGCATATCTATATAATAGGTGCACGGATTCAAGACGTGGCTAAATTAGTGTAAGTTTGTAAATCCATTGTCCAAAGTGATATTCGGGACTAAATTACTATATAGTGTTGAAAGGGTTGAAATATGTCACGACTATTGTAAATAGTAGTGTCAAATCATGGATCTAAATCGGTCTTCATCAATTCTTTAAAATATCATTATTAGCCACTGTTATGTATGTAAATTATCCATTAAGTTAGGCAGTTATTATTGTAAAGAAATCTACTTTTAAGATAAAAAGTGGGCTTTGACCTTTAATTAGGACAAATAGTCATAATATCATATTCCAACTAGGATCACATCATTTACTGATACAGTGATCATGAATGTACCGAATCTATGTATGCCATCACCAGTATTCAAACATTGGAATCATAAGCATTATATCGCATCTTTCTCCATCCCATACTAGAGATATATATATATAAATATTCATATATTTATATAAATATTCATAAACAACAACCGTATCATTTACATGGACAATTACTTCCTAGATATCCAACCAATATCAAAATATGGCCTTTGGTCCAATAATGTGTCTGGAATAATCATAACATCATAATCACGGCCTTACGCCCACATACATATTCAGATCTCATATTCATAATCATGTATATATAAATTATCTCATAACTATAGGCCATAGCATATCCATGAGGCATAACATCTTTATAAGCTATAAACCATATCTATAATCATCTCACATATAGGAGACATCTCACTTCTAGGAGCAATAATGCATCAATAAGGCATATCTCATAACTATGACGCATATCACATCTTATGAGGCATCTCGTATATATAGGTCATGTATCGTGACTATGAAGAATATCATCTCTAATGTCCCAATATTATATTTAAGAGAAATCATATCTCTAAAGGCCCAATACCTAATCTAAAAGGAATTAACATCTCTAAAGGCCCAATATCATATCTACAAAGAATATCATGGCCATAATCCATTAGTCATTATCTGGGGGAAAATACCACCACTACTAGTCAAACTGCCAAGTAACCTTACACTAAGGTTTACTAGTCTCAACTATGCCTAATATCCATAAGTAAGTCCATAAAGGCTAATACAAGTCTTGACCTAAGGTGGGACGTAAGATCTCACTTCTAATCCTCAATTTCCATATTAAAGCAAGTTAAACCCCAAACAAGGCTAAGGTATCTAGTTCAACTTCTAGATGTCAATTAAGCTATAACTAATCCTAAGGTAGGAATTTCATCTAGAATCAGGGGAATTTAAGTCAACTCTACTCACATTACAGTTTCAAGATTGCTAAACTAGCCCAACTAAGATTAATTATACTAACCATGGTTCCAAAACTTAAACCACATCCCAAACCTAGGATCATATTGTATCCATGCTACAAATTAGTTCAGAAAGAAAGAAAGAAATAGGATTCTAAAAGGTACTAAGCATTTTACCTTATATTTCCAAAACCCTTATCTAATCCCCAAACTACAATAATCAAGGCTAAGTCAGTCTACCCATAATCAAACTTAATATTCACATTCACATGCAATACATATCACAGATCATCTACGAAGAAGAGTAGGTAAAAGCCTACCTCATAGTCGAACCACAAATCCTTACATCATTCACCAAAAGCTCCTCTTCATTTCATAATACCAAAATGCCATACTATCAAAATCGTAATCTACTTATCAATATCCATATTGCACCATTGTACTTCGAGTTCAAAAATGACACAAGAAAAGACTAAGTGGATCATTTATAGAAAATGCATTTCCAAGGTCAACCCAATATTCATACTGGAACAAGGAACCATAACCCTTAAGAAATAGGAGCAAACCATGGAACCTTTGGGCAAAAATCAAGCCCTAAGTGAATTTGGGGTTTTGAGTCAAAACTAGGAAATTCAAGCATGAATTTGAAGGATTATTACCTTAAATCTGAAGATATTCATGTTAATAGATGTTAAAAAAGTTCCTAAGTCATCCACAATGATCAATTTTGAGTTATCTTACCCCTTTAGGGTTTTTGGCTCCCAACAGTGAGGAGAAAATGACTAAAATGCGGCCTAAGGGGTCATTAAATACCTTTCCTAGATAAGGAGGTACCATGATCTCAATTTTTGGACCATAATTATGTTACCTTGATTGACATACCTCTCTCATGATTATGGTAGATTACACCTGAAACTTGAAATTTTTCCAAGTTTCAGCCAATTCCATGAGACTTATTCAAAAATTGGTTATCACAAATAAACTATGTAACCACCCTAAATTCAAAATTTTATGATGAGTTGGTAAAGTTAGATTTTCCATCAAATGGTTTTTTGACAAAATATGGGCCCCAAACCTATATTTCTAAATTTTCAATTTTTTGTTCAATATGTCAAAATGAGCTCGGTGCATTGGGATTAGTGAAGACTTCCAAATAGGGACCTAGCCTAAAATAGATATTCAAAGCTACTGGCATAGTTAGAATTTGTATACGAGATCGTTTTATTGATGTTTTTTCCTGATGGCCATTTGGAACCAGTGAAGACTTCCAAATAAGGAATTGATTCTAAAAATCAAATAAACTGCTCAGTAATTGAACAGTCATTCCCAACATGTCATAAATGTCTTGGCCATCTATAGAGAAGCTCAAACAACAAAGATAAGCAGAAATATGAGAATGACCAAAAGGGTCATTATATCTAATTTTTGTTTTCTCATGGATGTATTGCTAGTTAATTACATTGGAATTTACTTCCATCATTTCTCTTTCATTAGTGAGCTTAAAAACCGTGGCCTTTCATGAAATTCCCCTTTAAATTTCTTTCAAATTGATAATGATTCTTCACTTCAATGGTAGTTAGGCTTTAAAGTTGAGTTACTTGAGTTTATTTTGGTAAATTATGATGGTTGGAGTGAAAAGTTTGTAATCTATGCCTTGTATTTCATGTTTCATTAGAAGTTATTCCTTACTTAAATTAGTGCACATATGTATTTGATGAAATACCCTCTTGAGTTTTTGTTACTAAATTGAGTTGGGGGAGGGGTGATCTAATTGAGTTAGTGTGAGCACCTATGGTGTGTTTGGAGATGCTTTAGTGAAATAGGCTTTCTCACATGTGTGTCTATTTCATTTTTTCCAAGCTCTTAGTTATCATGCACACCATGTGTTTATTAAAGTATCGATAAGAGTAAAATGCCTTAAATGCTTTTAATGGTTCATGTGATTCATCTTGGGGCATAATGTGATCATTCTTGGAGCATAGTTTTGAGTCCAATTGATCCTTAATGGTTGAAAACTGGTGATTCTTGGTTGATTTTCTTGATGAATTTTGCTTCCATAGCTTTGGTTAGTAAATGTGCTCATCATAGCATTCATGGGTGAAGTCTGAGTAACCTGAGAGACATGAATGCTTGCCTTGCCCAATGGTATATCGGGTGACACCATTCTTAAGAGTATAAGGTCATTTGTGTTTCTATGGGTGACAAGAATACTTTATCATCCATATGGGAGATATATGAAGAATGTGTGACAATGTCGTGTTCAAAGAGTTGAGTGTTAGTATAATAGAGTCCCGTGCGTCATGATGATGAAGTTACCTTTTTTCCACCTTCATTTTTCCTTAGCTTTATTATCTTTCTTCCTATATGAAAATAAAAATACATGTTTTTGCTTTTACTTTCACTTTTGTTTTGTTTTTTTATTTATCATAGGTATGTTAAGATGACCTTTCCATGGGATTTTCAGAAGGGCACTGCTCTAGATAAGGACAAGACACAAGATATAATCTAAGAGGTCAAAGAACCAACCCCATATTAGCCATTGATGTTAAGCGGTTGCACACTAGAAAGATTTCAGTAGTTAAGGTAGAGTAAAGGCACCACCCGACAGAGGAGGCTACTTGGGATATTGAGAGTGAGATGTGGATCCAGTATCCTTACTTGTTTGAGACTTTAGGTACATTATAAATATTTACTTTAAAGGATGAAAGTTCTTTTAGTAGTGGATATTGTAATGACCCTCCAGGTCGTTTTCTAAATTTTCATTTATTATTGTTGTTTGTAATTTTTATATAGCTGCCCCAAGTCATTTATTACTTATTGGAGCTGACTGATTAGTTTTCGGGAAGTTTATTTGCTTTTTAGAGCCAATTAGCGATTTTGAAGTCTTTGATGGGTAAAATTGGCTACTAGGAAGAAACATTAGTCGTATGACCTCATATGCCCATTATGATAGTTCCAAAAACTCTGGAACATTGATTTTAGGATAAGAGGACCCTTCGTTTGGGTTAGAGGCTTCCAGACTCATTTTGGGCTATTGGCTGAAAGTTAAGAAAAATGGCATATGGATGTGGAATCCACTTTTCATCAAAATAATCTCGAATGAAAATTTTGACTGTCATTGAGTTTGAAACATTGAATTTAATAGGGAAGCATATGTTTTTTTATGTATATGAGATTTTGAATGAATCCTGAAGGGTCGGTGTAGCTTTGGAAAAATTCCAAGTCTTTAGATGGTGCAGGTGCATTCGCTTAAGTGCCCATTGGGTCGCTTATGCGGGTTAGATTGGACAAACTGGTATCGCTTAAGAGATACCTTTTTTGCTTAAGTGGACAAAGGTTACTTTAGCAACATGCGTAGACTTAGGCAATAAGGCAAAAATGATACCTGGTCACTTAAGCGATGATCGCTTAAGTGACCCGGTGTTCGTTTAAGCGACACCTGGTATGTATAAAATCCCTACTTAGCCCATTTTCTCCCATTTTCACCCATTTTTAAGAGTGTAGAATCGTAGAAGGTGTGAAAACTTATGAGAAACATTATATGTGATTTAAGGGTGTTTGTAAGCTCGAATAACACGTTTCTTCTCTGAATTCTTGTTAAATTTTCATAAAATCCATGGTTAATTTTTCATAATTTCTCCAGAATCCTTAGAATATTGGTGAGTTGATTGTAGAACCATTTGAGATCATAATTTACCCATTCTTGAGGGTAAATTTTCCTTGAGGCATAGATAGATGTATTGTCGATTTCAAAAGTGCAATTCTACAAAATGGACCCCATATGGGATTTTTATGTAATTTTTGATTCGAAGAGTCAAAGTGCAATATTAGTATCATAATTCTAATTTTGATGAGTAGAATATGATTTTAATAGCTTGGACTCTTTCGAAAGCTTATCAAAAGGGAAAATCAATGATTTAGAAAATTTTGTCAGGCTTTTCTTCGGCATCCAGGTCAGCTAGGTTTACCTTCCTTATAGATTGAGCTAATTAATGATATATTTATAATATTATGCTAGATATGGTATGGGATTTAGGTCTTAAAGGTAACAATTGGTATAATGACATTATTCAAATTGTTTAGACTATTTTGGGAAATGTAAATTTGGCATAATTGGCTTAGTTGATCATGTTTAGGATAGAATTGCTATCTTAGGGATAATTGTGACTTATTTAAATGTATAAGTAAATTTATATACCTTAGCATAGTCTAGGGTAGAGTTTGCCTTAGTATGTATTTTTGTGTATTAGAAGTTGGCCCCTCCGGCCACCTTAGGCAAGATTCTTGGTAGCTCTTTGTATATTTAATGGGCTTATTGTATCCTTAAAGTTGCATATCTGAATAGATTCTTTATTTTTATGCTATATTGGTATTTGGGAGTCGCTTCTAGTTCTAGATAAGTTCAGTGATTTATTTTATTTTTTTAAAGAAATTTTTAGGGGTTGAGCAACACCCCTAGGCTTTTTCATTAAACTATAGGAAAACTGTACAAAAATGGGGGCATAAACCTGACCTCCAAATGTGTTACAACATATGAAAGTGTGAACTAAATATGTGAATGTGCAAATTACAAGTATGCAAACTAGTATTACTTGCCTAAGCCTTCTTTCCTATTCTGTCTATGCACTAGGGTGGTCCATAAATCTTATTCAACTTCCTTCTCTTAAAGGTTGGCATGCCTAATTGATCAAGCTTAAAATATCCTGGAAATTTTGATGGGAGCTGACAACTGTAAAAATAATATTGTGGCTGATCACATTAATGACTGACTTTGGACAGAGCATCTGAAACAAAGTTATCTTCTCTGTAGACATGTCTACATATGCACAGGTGAAATTCTGAAATGAGCTTCTGTAAGGAATCCACAAAAGGCTGCAGATGCCATGGTACTAATAATTGGACAATTATCCACCTGATCAGGAGTTCAGAGTCTACCTCTACCACAACCTACTGAATACTATTATTCAGGCACTAAGCTAAACCCCATATGACAGCTTCTACCTCTGCTTGGTTATTAGTCCCATGTCCCAGAGGAGTTGCATAAGCATAGATGAGCTCACCCTTATGACTTCTAATAACCCCTCTGCACCAATCCTTCTAGGATTAGTGAGTACACTACCATAAAAATTCAGTTTGACCATTAGAGTTGGTGGTTTAGACCAATACACTGCTGTGACTCTTGTCTCCTATCTATATTTCTCTATATAAACTGCCAGGTTTGACCAACCAGAGGGATATGGGATGTAAGGATATGCTGTGCTAAGCATAAGGGAAATATCTTAGAATATCAAAAAACTTAACTATGGATAGTTGGGGTTGTTTGTCACCATATTTAACAGCACACCTGTTCTTCCCCAAGTTCCAACATATGATAATTGGAAAAGCTCGCAACACCTGTTTTTGGGCTCTATTAACTGCTCTAGTTTTCCACCATTGCATCAGCAAGTATTTGATTGAGGAGGAGACATGGGTAAGACCTATAGTTGAAGAGAAATACCGCCAAATATGATTAGCAAATGGACTCTCCACAAAAGTATGATAAATATTATCCCAGCCAGAAGTAGGACAAGGTCCACAGTTGTCAGGGGCTATACCAAAGTAACTAAGCTTCTCATTTATAGGTAATTTCTATCTCAACACTCTCCAAAGAATAAATGAGCATTTGAAAGGAATCTACCTTTGCCAGATATAACTATTCAGCAGTGTTATATCTCTGTGCTCTCTAGTTAATCCCTAAGCAGAGGAATAACTAAATTCACCACTTGGATTTAGAGTCCAAAGTGGTAAACCAGGGACATAGGAACAACTAAATTCATCACTTGTATTTAGAGTCAAAAGTGGGAAATTTGGGACCCCTTACTGATACTGGAGTGAAGTTCTGAGAATAAAGTTCAATAGATAAGGAGGAAATACAGTGGCCAACTATTGCATATTCTACTCACCATCAAGTATGAAAGCTGGTACTTTGACATTACTTTCTCTTACACCATCAGTTCTGTAACTATGCGGTGCTCCCAATACAGACCAGTTGTCCCACCAAAAATAACAAGTACCTAATTTGATACTCCATATAATAGTTTGCTTAGCTTCCTTTTTATTCTTCATAATAGTTTTCCACACCAGAGATTACCTAGAGGTCCCTTTCTTGGCTACAACATTCACTCTCTTGCACTATTTTGCAAGTAAAAACTCCCCCCAAAGAGTGTTATTGCTTTTGAATATCCACCATTACTTCAGCTGCAGAGTCTTACATGTATAAGTAATGTGTCTAACTCCAATACCACCTTCTTCTATAGGGAAACAAAGCTCCTTCCAAGATTCCCAATGGTATTTCTTCTTGTTATCTTTCCAACCCTTAAAAAAATTAGCAAATAGGGACAAAAGTTGTTTTATAGTAGTCTTTGGTGGTATATAAGTAGAGAGAATGTTAATAGGGATAGATAATAATGCATGTTTAATAAGTACAATTCTACCACCATAGCTGAGCAATTTAGAATGCCATCGTGCTATTATTAAAGCCACTTTGCTAACCAGACCAGCATAGTGGCTGATCCTTTGTCTTCTAATATAAATTGGACAACCAAGATAATTAAGGGGGCTGTGTTTCTATTGAAAACCAATTTCTTCTTTAAGACTTGAGACTATAGAAGGAAAGGCTTGATCTAACAGAAGGAAATGACTCTTATCTTTGTTGATCAGTTGGCCAGAAGTTGTTTCATAAGAAACCAATGTCTTCATAACCAGTCTAAGAGTGTTTCTTCTTCTAGTAGTGAATATGATGATCTCATCTGCAAAGATGAGGTAATTAATTTAGGGTCCCTGACTATCCATGTGAAAACCATAATACTGAGGGTGATGATGCAGGTTGTTTAGAGCTTTTGATAGAACTTCATCCCCTAGAATAACAAGGTAGCGGAGAGAGAGCCACCTTGTTTCAAGCCCCTTGTAGAGTGAAAACATCCATATCTAGTGCCATTCACCAAGATTGAGTACCAATTGTTTAACAATGTTCTCCATATCATGTTAAAAATAGGCTCATCGAAACCAAACCTTCTTAGTACCAGACAAGTATATGAACAAGACACCTTGTCATATGCCTTGGCCATATCTAGTTTAATAACTATATTACCTCCCACAATTGGTTTTTTAATGCCACTAATGATCTCCCGAGCAAGAATTATATTTTCTAAAATATTCCTACCTCTCACAAAGCCTGATTAGTTGCTTAAAATAAGGGTGGGAAAGATGGGTGCCAACCTGAGGTATATGAGTTTAGATATGACTTTATTAGTAATGTTGCTCAAATTGATAGTCCTATAATCATAAAGTTTATTAGGGTAGGACACTTTAGTAAGGAGAATCAAACATGTACGAGTAAAGAATTTTGGCATGGCATGACCACAAAACAAGGCATTTACTACTTGAAAGAGGTCCATACCAATAATATGCCAGCATTCTTGGAAATTTTTTCCATTCATACCATTAGGGCTTGGTGTTGAGTGAGTACTCATTGAAAAGACCATAGTTTTTACTTTCTCTAGGGTAGGAATAACCTGCAGAGTGTCATTTTGATCATCGGATATCAATTTAGGAATATGAGCTAGCATTTCCTCAGGTACATAATCTGCTGTCCCTATAAGGATATTCTGAAAATGTGTGACTACAGCTGCGACTATTTTAACATCCCCTTGGATCTAATACCCTTCTTCATTCTTGACCTTGTGTATGAACAATCTTCTTTTCTCCCTCTGATAAAAGCATGGAAGTAACTGGAGTTTGCATCTCCATATTTAAACCAATGCAGATGGGATTTATGTCTTGAAATAACATCCTCCACCTTTAGATGTCTGATGTATTTTGCTTGTGTTTTGTGAAATTCTTGTCTGTTCTCATCATTACTATATAAGATTAGATTTTTCTCAGATACCTTGACCTTTCCTTCATAGGTTTTTTCATTAGCATACATATCGCTAAAGACCTCCTTGGACTACTGACTTAGAGTAGCTGTTAATTTTTTCAACTTTTATTGAAATATCCACATAGGAGAACCATCACAGGGTCTTTGCTAGCAAGTGTCTACTGCTTGAAGGAATGTGGGATGATCCACCCAACAATCCAAGAATTTGAAATATTTAATATGTGACTCTATCTCTTGCATTTCTAGTAGCAGAGGACAATGATCAAAACTCACAGATGACAAGAGAGTAATATAAGTCATATGCGATGGAAAGATGCAAATTGAAGCTAAAAAAGGATCAAAAGAAAGCAAAGAAGTGCAGCTTAAGACTTGGAACAGACACAACCTCAGTTATCGCAGTTGCGGTCTAAGATTCGGGATCGCAGTCAGTCAAGAAGTTCAACCAACTGCAAATGTGTGGCTTTAACCACGGTCGCAATTACGGTAAAGTTTTTGCGTTCATAGCATAGCAAAAAATGCAGCCCAAGGGAAGAAATATAAATGCATGTATCTGATCCAAAATTTGACAAAAGAAAGACTCAAACCCTAAACATTTATTCATTTTATACTCCATATTCCTAAATTTTAAGACATTGTTCAGGGGTTATAGCCTCTATTTTTGGAGAAGACAATATTGTATAAATTTTAGGTGAAGAATACTTTGGAGTCACTTCGAAGTGAGGAATTAATGAACTCGCTTTGAAGATTTGTTGGATCTCATAGTTCGGAGTAACATTCACTTTAAATTTTCTTAAATCAAATAAATGGATATTTTAGGTAAAATCTTTACTTATTTATCTCGTGAGTAGCTAGTTTTTCTAAAACATCCTGGGTTTTGACCTATATAAAATTTCATAGAATTTTGGTTCTCTGAACCCAATATGACTCATGGGTACATTCTGTATGTTGGGGCTACAGGTAGTATGATCCTATCGTATGCTGACCAGTATTAGTTGTTGGGATAGTTTTGGTCACTAGAATGGGTACGACTTAGGGGTATGAGTCACAAGGCTTGGTACAAGTCGTATCAAGGATTCGTATGGTGAGAAATAGTTATTCCTCCTAGTATTTCATTCTTTTAGGGATACGGGTCATGGGTATGAATCATATGCAGTGGTTACGATTTGGTTGGATAAGTCATATACTGTATAGTGTTTAATCTAATGTTGAGTCTTGGATATGAGTGGTGGAAACCAATCCTATAGGAGGGTATGACTCGTATGGGTCAGTCGTATCCCTATGACGGGATTTTATGCAGCTTAAGTGAAGGTATTCTGGATATTTCCCTATTTATCCTAATTAGGACCCACGACTTCTAATATACTTAGGAGGTTATTTACCCTATTATTCTATTCTGTAACACTTAGAAACTATTCTAAAATACTCTATAATTCTCTCAAGAGCTTTGGGGTAAGAGAGCTAGGGGTTCAACTAAAAGATTGTTTTTGGGAATGTCTTGGTGATTTCCTTCCATTATCTTCTTGGTTTAAGGGATGATTCTCTTCCATCATTGTAAATTAAACTAAAGGCATGGTTTATATGATTGATTTCATGGTTTTACTATTTCATAATTATGGGTTTCAATTATTATTTGGGGGTTTTGATATTAAATGCTTGGTTATGGTTTCCTATGATTTTAGTTATGCTTTTAAATGTATTAATGGTGGATTTGGACAATTGGATTGCATGGTAATTCTTTAATGGTTTTTTCAATTGGTTTTAGTTATATTATGCCCCTAATGTGTTCGATAATATGCTTATAAAGATATGTTCATTGCATTAACGTCTTTTAATGGAACTCTTGCATGTTTCAAACTTGGTAAAGGAATTATGCATGGTATAAATGGTTTGAAAAGGCTAAAGGCTAAATGGTTATACTTGTGGGGAATATGGAAGTATCCCAAGTGGATTAATATTGTATATAGAAGAGCACTTGAAAGTCCCCTTGACCTAAATGGTTTGTCTATGGATATTACTTGCAAGTAAGGGATGGTATGACAATACCACTAATATAGGCCTAGTTTAAATAAAATGGCAAATGGATTGGTTGGTCATATGGAAACGGTTTTAATTGGGCATTAATGGAAGGATGTGTAGCAAAGATGTGAAAGGTTGCGATCCCAAGGGGAAAAAATTGGAAACTCGTATTTGTCAATATGAGGATTGGACTTAGTGGACCGTATGTGTGATGTCACTGTTATACCCCATAATTTTTTCTAGCTTAATTTCTCACCTAGAATGTCAGAGGTTAGCTTCAAATATGAATAACTTTTATTACATATAGAATTTTCCAAATTTAGCCATCCATTGAGTAGGAAATTGAATTAGCTTTCCATCGATACCAATTTTGCCTAAACCGATACTCGGTTGAGAAGTTATGGCATTTTAGTAAAGCAGTATCCCAACTGGAGAAGCATCGTGCCATGGTGACTTGTAATATGGATATTGTTCGATTCCAGTAGATATCCTCGATAAGCTTGCTTTGCGGTAGAGTCCTATTTTCCAATTGTTAAAATCCAGTAGCTCAACATGATGGTACCGCATCGCGGTGATACCCAAAATTGTATTTTAATGGATTACAATGATATCTCCTCGTCACACAGAATGTCCAATTCCCAGTTGTCAAATTACAGTGAGCCACCGTGATAGTGGTACATCGCGGTGGCATGCAAATTCAGAAAACTTCTCTTGTTTCCAGTTTTGATTAATTTTTTTTTTAAAAGAAGGGGGAGCTTTGGTCAATTCCCTAGCCCCCAATTTGTCAAAAACAAAGAATTAAGCATATCCTAAACACTTTATGATTATTTTCATCCATTCCCTCTCAAAACAAAACCCTAGAGCTCAGAAGCTTAATCTCTAAGAAATCAATTTCCTCCATTGTTTCTCCAAGAAAACCCAAAATTAAGGGTTCTTAAATCAAGATAATCAAGAGTTAATCATCAATAGCACAAATACAGATTCAAGTTCAACCTTTCTTAGAAATTTCATCAATTAAGGTATGTGAGATTTATGAACAAGGATACTCTTTCATCCTTGTGCACAAAACTAGCTTTTAACTATAAATTTACATGATTTTCTATGAAATTACATGAGATTTGAATTAGGGTTCATACCTATTATTACTAATTGCAAGATTATGAGATTTCAAGTGATGTAGAAGTTGAATTGCATTTATTTTTCATCTTTTCATGCTTATTACTATAATTTCCAGATTACGAGATGAATTATCATTGTTTTTGTTACCAAGCATGATTATTATGATGTTTTGACATGAGATTAATGGATGGGTTATTATCTCTAGATTGAACATTATAATTTCTATAAAGAGCGTGCGTTAAGCATCAGATGATCAGTTTATTTTTAGATTTTCAGTAAAGATTTGATCTTTTGATCCTCAGATAAGATTTGGAATCTACTTTATAGATTTATTACAGATTCAGAAGTCCGAATAGTTTTATTCACAAATTAAAATAGATAAATGCATAATTGGTTTTGTAATAACCCTTATGCTAGTTTTGAAGTGGATTTCCAACAGAATGGGCATATATATTAAAAGGGAGTAGTATTTAGTACTAAGATGGAAGTGTGGGATTAGCGTGCCCTATCTTCAATAGAACTACTTAGCCAACATTGGTACAGATTCAGATTATTTCCATTTCTATATGGATGATAGATATTGATATGATCATTTAGATTAGGTTATACTCCTTGGCAAGAGTATGAAATCTCTCCCCATCATGGGGTTTTCCCCATAGGGGAATAAGATGTTGGACTCCATATTAGCTCATATAGTTTATGTCGGTTAGAAGAACCTCCCTTCAGATAGAGTATTTTCCCTACTAGTAATAAAAAGCATTTTAAAAAATTAAGTGTAAAGGCTCACAACTCTATTTAGATTATTCTTTACCGATAGATATTAGCTACAAATTTTAGCTTTCACATTTCAGATGCAGAAGTAAGTCCTTTCTATAGTTAGGCAACATGATTTACAGACATAACACCAGTACGAATTTTAGAACTAAATGTTATGACTCACTAGATTTACAAAGTATGATTTTTTATTCATGATTACAGATTTCAGTATTTTAGATACTACAGCTTGTATGAGTTATTTACATTTGGCATGCATTGTTTTACAAACTATGATGATTATTGAGACTTTGTTTTTACTTATACATTTCACCCCATATACTCAGTACATCCTCAAAGTACTGATCCACATATATGTCTATGTGCTACCTTGTCTCATAATGTAGGTTCAGGTGCTCAGTTTCAGCAGTGTGAGTGATTTAGAGCATCTCCATCTATATACCGATAGTTGGTGAGTCCTCATAGTTCGGGAACTTAGTCATCTATTTATTTTTAGCTTATCAGTTTAGATAATTTAGTATTCTTTTCAAATAGTTCGAGTCTACTGGGGGTTTATCCCAGTGACCTCTAGATATTAGTAGTAGAGGCTTGTCAGATTGCTAGTTTTGATTCGTCAGATTGCTAGTTTTGATTCAGATTATTCAGTATTAAGGTTGCAGACATTATTTTTAGATATTATTTTCAGATAGTTTTCCTGCATATAGTATGACTCTTATGTCTATGTTTCCTTTATTATGAGATTCAGACTTAGTAGAAGGTAGATAAGGTTAGCTTAAGGCTACTCATAGTCTTGAGCACCGTGTAACATTTTAGGACCAGGTTTGGGGGCGTTACGAACTTGGTATCAGAGGCTAAGGTTTATAAAAGTCCTAGGGAATTAGACAATCCACGTTACATAGAGTATTGATCATGGGTGTGAAGCGCACCATATTTTTGAGCAAGAGGCTGCGGGACATTATTAGGAAATTATCTTTTTTTTTCATGATCCATCATTCTTACACTATCTCTATCTTCTTTTAACTCATGATCTTACGTGATAGTTGTTGAATATGCCTCGTTGTTAAGCTAATGCCCTTAGAAATGATAAACATCCCACCTAGCCCATCGACCCTCTGAATGAGAATGTATCCTATGCTGCCTTTCAGACGTTGTCCCAGACAGTGACTGCCAATGTTCAGGGAAACCATTAGGCTCTAGTCCTACTTCAGCAAAATTATGATTTAGTAGAAGCTAGAATAAGAGATTTCATAAGAATGAACCTGCCAGAGTTCTTTAGATTGAAAGCAGGTGAGGACCTATAACTTTATTTAGATGAGGTGAAGAACATCACCCAGATTATGCATGTTTCTGAGGAGGAGAGTGTAGAGTTTACATCCTATAGGTTGAAGGATATAGGTACAATTGGGTAGTTATA
Organism: Capsicum annuum; assembly: GCF_002878395.1. Lineage (NCBI taxonomy): Eukaryota > Viridiplantae > Streptophyta > Magnoliopsida > Solanales > Solanaceae > Capsicum > Capsicum annuum. Next base: position 122,788,139 of record NC_061121.1, on the reverse strand, counting down.
TGGAAGAATGGTAGAGATGAGAATGCAGTTGCTATGAGTTGGCAAGTGTTTCAGAATGCATTTCTAGTCAGGTTCTTCCTGCGTGAAATGAGAGAAGCTAAGATAAAAGAATTTGTGAACTTGAGTCAAGGATCGATGATAGTGAAGGAGTACTACTTTAAGTTCAATTAGTTGTCTAAGTATTCCCTAGTATGGTGGCTAATCCTAAGGCAAGTATGAGTAAGTTTATTACTGGCATATCTAGCTTAGTAGTTAAGGAGTGTAGGATCACCATGCTTATTGGAGACATAGGTCTTGCTAGGTTGATGATTCATACTCAGTAGATTGAGGCAGAGAAGTTAAAAGTAAGAGATAGGGGAAATAAGATGGCTAGAATAGGGCTGTTTGAGTATAGCCAGGCTAGGTCTCAAGGGGGAAATTATTTGCAGTTCCAAAATTGCTCATCTATGCTAGCCCTATCTTTAGCTAGTTCTCCCACTCCCAAAGCTAGGCAGGAGTAGTAAGGTAAGTCTTCTATGTCTAGATCTCAAAATAGTATGAGTGGAAGACCCAGTTATCCTCCATGTGCTAAGTGTGGTAAGAATCATCCTGGTGAGTGCTTGTTGGGACAGAAAGGTTGTTATGGTTATGGTAAGTTGGGTCATGGAATTAGAGAGTGCCCACATGTTAAGCCAGGGAACAAAGATTTTCGTCCCTAGACTCAGGCTACTAGTGTACCAGCTCTTCTAAGTCCCCCACTCCCTCCTCAGGGTGTGTCATCTAGTACCGGTGGCAGTTAGTGTTAGAATTGGTTTTATGCTTTACAATCCCATCTGGAGCAGAAGGATTCTCCAGATGTTATTACTAGTGTGCTTCATTCCTTTTATCTTGATGTTACATGCTGTTAGACCTTGGGCAAATTTCTCTTATGTGACCCCGCTAGTTGTAGTAAATTTTGAAATAAGTCCTAAAAAGATCCCTGAGCCCTTCCTAGTTTCTACCCCAGTGGGTGAGTCAGTTGTTTCCAAACAGATCTATAGAAAGTGTCCTATCATTGTCCATTATAAAATCATATTAGCAGACTTAATAGAGTTAGATATGGTTGACTTTGACCTTATTGTTGGCATGGATTAGCTTTATTCCTGTTATGCATCTATAGATTATCGCACCCGAGCAGTGAAGTTTTAATTTCCAGATTAGCTAATCTTTGAGTGGGAAGGTAATTCTGTAACTCCCAAGAGTCATTTCATTTCCAATCTTAAAGCCAGAAACTTAATCTCCAAAGGGTGTATCTGTCATCTAGCTCAAGTTAAAGACACTAAGTCTGAAACTCTGACAGTTCAGTCAGTCAGAGTAGTCAATGAGTTTCCTGATGTCTTTCCTAAATATTTTCCAGGGGTACCACTCGATAGGGAAATAGAATTCGGTATTGACCTTCTTCAAGATATTAAGACCATATCTATTCCTCCATATCATATGGCTCCAACTGAGCTTAAAGAGTTAAAGGAGAAACTCAAGGATCTTTTAGACAAACATTTCATAAGGCCTAGTGTTTCTCCATCGGGTACTCTCGTCTTATTCGTGCGAAATAAAGATGGTTCTTTGCATATGTACAATGAATATCATCAACTGAATAAAGTCATAGTAAAAAACAAATATCCTCTTCCTAGAATTGATGACTTATTTCATCAACTCCAAGTAGAAAGTTATTTCTCTAAGATAGACCTTAGATCCGGCTATCATCAGCTTAGAGTAAGGGAGTGTGATGTTCCAAAGACAACTTTAAGAACCTATTATGGTCATTTTGAGTTTCTAGTTATGTCCTTCAGGCTAATAAATGCCCCAACAACCTTCATGGACTTGATGAACAAAGTGTTCAAACAGTATTTGGACATGTTTTTCATAGTCTTTATCGATGATATTCTTGTATATTCCCATAGTGAGGATTATCATGCAGATCACCTTAAAATTATGTTGCAAACTCTTAGAGATCACCAGTTATTCGCCAAATTCAACAAGTGTGAATTTTGGCTAAGGTCAGTAGCTTTCCTCGGTCATATTGTTTCTAGTGATGGCATTAGAGTTGATCTCCAAAAGATAGAAGCAGTGAAGAATTGGCCTAAACCTATTTCTCCATCAGACATTAGAAGTTTCTTGGGTTTAGCTGACAATTATAGACATTTTATTGAGGGTTTCTCATCTATTGCATCCCTTATGTCTAGATTGATCCAAAAGAAAGTTAAGTTCCAGTGGTCAGATTCCTGCAAGAAGAGTTTTCAGGAGTTGAAGACTCGACTTACTTCAACCACAGTTTTAGCATTACCTAATGGTACAGATGGTTTCGCTGTGTATTGTGATGCTTCTAGAGTTTGTTTGGGTTATGTTTTGATGCAAAGAGGTAAGGTCATAGCCTACGCCTCTAGACAACTTAAGCCTCATGAAAAGAATAACCCTACCCATGATCTTGAGTTAGCTGCTGTTGTGTTTGCATTGGAAATTTGGAGGCACTATCTTTATGGGGTGCATGTTAATATGTTTACGGATCACAAAAGCTTGCTATATGTATTTACTCAGAGAGAGTTGAATCTTTGTCAGAGAAGGTGGTTGGAATTATTGAAAGATTATGATATGAGTGTTTTGTATTATCCGGGAAAGGCCAATATAGTGGCAGACACCCTTAGTAAATTGTCTATGGGCAGCGTTGCTCATGTGGAGAAAAATAAGAAAGATTTAGTTTGAGAAGTGAACAATTTAGCTAGATTGGGGGTTAGATTGGTTGATTTAGATAAAGGGCATGTTTGGGTTCAAAGTAGTTGCAAATCTTCTCTAGTTTCGAAAGTGAAGGAGAAACAAGATAAAGATTCTAGTCCGGTCAAACTGAAGGAGTCAATTAAAGACCAAAATGTAGAGGTTTTATCCCAAGGGGAAGATAGCGTGTTGAGGTACCAGAGTAGATTGTGTGTACCAGGTGTTGATGATTTGAGGAAGTGGATTATGATGGAAGCGCATGGTGCTTGTTAATCCATTCATCTAGGAGCCACCAAGATGTACCGTGACTTGTAGGAAATTTAATAGTGGAGTGGTATGAAGAAAGATATAGCAGAATATGTACCCAAGTGTGCAATTTGTCAATAGGTTAAGGTAAAGCACCAAAGACCTGGTGGTACTTTACAGGAGTTTAGTGGGTGATAGTAGATAGATTGATTAAGTCCGTGCATTTCTTACTAATTCACACATCCTACACAATTGAAGATTATGCTAAGTTGTATATTAAAGGGTTAGTCAAATTGCATGGAGTTCCTTTATCTATCATCTCAGATAGAGGTACTCAGTTTACCACTCAGTTTTTCTAATCCTTTCAGAATGGTCTTGGTACCCAAGTTCATCTTAGTTCGTCCTTTCATCCATAGATAGATAGTCAGGCAGAAAGACCATTTAGACTTTAGAGGACATATTGAGGGCATGTGTTCTTAATTTCAAAGGTAGTTGGGATAACCATTTACCGCTGATTGAGTTTGCTTATAATAATAGTTATCATGTTAGTATTCAGATGGCTTCATTTGAAGTTCTTTATGGGCAGAAATGTAGATCGCCAGTTGGTTAGTTTGAAGTGGGTGAGGCCACTTTGATTGGGCCAGACATGGTATTTGAGGTTATGGAAAAAGTTCATTTGATTCGAGAGAGATTGAAAGCAACTCAGAGTCATTAGAAATCTTATGCAGAGTAAGGAGAAGAGATCTTGAGTTTGAGGTTGATAACCTTGTGTATTTGAAAGTTTCTCCCATAAAGGGGTTAAGAGACTTGTCAAAAAGGGGAATCTTAGTCCCTAATATGTAGGTCCCTTCTGAATTTAGAGTCATGTTGGAAAGGTAGCGTATAAGCTTAAGCTACCCGCAGATTTATCCTAAGTTCATCCAGTATTCCATGTGTCCTTGTTGAATAAGTGTACGGATGATTCAACCACTATAGTTCCTCTAGAAAGTACAGATATTTAGAATAGCCTCTCATATGAAGAGATTTTAGTAGATATTCTTGACCATCAGGTCCGTAGACTAAGGAACAAAGAAATTCCCTTGGTCAAAGTTCTATGGCCAAATCAGTCCATTGAGGGTGCTACTTGGGAAGCAAAAGATGACATGCGTACCATGAATCCTCATCCCTTCTCTACAAACTCAGATTCGGCCAAAGGGAATAGTGTTCCTTTATTCAGTTCTTTTCACATCTCAGATTTAGCTATATAGCTATTTGCATGTAAATTCATACACTCGCAGATCAATTTAGTGGCTCAGTATCTTTTTAATTCAGTCATTCAGTTATTTCAGTGGTGCATGATATCGTATAGCCTGAGATTCCTCAGTATTTTCATCTTAACTAGCCATATTCGGGATGAATGTTCCCAAGGAGGAGATATTGTAATACCCCGTACTTTTTCCTAGATTAATTTCGCTCCTAAATGTCAAAGGTTAGCTTAAAATATGAATAACTTTTATTACATATAGAATTTTCCAGATTTAGACCCTCCATTGAGTAGAAAATTGAATTAGCTTTCCATCGATACCAATTTTGCCTAAATCCGATACTCGGTTGAGAAGTTATGACATTTTTAATAAAGCAGTATCCCAACTGGAGAAGCATCGCGCCACAGTGACTTACAATATGGAAATTGTCCGATTCCAGTGGACCTCCGTGATAAGCTAGCATCGCGGTGGTGTCCCATTTTCCAATTTTCAAAATCAAGTAGCTCAATGCGATGGTACCGCATCGCGGTGATGTCCAAAATGGTATTTCAATGGCTTATCGTGATAGCTCCACATCACACAGAATATCCAGTTCCCAGTATTCAAATTCCAGTGAGCCACTGCGATAGTGGCGCGTCACGGTGGCATGAAAATTTGTAAAATTTCTTTTGTTTCTAGTCTTGATTAAACATTTTTTTTCAAAAAGGGGCACTTTGGTCAATTCTCAAACCCCCCATTCGTCAAAAATAAGGAATTAAGCATATCCTAAGAACTTTATGCTTATTTGCATCCATTCCCTATCAAAATAAAAGCCTAGAGCTCGAAAGTTTACTCTTCAAGAAATCAATTTTCTCCATTGTTTCTCTAAGAAAACTCAAAATTAAGGATTCCTAAATCAAGATAATCAAGAGTTCATCATCGAATGCATAAATAGAGATTCAAGTTCAACCTTTTTTAGAAATTTTATCAATTAAGGTATGTGGGGTTTATGAACAAGGTTTCTCTTTCATCCTTGTGCCCCAAACTAGCTTTTAACCGCAAGTATATATGATTTTCTCTGAAATTACATGAGATTTGAATTAGGTTTCATACCCATTATTTATAATTGCAAGATTATGAGATTTCAAGTGATTTAGAAGTTGAATTACATGTTTATTTTCATATTTTCATGCCTACTGCAGTAATTGCCAGATTTTGAGAGGAATTATCATTGTTTTCATTACCAAACATTATTATTATGATGTTTTGACATGAGATTTATGCATGGGTTACTATCCCTAGATTGAACATTATAATTTCAAGAAAGATCATGCTTTAAGCTTCAGATGATCAGTTTATTTTTAGTTTTTTAGTAAAGATTTGATCTTCTGAACCTTAGATAAGATTTGAAATCCACTTTACAAATTTATTATAGATTTTAGAAGTTAGAATAGTTTTATTCACAGATTGAATCAGATATGCATAAATGGTTTCGTAATAACCCTTATGCTAGTTTTGAAGTGAATTTCTAATAGAATAAGCATACAGATTAAAATGGAGTAGTATTTAACACCGAGCTGGAAGTGTGGGATTAGCGTACCCTATCTTCCACAGAACTACGTAGCCAACATAGGTACAGATTGAGATTATTCCCATTGCTATATGGATGAAAGATACTGATGTGATCACTTATATTAGGTTATACTCCTTGGCTAGAGTATGACACCTCTCCCCATTATGAGATTTTTCCCATAGGGGAACAAGACGTTAGACTTCATATTTTCTCATATGGTTTATGTAGGTTAGAAGAACTCCTCTTCAGATAATGTATTTTCCCTACTAGTCATAAAAATCTTTTTAGAAAACTAAGTGTAAGGGATCACAACTTTATTCAGATTATGATTTACCGAAAGATATTAGCTATAGATTTCAGCTTTCAAATTTCGGATACAAAAGGGATTCCTTTATACACTTTGACAACATGATTTACAAACAGAACACTAGTACGACTTTTAGAACTAAATTTTATGACTCAATAGATCTACAAAGTATGATTTATTATTCATGATTATAGATTTCAGTATTTCAGATACTCCGGCTTATGTGAGTCATTTACATTTGGCATGCATTGTTTTACAAACTATGATGACTATTGAGACTTTATTTTTACGTATGCATTTTACCCCCATATACTCAGTACATCCTCAAAGTGTTTATACACATATACATCTATGTGCTACCTTGTCTCATAATGTAGGATCAGATGCTCAGTTTCAGCAACGTTAGTGATTTCCAACATCTCCATCTATATCTCGACATTTGGTGAGTCCTCATAGTTAAGGGACTTAGTCATTCAGTTTATTTTCTACTTATCAGTTTAGATGATTCAATATTCTTTTCAAACAGTTTGAGTCAGCTAGGGGTTTGTTCGAGTAACTCTCCGAATATTAGTAGTAGAGGCTTGTCAGACTGCTAGTTTTAATTTAGATTAGTCAGTATTGAGGTTCCAGACATTATTTTTAGATATTATATTCAGACAGTTATCTGCATATAGTATGACTCTTTTGTCTTTGTTATAGTTTTCTGTATATAGTATGACTCTTATGTCTATGTTTCTTTTATTATGAGATTTAGACTTAGTAGAAGGCAGACAGGGTTAGCTTAAGGCTTCTCGTATTCTTGAGCACCATGTGACCTCTTGGGACTAGGTTTCGTGGCGTTACAGTCACACTATTGGAGATTGTACTAGTCATCCCATAGGATACTTTCCTAGTCGTGTGGCTACATGCACTGGGGCCCTTTTAGCGAGGAGAGCTTAACCTATATAGCCCATGGGTGGTTTAGGACGACCAAGCTATATAACCCAGGTAAAGGTTTTATATGTATATTAAACCAAGATTTCCCTTCCCAGCATGGTCATATATATGTATGGTTGTGTGCATTAGATGGTTTTACTTGGTTTTATAACTGGCATTATTTTATCCTTATCTTAAGATTCATGCTAGAAGTCAGTCGCTAACCCATCTACTGGAGGTTGTATACCTACGCTATGTAGGAACCGACCATTCGACTCCTCTTACACAGTGATTGACTCGAGGGAATCATTTTAACTAAAGTGGTGATCTTCCATCCTTTTGACAGGCATTATTTCATGTTATGGATATTGCTAGATATTTTAAATTTATTTTGGATATTGGTTTGGCCATGGTTGGAGGCATGTACCAACTAGATTTATTTACTCTTTTGGTAGAGGTTTCGTGGTACTTTTAGGGGTGGTATGGGTGGGATCGGTATTGGTGTTTGCCTTAACATCGGTATTAATGTTAGGGCTTACACCCTTGGACTATATTGTTGGTTGTTCCATCGTATTATATTTTGATATTGATTATTATATTATGTTTTGGTATTCTCTTTGGTTAAGGCCTGGTTTATGGCCTATAGTTTGGTCGATATGGTTGAGCGGTTGGTGTGGTACGGGTGGACTCGGTTAGGTCAGTCACAGTTGTGACCCTATCCCATAGTATTCATAAGAGCCTTTATGTTATCTCTTATATGCTCGAAATTCAGACAATCTAAGGCTGGATATAGGTGGTTGGATTGAGTAATAGGGGGTAGCCCTTGGTCTTGGTTGGACTTGGGATGACCATTACGACATGGATCGAGGTCAGGTCGGGTCATTTTCCTTTTGGGATTATGCTAAAATAGAGTGAAATTGCATGTGGGTTGTGGTTTATTTGTGCATATGTTAATGTGTTGATTGATGAGTTTTATTGTTGCTTGATTAAATTGGTTGGGATTTATGGGTGAAAACTCCAAATACTCAAATGGGTTTCTAGGTAAAATCCTAAGCTCTTGAACAATTAATCTATCTTTGAAAGAAGGGTTAGGGTGAATATTAGGAACCAACATCATCCTTGGAAGAGGGATACGGGAACCAAAGCAATAGTAGACAATTGTTGGCGTAGTTTGCTAAATTTTTACTATCTTGGACATAAGAGTGATTGTGAAGTTGACTATTCCTTGGGTATCATCCTAGAAATATGGATGCCTATTTGAGGTATTGGGTAGCTTAATTTGACACACTCGTTAGGTACTCGAATGATTTAATGAGTGAAATTGTTGAGGCTATGTTGACAAACTAGCCCCAAGGATTTACAACATGGCCTACCACATCATAATCAATTAGAACATACACTGAATTATTATGTCTACATGCATATTTTTCCCCTAGGAAAGCATAATCCCAAAATCCGTGCCTTAATATTTAGACTCTAAGTATTAGTAGCCCCCGAATTTGTGCTAAAAAAAACCCAAAAAGAAATATTAAGTGTGATACCTTTCAAACCCCCCATTTTATCTTTTGTACTATTGGTTTGAATTTAGATAGTATCTATCAGTTCAAACTAATTTAGTTGCCACTCACATTTTTCCTCGTGGATTCTACTCTGACTCTAAAGTTGGGTAAATGTATTAACAACGAATTCCTTATACTTAAATTGACGTGTAAGTTGAGCATTATCAGGGGTCTAATATCGGAGGTCTCAAACTAACCAATCAGAGAACGACATTGTGTACCATATGAAGCCTCAAAAGGCACCATCTCAATACTTGAATTGTTGCTATTATTTACAAAAAATCTGCCAAAGTTAAGTATTGCTCCCACTGACCTCCAAAATCTGTAACACAAGATCAGAGCTTATCCTCAAGAACCTAAATAGTCGCTCTGGTTACCCGTTGGTCTGAGGATGGCAGGATATACTAAGATCCATCTGAGTACCCAACTCCTCCTGAAAAGCTCTCCCAAAGCTGGAAGTGAAATCTGAACCCCAGTCTAAATGATAGATAATGGGAAACCATGCTCATAGACAATCTCACAAACATAGATACGAGCTAACCTCTCAGCACTGAAGTGAATCTTAACAGGAATGGAATATGCTGAATTGGTCAACCGATTCATAATGATCCAAATACTATTGGAACCAAGGGAAGTGTGGGGCAAACCACTAACAAAGTCCATGGTAATTATCTCCCACTTTCACTTGGGAATGGATAATCTCTAAATCAAGCCACTAGGTCTCTGATGCTCAGCTTTCACCTGCTGACAACACTTACAATGAGCAACAAAGTCCACTGCATCTTTGTTTATACCGCTCCACTAATAATGCTGCCTCAAATCTCTATACATCTTAGTTGTACCCTGGTGAATAGAATATCTAGAGCTATAAGCATCGTGAAAAATCAACTGAATCAAATCATCAACCCTAAGAATACAAATGCAAAACACCCTTAGAATATATGGTAGCCCTGTTAGACTCACCACTCAGCACCTAATCATGGATGATGCAAAGTCTATTATCCTCAAACTAATGACTCTGAATATGCTCAAATAGCAAGAACGTTACCTCAACACCAGAAAAAATCCTCCTAGCGTCTTAATAACATGTCACATTATCAAGTTGGCTCAATACTGAATTTCTTGTGCCAATGACCTCTGATAAACTAAAATACGAGCCAAGCTACCCATATTCACCGCCTTCGAACTCAAGGCATCTTCTACCATGTTTGCCTTACTCAGATGATACAACATAGAGATGTCATAATCCTTAAGCATCTCCATCCATATACACTACCTAGAATTAAGCTCTCTTTGGGTCATAAGATGTTGAAAACTGTGATGGTCCGTGAAGATCTCATAATGCATGCTATAAAGATAATGTCTCTAAATCTTAAGCACAAAAACTACCGCCACCAACTCCAAATCATGAGTTTGGTAATTATTCTCCTATATGTTTAGTTTCCTCGATGCATAAGCAATAACACTACCATTTTACATCAACACACAATGCAAACCAATACCAGAAGTATCACAATATATGGTGAATCCCTTATCTTAATAGAAAGGGACAAATAGGAGCTGAAATAAGAAGTTACTTGAGCTTTCCAATGCTTGATTCATACTCCTAGGAACATAAGAAAGAAATCTCTTTTTTATTCAATCTGGTCATCGGTGTTGCAAAAGTAGCAAAACTCTCAATGAACCGTCTATAGTAATTGGCCAAACCAATGAAGCTACAAACCTCAGATAGAGATATAGTCCTAGACCAATCACAAATAGACTCAATCATTACTGGGTCTACCGTAATTCCATCCTTAAACACCACATTCCTAAGGAATTTCACTGACTAAAGCCAAAACTCACACTTAGAGAATTTGTCAAAGAGCATATGATCTCTCAAAGTCTGAACCACAATCCTTAAATGTAGCTACGGAATTCTCTACTCTTCAAATACACAAGGATGTAGATTATGACCACTAGCACAAAGGAATCCCAAAAAAGTCTAAGCACAAGGTTCATCAAATCCATAAACGCGGATGGGGTAACCTGAAAGACATCACTAGAAATTCATAATGGGTCCTAAAGGCTATCTTTGGGATATCCTTAGCCGAAACACTCAATTGGTGGTACTCATACCTCAAGTCAATGTTAGAAAACACTGTTGCACCCTAAATCTAGATAAAAAATCATCAATGCGAGGTATAGGATATCGGTTCTTCATTATCACCTTATTAAGCTTCCTATAATCAATACACATACACACAAAACCATCTTTATTCTTCACAAACAACACAGAAGCTCTCCAAGAAAATAAACCCAGTCTAATAAAACCCTTACCAAGAAGGTACTGAAACTAAAAATTCATATTCTTAAGCTCAACAGGAGCCATATAGTAAGGTTACATAAAAATAGGATGTGTGCCCGATTCAAGATCAATAACAAACTCAATTTCACACTCAGGTGGAAGACCAGGTAGATTGGTAGGGAAAATATCCAAAAACTCATAAACTATAGGAACAAGGTCAAATGATGAACTCTTCATACTAACATCGTAATATAAGCGAGATATGACTCATCATCCCTCTAATTAAGTATGCTATCCCGAATATAAGAAATAATTCCTATTAGCTCATGGTTAACTACTTTATGTCTTACAACTGAGGGTATGGTAGGCATAGTAAAGATAAAGGTCTTGGCAAAATAATCCAGGACCACATAATAGTGGAATTACCACTAATATGCACTTAATTATATCAAAGTTTGCCATGTATAATATAATAAGATCAACATGAGTATCCAAATCTTGAATAGTATGATCTAAAAACCCAATCCACTACTAAATAATCACCTAATGGAGTAGATATACATAATAGCATAAGCAATGAATCCCAAGATAATTCTAACCATGAGGCATAATAAGCAAACACATTAGAATAAGTAGATCCCAAATCAAATAAAGTAAAAGCCAACTGATGGCACACCAAGATTTCACATGTAATAACAACATCCAGAGACTCATCCTGGGGTCTAGTGGGTACATCATACATCTAACAACACCTGTCACCTTTCTTGGCTCCTAATCGATCTCATGTCCTACTTTCTTGAGAACCTCTATGAGCACCTTGGGAACTACTCTTATTATCATGCATACCACTTTTAGCTGGGAATATACCACCCTATTTAGAGGAAAACTCTAAGATAAAGGAGAAATCACTCCATAATTGAGGAATTATTTCATGAAATGACCGAAATCTTTATAAATATAATATGCCCCAGGCATTGTACTAAAACCAAAAGATTCGGCTGGTCTGGAATAACCACCACAAATAAAATATCTAAAAGATGAACCCCTCAAAGACTAACCACTATCCTAGCTAGATTGATATCTAAAACTAGACAGGACTCTATCGATAATCTACAGTACGGCCTGAACGGGCCTATTAGTTTGACCCTGATGCTGACATGACTGATGTGGAGGATACCTACCCTAAGAACTACTACCTCTGAACCGTGAGCTAGTATGGATCCCATTAAAAATAACTTAATACCATGACTTATTATCGCTGCCCTCTTGGTCTTTGCAATATATATCCTTCATAACTTAAGCATGATTAAAAACCTCAGCAAAAGATCTATTCACAACAACCAAACTCTATTTAGACATATAAAAAGAAAGTCTTAATCCATAAATAAGAAACAAACCTTGTAACACTCAGTAGTCAAAATAGAAGTAGCATGCTTAGCCAACTGATGAAATCGAGCCTCATACTCCATAATAGTCATGGAGCCTTATTCCAACCTTGAGAACTGATCTCTCAGACAACCCCTAAGATTTCAAAGCATTTACTTCTCCAAGAAGATCACAAAAAACTAAGTCCATTGATGAGTGGTGATATTACCTCTCATTCTTACTAAATATTTATGCACATTTCCTTGTTAAATGTATGAATGAGATGTATTGGTGATAAAATGTACTAATATCCACTCTTTGAAGGCATAGAGTTAAGGAGATTAAAAGATGTTAATGGGATCTAAAAATGATTAAAACGTAGAAAGAAAAGTACAACTGAAGACTTGGAGCAGCAAGGCCTCAGGTACATCGGTCATAGTCTGCTGACTGTGATCGCGACAGTCAAGCAAAAATTATCCAACCGCGATCACTGAAGTTACTCGTGATAGCGTAACCATGGTCGTAGCTAGATTTGTGTAATCATGGCTTAGAAGAAGATATTAACCCAAGGGCAAAATCAGAAATGCACGTGGCTGACCCTAATTTTGACAAAATAACTAAAAACCTGTCATGTATTAGATTACATCTTCACTAATTATGAGGTTTACCTTTTTTAGTTGATAAGTCTCAATTTTTAAAGAAGAAAATATTGTATAAACTTTGGGTGATGAATACATTGGAGACTTTCTAAGCAGAGGATTAGCTCACTTCTATTGTTGATTTGTGGTAGTGTCAAGTTTGAAGTAATATTCACTTAATCTTCAACAAGTCATTTCAATGGAGATTTTGGGTATATCTATACTTATTTATCTTATGTATAGGTAGATCTCCCTCTTGGGATTATGTGTGAATAGAGGAAAGTGTGTGTGGGTTTTTTATTGATAATCTTCTATTTAGTAGTTCATGATTATGGGTTTTATCATTATTATGCTATCTTGGTTGGGATTTGATGGGTGAAAGCCACGAATACCCAGCCACGAATACCCACATGGGCATAATGAATGAAATCTCTATGCTCTAGAAAGCCCGTAACCATCTTTGAAAGAAGGGTTTTTGTTGAAGTTTAGGTCCATATCGTCCTTGAAAGATGGATGTGGAGACCAAAGCAATGATAGACAATTATGTGTGTAGTTTGCTAAATTCTCACTATCTTAGACATAAGGGTGCATGTGAGATGGACTACACCATGGGTATCATCCTAGAAATAGGGATTCCTATTAAGAGGTAATGGTTACCAATTATTTAACACACCTATTAGGTATTCGTAAGAATCAATGGGTGGAAGTTTGGTGTTTTCTTGAAAGACTAGCATCGAAATCCATAATCAAACCTACCCATATTTGGCTTATTAAATTGAAGTTGATTGCTAACACCCACATATCACTCCCATAGTAATGCCTAATCCCAAGATCCATGCATAATTATTAAAACTCTAATTATTCATAGCCCTAAGTTTATACTATAAAAATCTAAAAAGAAATGTATTAGTGTAGATACCTATCTTCCTATTTTTATCTTTTTGTATCATTTGTTTGAATTTAACTTGTATCTATTATTTCAAATCAATTTGATTATCATTCACATTATTCCTTGTGGATTCGACCCCGACTCTCAAGTTAGGTAATATATCAACGATGACTGCTATGCACTTAAATTGACGTGTAAGTTGAGTGTTATAAAAAAATGGCGCCGTTGCTGGGGAACAATTTGGCGTATTAAGTTAGTTTGGAATTTTAGCTACTTTCTTTAAATAAAGCTTGTATATAATTGTTTGTGATTTTTTTTGTAGGTAGATTTTATTTTATTTTTAAATTTTCTATATGGTATCTTTCGACAATTGTGAATTTGATAGTTGGAAATCCTATCTTGATGAACCATGTTCATATTGTGACAGACCGCACTTCATGATAGATTGTAACTATACTCCCCAGGGACAGACGAAATGACCATCTCAATCCTATAGAAAGTATGGTCAGTCTTTATGTAGGTGTCAACAAGAACATTGGGATAATTTTATAAATTACCCCTTCCTTCATTATACTAACTGACTAGCTAGATCTTCTTATGAGATCAATAGGTGTTATGACAATAAGGAGGAGCAACATACCAAATCGAATAGCTTTGAATAAAAAATACTAGCTATTTAGGATCGGGTGGATGCAACAGGGGACAACATAGAAGACATGTGCAAATCCCACGTGGCATTAGGATGGGAAAGTGTCAAGACAAAGGAAATGGGAAAATAAGAAAACCTGAAGTTAGTGTTACCTACCCATTTCCCAAGAGAAGGTTAATCAAGAAGACAAACTAAGCTATGATGAAGAGCTTGGTAGTGAAGATTCCTCCATTACTTCCCAATCATTTGAGTCATATGAGGAAGAAGAGTCTTAAATATAATAAATGGTACTAGATTCAAAAGAAGAATCATTGCAAACCCCTTATGATGACTCTAGTTCATTTTGGGGTGACAATGCTTTGGAGGAGGTTAACCCAGAATTAGGAGTTGGACCTTATTCAAACCACTTTTCAAAATTATGCTTAGAGGATGTGTGTAACTCCCCAAATTTGGTACCCAAAAAGCTACACTGTGGCCATGACCCCGAAGGACCACAAGCTAACCCATGACTTATAACTGTAAACTGAGCACTAAATAATAGTAATAATATCATAAATGCAGAGACATGAACTAAAAGGCTATAAGGTTCAATACTAAAACATAACTAAAAAATATTGTATAACAATACCAAAACAACTAAGACAATTGTCTGACATACTATAGTCTGAAAGCCTCTAAACTATCTGAATAAGGAGTTGATGGGACATGTCCCCAACTAACTCCAACTACTGAAATAAACTAAAAACTGAAATAGTAATGTGATAATCATGTCCTTGAAGGATGAGGACTCACTGCTAACTCTGATCGCTGAACTGGGATGCTACTGGTTCTCTGGAGCTCGTGCTTCTAAACCTATGGTATAAGACACTATAGCGCAAAGTGTTAGTACTTTTAATATACTGGTATACAAGTGAGGTAGTCTGAATGCAATAGGTTCGTATGCATGAACAATACTAACGGACAAACTAATATGAACATGAGAATACATGCATGCATACGTAACTATAACTGAGATCATGATAGGATTGTATACTGAGTTCAGACTACTGAGTCTACTAATATTAACATCTGAGTCACTGATAAGTGAGAAACTAATATTGTATTACTGAATAATGAGGGACTGATACTATGTTACTGATACATGGATAACTCTGTTTGACAGTTTGGATGATGAAGAATTAGTCTGGTTGACTGTATCTGACAGTCCCAAAGCTGAATGTTAATAACATAAGTTCTAATAACTGATATAACTGATAACATGAGTGACTATATCTGACAGTCCTGAACCTAATGGAACTAGCTAAGTTCCATACTGTATTTGAGTAACTGAATCTAAGATCAGTCCTATCCAGCAGGTGATCTCTAAATCTGATGATACTGATAGTGATTAACCATAGTTAAGATCAGTCCTATCTGGTGGGTGGTCTCGAGGTCTATATATCTATTTATCATGATAAGGATTGACTGTATCTGATAGTCCTAAATATCTGACAGTCCTAATTCTATAATTAAAAATGTGGGATGTATTCATCTAACCGACATACCCCATACTAAGATAAATAGGATCCAACCTGTAACCCCAGCTATAAGGGTGTCAGTATCGCGCCACTAGTATATAAAACTACTATGGAGTCAGTCCTAATCTAGCGGGTGAGCCCTGGGATCAGTTCTTTAAATTTAAATGCACTAATGGGTGATCCCTGAGTATGTCAGTCCTATCTAATGGGTGACATCTCGTATCTATGTGGGCTATGTAGTTCTAGAACTTATGGATTCCTTATAGGGATCTCAGTCATATCTAGCAGGTGATTCCCCATCCCTAGGCTCTCTCGATACTGAATCCTACTCCTATCTGAAAGACACTGAACGGAGCTGATTAACTAAACTGAACTGATACTAGTGGTATTGTCTAGTGGAGGTAAACTGAATTTACTGAGTTTCGTTGACTGACAGAATGTACTGAGCTATGAGGTCGACTGATTATACTGAAGTTACCGAGATTGACTGGGAATACTGAGGTTACTGAGATTACCAAGCTACTAAAGTTACTGAGATTTCTGAGATTTCCTGAGTCACATGCCTAGCTGAGTTCTATGGATCATAGCTTGACTAAGGAGATCATGAAAACATGACATGGCTCTAGGTACACTGCTTAATGTTTAGGTACAAGTACCCCAGGACTCAATAAGAAGAAACTGAGATAGCATAGCACATGTAGACAACATTATACAATAATTAATCATCATGATTCATCTCTAATTTCATCATCCTAGGGTTAATTTATAGGTTCACATGAATATACATCTATATAAATCAATTTAATATAAAATTGATCACCCAATATGGATTTGAATTCAATTGATCATTCTCAACATAAACAAAACAAACCCAACATGAAATTCATAAAGAAATCCATAAACTTAAACTTAGAAAAGAGATTCTCGGGCTTCATGGATGAAAGGAGTCCATGAATGAACACTATGCATATCTGGGATATGATTTCTTGAGGATTGACGGTGAAACCTTCTTGAATTTGAACTCCCAATAGAAAACCTAGCTTGTTCTTAAGAGAAACTTGAGAGAAACTAGTATATTTTAGGAGAAGAATGGCTAAATCACGTGTTATTGGGTTTAAACAGGGGTAGGAAATTGACCCTTTTAACCCTTAAACGCGTCTTGTAATTTTAATAAAATTTTTGCAAACTGGGCCCCTAGCGCAATGCGGCACTATCGTGTCATGTCACTAGAATTTGACAAGTAGGAAATTGAGGGATGGCGCGACACGGAGCCATCGCATTGCCGCTTCCTTCCTGACCTGGAACTTTAGTACGATGTGGGGGAAATTGCGCTGAGACACTGGAAAAGGACAATTGCCATTTTAGCTTGTGGTGTGGTGTGCCACTGACCAATATGGCACTGTTTTATAATGGGAGCTTGAAATAGGCATAACTTCTTACCCAATTATCGGATTTAAGAGAATCTTATATTGATGGAAAGCTTATTGAATTTTCCAAATAACAAAAAGTGAAAATCTTAAAAGTTCCTCAAGGAATAATCATCATTCAATTTAAAAGCTAGTACTAGGTATTCTTGGGATGAAATTATCTAGGAAACTTTGGGGTGTTATAATGTGATGGATCCATGCATCCGAACATATGGTGGATTATATGGAAAAGTAGTCTGACTCTTATATTTTAGAGTTTAACATTTCGATGGAGCACATGGAACCCCATCCATCAAAGTCCAAGATGATCAATTTAAAGTACAATGAATGGCATATTGATTTGCTTACTTTTACCTAAGGAGCAAATTTAAAAGTTTGATGTGATGTTGGGTAAAAGGTTGACGTCTTAAAATGGAGAGATCAAAGATTGCTTGCCATTTTATCACCTTTTCCAAGTTTTATCTTAGAAGATTTGAATTTTTTATCCCTCTGCTGCTCATTGTATAGTGAAAGAAAGATGGAACAAAGATTTTAATTTTCTAAGTAGAAACACAATAGGAAAGAGTGGAAATATCGTGCTACGATATTAAACTAAGCTCTAGATAGGAGGCAACACATCACACTATGAAAAGTGTCCCGTATCCTTTTTATTTATACATGATAGAGTAGAGTTTATTTTTGTTTAAGGATGGACAATCCATGAAATGATGGTGCTAATGGGAATTCTGGCTGAATTTGAGAAGGGAATATGTGAAATTAGCATGTTGGACTGAACAAGAAGTGTAGGAAACCCAGTTGTTTGGTCTCATTTACTACAACTGTGGTCTGTGTCACCGCAATCACAGAGGCCGCATGGACAAAACCACAGGACTAAGACAACGATCGTGATCAAATCTGTTTAAATGACCATCTGATTGCATATTTTTCCCATTCTCCTTTCTCACTTTCTCTCAAAATACTCTCTAAATTTTTGCATTGCATTGCATATCCAAGGCTTATCTTATTCCAATAGCATAATCTAACTAGGTAAGTTTTCTCAACTCCCTTGATTTTAATATAATTGTAAGCTTTGACTCATAATGTATAAAAAGAGCTTGAAATAATGTTTTCATACCGAACCCATGGTTAACTATACCGATTTTATGGTTAGCTATTATAATTATTGTGCTCACTATTTGGGGAAGTCTTGAGTATGCGAAAGTAGGTCTTCAACCATTTAAATTGAAGTATACACCACGTGTACAATTAGAATGCCCCTACGAATGCAATGTTCAATTTCTGTAAGTTTGGGGTTATGATCACATACTCTAGGCTTGAAATTCTCTAATTATAATGTTATCATTCCTAGTTTAAGCAAAATTTTGGGGAAAAACTGTGTTTCAACCATGGTACAAAAACTGTCAAACCTGGTCTCAGGTACTGTGATGCGGTTAGCATTTTGTGATCACCGTACCTGAGGGCCATTTTAGGCAGACTTCAAAACTTCTGCACATCCCTCACTGAACCCAAAAATATCATAACTCTACCACATGAGCTTACATATTTAATTTAGCATGTTTTTGTTATGATAATACTAAACATATGCAGTGGAGTATCACCATACACCCATTTGACCATTATCATAGATTTGAGAGCTCAAATGGTGCTTGCATCCTATCCGGCATCCCTCTCAATATAGAAGTGATTATTCTTTTAGAGTAGAGGTATTTCTAGACTCATGGAGGTACACACCTTCTTTTCCATTCCCTTATCACTAAGCTTTGCTAGAGGGAAGGAGTAGAAGAATATGCTACAGATACTTAGGTATGTCTAGGCTTCCTGATCTACCCACTCATATTCAGAGAAGAGGGTGCCCCAGGTCAGAGTAAAAAGAGGAAAATGAACCCAGGAAAATCAGTCCAAGAGGACATAGATTCTTGTAGACCCTCATCAGCCAACCCCCTCGATGATATCTTAGGTTAAATAAATGAGGTTAGAGAGTTAGTATCTAGATTTCCTTAGAGAGAAGAGAGCCTTCCACCACTCCCCACTCATATATAACTTGATCAGATAATGACATATATCTTCAAAAAAAGAAGGAACAGGGAGACACTATTGCCAGTTTATAAAGAGCCTACTCATCCTTGGCAGGATCATATAAGGACATCAAGGAGTCATATGAGAAGATGGTGAAGAGAGAGAAGAAAAGAGATCAATTCTTTAAGAAGCTGTAAAAGGGGGGTAAAGGGTATCTTTAAGGTGTTCAAACCCAATGAGCAACTACCTTCATTGAGGATGGACAGTGAAGATGAAGCCCCTGCTAATTGGTTAGCTGATGATGCCAGTGGTGATGGTGTAGAGTCAGTAGGAGAGAGCAGCTCTTGAAGCAGATTCAGGGAGACCCCTCTTACTCTTGCTTTATTGCACATGTAGTGAGGACATTGTATTTCTTTTAGTTGGGGGTTTCCCCAAATTTGTAGTGTAAAGTGTAAAGTGTCATGTTTGGTTTTGAGACAGAGATGTAGGGAAATTCTGAGTACCCGTGGCATAAATATAAAAAATGAAAGGAAAGTCTGAGTACCTGTGGCATTGTACGTTGTAAAGTTAGGGTCACTTTGTATACCATTGGCAAAGTCTGAGTGGCCGAATGGGTACTTTGCCGTTTTAAGCCTAATTGTGAGACTAAGGCTTTGGTTGTAGCCATAGTTTAGGAAATTGTGCGAGAGACTAATGCAAAATGAACAACCCCCTCCATCCAAAAATTTTGAAAAATCAAGGGCATGGACGTGAGCAATGTTGTAGCAAAACTTTTTTCATCTTTTGTGGCTTCATAAATTTTGACTTGTTAATAGAAATACATACTGCAAATTTGTCTCTAGCGGGAGGGATATTTGAACTCCCTTGGTGAATTTTTTATGTCATGTGTGGAGAGCTATTTGCATTCATCTCTTGTATAGTTGTGTTATCTAGAACTTGCCTCATTAGTTTTTTAAAGCTAATGTTGATTGTATTTGGTTAGAGAAATGATCTTAGGCCACCTTTATGATTTTATAAGTCCATTATAGCCTAAAAATCCTACCCAAGCATTAATATAATCCCTTGTTACCCACTTTGAGCCTTTGGACCTTTTTTGGCAAACACATTATAAGCCATAAACCATTCTTTTTGTTCCTCTTTTGAACCATACTCTCCCTGAACTTAAAAATGCAACTTGAGGGTAAATTTTAAGTTGGTGGTGGTAAAGATTGATGGGAGTCAGTTTGAGGCTACAAATTTGTAAGTAAAAAGCCTAATATGTCTAAACTTTGAAAACAAATAAATAGAAAAAGAAAAAGTTCAACAAAGGAAAGACGTACATAAGAGTTGCAAGAAAAAAAATGAAAGAAAGGTGGGAAACAAAGGAAGCAAAATGTAGGCATAATAAAAGAGAGAAAAGAAAGAAGAAGTGTCCCATAGTAAAAAAGGAGAATTGAAAAGTTTGATGTAGATATTCAAGGAAGGGTGTACCCATGTTATACTTAATGATATCCTACCCTAACCCGATCCTACTTCACAAACTTAAAATTTTTTTTGAGACCTCTAACCATTTACTTTCTTTGCGGAGGCAAGTGAAAATAGGGGCAAGCCTATTGTAATACCCCGAAGTATTCTAACTAATTTCGTCCCAAGAATGTCTAGTATTATCTTTTAGATTGAATGATGTTTATTCCATGAGGAATTTTTAAGATTTTCACTTTTAGTTATGTGGGAAATTCAATAAGCTTTCCTTCGATATAATATTTTCCTAAATCCGATAATCGGACAAGAAGTTATGACTATTTCAAGTTCCTATAGTAAAACAATGCCATATTAGTCAGTGGCGCGCCGCGCCACAAGAGAAAATGGCATTTGTCAAATTCTAATAGGGGTCCACGATAGTGGCGCATAGCGCCAAACTTCCAGGTCACAAAAGAAGTGGCAACGCAATGGCTCCGTGTCGCGCCATTCCCTAATTTTTCAGTTGTCAAATTCTAGTGACACAGCGCGATAGCGCTACGTTGTTCTAGAGGTCTAGTTCGAGAAATTTTCACTGAAATTAAAAGATGCCACCAGGGTTAAAAAGGTCAATTTCCTACCCCTATTTAAGCCCTTTAACACGAGATTCAGCTATTTGGAACCAAAAATAAACTAGTTTCTCTTAATTTTCTCTCAAGAACAAGCTAGGGTTTCAATTGGGGATTCAATTTTAAGAAAGTCTCTCCATCAATCTTCATTAAACCAAGAGCTAAGGTATGTGTTTGTTGATTTATGGATTCCTTTCATCCATAAATCTTAAGAACCCTATTTTTAATTATGAATCATGATTATTATGTTATGGGTTGCTCAAGTTATGTGATGGTTGTTGTTTGATTCCCATATTGGGATCCTTATGTGAAATTATGAAAACTACATTAGCATATAAGTTGAAATCCATGAAATTTGGTGGTTTATGATTTATGAAATTTGATGATTTCACCTATGGATTAAGTTGTGCATGTAAGGTGTTTGATAAAATGCCTAAAGGGATAGAAATTATACACTATAGCTAAGTTGTGACCCAAATGACAATGTATGCTTTAACCTTATGTTCAAAATGACTTCCATTTTATTCTTATATATTAAAATTGCTCGTGGGATTTCTTATGAGTTACCCTTATGAAATTATGCTATGTATATATTATACTCAAATGCCCATGAAATATCTCCAACTATTGTATTATGGATTGTTGATTTGGTCATGTATTCAATAATGTCATGCCTTGTCAGTTTCTTTCTATCGAGTCCCAGGGGTACTTATACCCAAAAAATATAGCTGTGTGCCTGGAGTCAGTGACATGTTTCATGATATTCTCAGTCAAGCCTTGATTTATAGAACTCAGTCAGTCATGTGACTCAGGAAATCTTAGTAATTTAGTAATTTCAATACTATTCTGTCAGTCAATGGAATTCAGTTAATTCAGTCCAGTTCTGTTTAGAAATTCATATTCAGTGTCTATTCAGATGGGAGAAGAAGTTATTACCGAGTAAACCCAAGAATGGGAACTCACCTGTTATATAAGGGTGTGATTCTTAGAAGCTATCCTTGTGTTCCAGAACTACATAGCCAGCAGAGGTTGAGACATCATAGCCAGCTATATGAGGGTGGATGAGGTGGCTTAACCTGTTAGATGAGGGTTCCCACCATTCTCAATAGAGTTACTTGTTATATGATGGTTACTCACTGATTATCCTTACCAGTGGATCGGTATTGACACCCTTCTAATTGGGGTTACTGATTGGACCCCAACTCAGCTATAATGGCATTTTAGGGGCATGTTGGTTAGATAACTACTTCCTACAATTTCAGTTACAGAATTCAGGACTGTCAGATACAGCCAACTCTGAATAGTATCAAACTTAGCTAGTTCCATCAGATTTAGGAATGTCAGATACAGTCACTAATTTTATCAGTCATCAGAACTCAGTTATAATTTATGTTAGTTATCGATAAACTCATGTTAGCACGATCTCAGATATAGTTACTATGTGTTCATGGATGTATTCTCATGTTCATATTAGTTATTTAGCCATTATTGTTCATGCATATGAACCCCATGCATTTACCCTACCTCACATGCATACCAGTACATTCAAAGTACTGATGCATTTGCGCTATGATGTTTTATACCATAGGTTCTGAAGCACGAGCTCTAGAGCATCAGTAGATTCTAGATATCAATAGCCAGTTAGCAGTGAGTCCTCATCCTTTGAGGATATTATTATTTCTTTATTATCTCATTAATTAATTTATTATTTAGAGTTAGTTGGGGATCTGTGCCATCAACTCCTTATTCAGACAGTTCAGTCAGTTAGAGACTTTTCAAACTAGCGATGCCTAGATTGAGGTTGTGGTTACTAATTATTGAACACACATATTAGGTATTAGAAAGAATCAATGGGTGAATGTTTGGTGTTTTGTTTAAAGACTAGAATCAACATCCATAACCAAACCTACCCATATTTTTCTTGCTAAATTGAAATTGATTGCTAACACCCACATATCACTCCTTTAGTAATGCATAATCCCAAGATCCGTGCATAATTGTTAAAACTCTAATTATTCATAGCCCCAAGTTTATACTAGAAAACCGAAAAAGAAATATATTAGTGTAGATACCTATCTTCCCCATTTTTATCTTTTTGTACCATTGGTTTGAATTTAACTTGTATCCATTATCCCGAATCAATTTAATCACCATTCACTTTGTTCCTCGTGGATTCAACCCTGACTCTAAAGTTGGGTAAATATATTGACCATGACTGCCTTGCACTTAAATTGACGTGTAAGTTGAGTGTTATCATCCATGTCAATAAGAGAGATCCAACTAGATTATAATAAAGATGACCTATCCACTAATGTCGAGCTTCCAAGTCCAACTGAAAAGTAGTGTAGTCCATACCATGAGTCTTAAGTAGGCCTAAATTATGGATCCTATCCCTTACAAGCAATCAAGAACTCATATGCATCCTCACCCAGTGCACTAGAAAACCTAGGCAGAGCAAGTTTCAAGAATCTACCCAACATCTTCTTCTCCTCAATAGACATAGAAAGCTAGGCAACTACTATCTAAGCAACCACAGGTGTAGGAAGGACCTCAAATCTAGGATCCCTAGCTATAGGCTATGCTTCTGCCTTAGTATCACTCTGATTTACAAATTGTGGATCATCAGATAATGCACCACCAGCTATTCCTAAAAGCTAAACTAATGCATATCTAAGCACTAATAAAGAAATAAATCCCGATGGAGCCTAGTCTAGTCCCTGGACCATCATTGGATGGTGTGGAAGAACCACTATCTCAAGAACAAAAATAGGGTCTAGTGAAGGCCTTCTATCTTTGACCCTAGCTGGAGACAATCTCTAGGCTATCCACAACCTCTAGGTCTTCTAGAATAGCTAGAAGATTCCTAATAGGCCTTCTTGTAAGACTAATATGAAAGATAACAAACTATTACAAAGACAAGTTGAAAAACTACTAAAAAGAGGTTTTATGCGAGAGAGCAAACGTCCTAGATTGTTCCTATCCTATAGGTTCCCAAGGAGAATGATCAAGGAGCATATGTGCAGATTATAGAGACATCCAACAATAAAGTATTTCCATCCTATTCATCGTCTTCATGATATGTTCGATCAACTTAATGGTTCCAAAATCTTTTCTAAAATTGATCTAAGAGTCGTTGCTATCAAACTTTTTATAAATCCTAGAGATGAATGGAAAACTACTTTTAAGACCAAATACGAACTTTATGAGTGATTAGTTATTCCCTTTGGCTCGAATAACACACAAATAACTTTCATGACACTAATGAATTAAGTTCTTAATTTGTTGTGGCATACTTTGATGACATCTTAAAAAGGAGAAAATCAAAGCATTTAAAGAATGGCCTGAACCTAATAGTGTAACTAAAGGTAGGACTTTCCATGGACTTAGTAGTTTTTATATGAGGTTCGTGCGAGATTTTAACACCATTGTTGCACTTTTGACTGAAGTTATTAAGATAGACATGGTTTTCACACGAGGAAAAGGACAAGATGATGCATTTAACTTGTTAAAGGATAAATTGTATTCTGCTTTTCTTTTGAAATTACATAGTTTTTATGAGTCTTTTAATGTTGAATGTGATACCTCTAGTAAGGGAATAAGTATTTTTATGAAAGACTCCAAGCCAATTGCTTAATTAAGTTAAAAGCTAAATGGAGACACATTACATGCCATAATTCATTCTAAGGAGCTATATGCCTTGGTAAGGGCAATAGCTATATGGTAATAATACTTGTGACCTCATATATTTGTGGTCAAAGCTTATGACAATTCATTAAAGTAATTGAAGAACCATGGTAATCATAATCATAGGCATGCTAAATGGGTAGAATTTATTAAAATTTTCCTTATGTAATTGCCTACAAACAAGGAAAGAAGAATATGGTTATTGATGCACTCTCAAGAAGGTATGTCTTCGCCTATAATCTTACTTTAAAGTTGTTCAAGTTTGATCAAACAATGTTACAATATGCTAATGATTCTGATTTTGGTGAGATTTTTGCAGAATACATGTTAGGTCCTTTTGAGAAGTTCAATCTTCAAGATGAATTTTTATTCAAGGAGAACAAGTTGTGTGATCCTAACTGCTCGTTGCATGACCTATTTATTAGGGAAGCACATTAAGGAGGGATAATGGATCATTTTGGTGTAACCAAAACATTAGAAATACTTTCTGAACATTTTTATTGGCCTAGCATGAGAAAGGGTGTTAAATGTGTGTGTTCCCATTTTCTTGAATGCAAACAAGCTAAGTCTAGAAAATTGCCACATGGTTTTTATGTTCCTTTACCTGTTTCTAATTTCCCATGGATTGATATTCTATGGATTTTATTTTTGGGGTTGCTAATGACTAAATATGGTATGGATATTATATGAATGAATATGGTATGGATATTATATTTGTGGTAGTAGATATATTTTCTAAAATGTCTTGTTTTATTCCTTGTAAAATTACTAATGATGCATCTCATGTGGCTAACTTTTTTGTAAAAAAGTTGTTAAGTTACATGGCATAGCTAGAAATATTGTTAGTGATAGGGGTGCCAATTTCTTGAGTCACTTTTGAAGAATTATTTGGGGTAAATTGGGAACTAAATTTCTATTTTCCCTATCTTGTCACCCACAAATAGATGAGAAAACAGAAATGGTTAAGAGAACTTTAAGGAATATGTTGCGAGGTGTTTTGAAAGGAAAGTTGACCTCTTGGGAAGATTACTTACTTATAGTGGAATTTTCTTATAATAACACTTTCCATTCATCTACTAGTATGACTCGATCGGAAGTTGTTTATGAATTAAACCCCTTCACTCCCCTTGATTTACTATCTTTGAATATTAATGATTTTTAATACTTATGTTAAGAATAAGGATGATTTGATGAAGAAGATTCATACTAAAACAAGGATTGCAACTAAAAAGAAGAATAAGAAAATTATCTTGTGAAAAAAAAGGGAAGAAAATATGTTGTTTTTAAGCTTGAAGACTGGGTTTGGGTATATATGATAAAGGAAATATCTCATTCAAAAATAAAACCTAAGCTAGATGATACAGGAAGTGGGGAATATAAAGTCTTTGAAAAGATTGGAGGCAATGCTTACAAGCATGATCTTCCTGGTGAGCTCAAAGTTAGTGCTACATTTAATGTTTATGATCTTTCCCTATTTGATGTAGAGTTGAATTCAAGAACAAATTCTCTTCAAGAAGAGGGTAATGATAGCATCCGTGGAAGATCTACTCTATTGAAGGACAATAATGAAGCTTTAGAGGCTCCAAGGAGGTCTATGACTACATCTCAAACCAATGAGTTCAATGACAAGCTTAGTGGGCTTCAATCACAGATCCAAAGGTTTCTTGTTAGGAAGATGAAATCAATCCCAAGGGAGATAAATTGTCCGAATGCTCCAAGAGGGTCTATGACTAGATCTCAAACCAATGAGTTCACTGACAAGCTTAGTGGGCTTCAATCATAGTTCCAAAGGTTTCTTGTTAGGAAGATGAAATCAATCCCAAGGGAGACAAATTGTCCGAATGCTCCAATGATTTTGTGGCCCTGGTTGTCATTACCCAATTTCTTAGGTCATGATGGCACTTGATCCAACCTATCAGTAGGCACACCAAGCCGTAGCCCAAAATGACAAGTAATGGGCTAGCAGGTGGAAGATATAAGGGAAGCAAGGGTGAAATCATCAACAATAAATAATAAGTGGAATAGTAGAGATATGCATACATAACACACTGTAAATAAAGAATCCTTCCAAAGACATGGAAAGGTTAGTACAAGAGCCACTATAAACAAAATGGATACTAGACAATATCCAAAATATACATATACACATAGTAGTCTCAGAATATATAAGAACACTTCCTTAAAGAAGAAAGAGAAGGACTAGTGCTAGAATATAAAGATCACCCTATCTTTGAATCAATAGTAAGACCGAGGATAACGTTAGTGGTGGTGACTCATACTCAAATTTGCATTAGGGAAAAGATGCAGAAGAGCAGTATAAGAACCAAAACAACAGGTACTTAATAGGTATCATTGGCTGATTAAGCTAAATCATAGTAAAAAAATAAAATGTGAGAATGTAAGCTAAAGTTAGTATTAAAGTATATACAAGGAGGATAACGGATCACACCAAACGGATGTAATTACATATGAGATAAATAACTTGAAAAAATAAAAACAAAGTCCAACTATAACCTAACGGGGCTCCCATAAGACAAAAGGAAGAAATAAGAAGAAAATAACCCAATTGGACCCCCATAAGTTCAGTGTGTACAAGCAAAGAGTAACACTAATACATTGTTAAAATAACAAAGATAGTAATCGTAATGCAAGCCAATGCATAGCAAGCGTACCTTATGCTCCCTCCCAGATAAAATAACAACAATAACAATTATAGTTTGGGTCTGCATAGAAAGCTTACCTTATGCTCCTTCCAAGTCATAACTCAATTCTTATTGATCCTTATTGAATTTTTAATGCCAGATCAGTAGCCAAATGGATCATAAACGTTCGACTCAAACTAGAACTAGGGAATTGTATCTTAACAGTAAAATATTATGTATGGATCATTAATGCTGGACTTGGACTAAAACTAGAGAATAATATCATTCTACTAAGAGGCCGAGGTCAAACCCAATTCACTAAGTAATAAGAAATATTGTAGGTACCTATAATAACCTGATTTAAGAGGCATGATGGCACCTACTTTATTCTACCAATCGGTAAGACAAACCATAACCCATAGCCAAAGACAATGGGTTAAATTTTTGAAAATGCCCAAAAGGGGCAAAAAAAATAGACAATTGCAACTCATAAAAAAGCAAAGTAATAGAGAGTCTAAAAGGTAACATAGATAACCATCCATAAACTGGCAGAGCCAGTAGAAGAGCTAGTATAAATAAAACTCAAGTTCTAAAATAGTCAACACTATCCCGTCTTGAAACTAAAAACTAGACATACATAGATAGAAATAAATGTTGAAACTCTAACTCCAAGAGCTAACCCTATCTCTGGAACCTAACATAGCACGATCCTCGAATTAACGGTGGCAGCTAGTACTCGGATCTGCACCAAAAAGGTACAAAAGTGTAGTATGAGTACAAAAACCATGGGTACTGGCATTATTATTGGTTGAGCTAAATCATAATATAATTGTTATAAGATGCAACATAACATAACTAAGTTAAGGTAAAGAGGCAAACCTAAAAAAATCCAACATCTCTATTTAGAAATAAGTAAATAATCGGAACAATAACCTAACATAAAGAATCAAAGGCATGAAATTATAACTACAAAATTGGCCCTCATAAGCCAATAAGTACGGAGATGTAAATAACCCAAAATAGGCCCCCAAAATCCTATAGGGTACAACTAAGTAAAGCATAAACTGAACTACCATCATGTACCAACTCCTATGATACAACTGGCATCCACCTATGTCATACCACACTATAAATCATTTCCCTTTTCCAAACATAAAATAATATCTATTTATCAATATTATACGCCATTTTTGGACTCGAATTAATGACATGTAATTAATATAATAAGTAATAACTGGACTCCAACCAGTAATCATATAACCAATATAATAGTCAATATCATCAATGTCTTATCACAAATATCATGATCAGTATTATAGCAATTTTTGAAGTTGAATCGGTAGTTATATAATCAATGTCATAATAATCTTTCGAAATTGAATCGGGTATGTACATTATCAGTATCATCGTTAATATCCTAACTTAATTAGGTAAGTATATCATCATTATAATAGCCAAGCATAATCACTAGCATAATCAATAACATAATCATGAGGCACTAGCATAATAAAAAACATCTACTCTTCATGTTAACCCATCATAACCATCAAATACCAAAGTCTCTCAATGTCACCTCAATAAGCTTTTGGAAGGCATACAACAAGTGTATAAAAGTTTTTAATAGATAATATGAATCTTGGCCTAAGTGGGTCAAAGGCATACTTCTAGATCCACAAAATTTAGTACAAGGCAATTTCTACCCCAGTCTAGGATAAGGTATCTAAATCAACTTTTAGATGTTAACTATGCAACAATCCAATCCTAAGGTAGAAATGTTGTCTAGAGCATGAGCAACTAAGTCGTTGATGCCTAAATTACAGTTGTTGAATAGCCTAAGCGGTCCAACTATCCTAAGTATTGCCAATCACATCACCTACACCTAAACTCATACAAAATCTATCATGATATCATAAGCATACTATGAACTAGCTCAATCTATAAGGAGGGTTAAGCCTAGCCTACCTAGATGTCGAAGAATGCTTGAAATCTGCTAAATCACCGACTTTCCCTTTTGAGAATCTTTTGCAAGACGCTATGCTATAAAAATCACATTTTACTCATTAATAAGAGAATGATTCTACACATATTGCACCATTATGCACCGGGTCCAAAATTACTCAAAAATTTCATGTGGGTCTCTCTTATGAAAATTGTGTTTTCGAAGCCAACCCAATATTTCTTCATGCTCAAGAAGTAAATACACTCAAAAATAGGTGAAATTCGAGCACATTGGTGCTAAAATCAAGTCACCAAGTTTTAGGGATTTTGAATGAGGAATGAGAAAATCCACCATGAATAAGAAAATCCACCATGAATAAGAAGGAATCTTACCTCAAATTCAAAGGAAAATTGTATAATAATTGTTATTCAAGCTCGCCAAACTACCTAGAAGATGTAATATCAAGCTCTTCTAATACATAGGGTTTAAGTTTCTAGATAATAGATGAAGGAATGGGAAAAATAGGCTAAAATAGGGTATTTATACCTTTCCCAGGTGTTTAGGTATCAGAATTACGACTCGACCCTCGTGATCGCCACATATATTCGCTGCTAATGGGAGTCGCTATCACGATATAGCATCGCGATCGTGACACTTAGTGTTTGACAAGGGTATAAAAATTGTGACCCTTGGTATTACTATTGGTGATTGCACCAAATACAATTGAGACTTGGAATTTTCTAAGTCTCAGCCAAGCCCTTGGGATTTATCTAGAATCTCGTACACACAAATGGACTACACTACCCTATCACTTTTGATATTCCAAACTAAATAGTGTATTCAAAATTTCCATCCTAGGTTGGTTGGATGAAAACAGTATCCCATACCTATATGCCATATTTTTAAGTTTCCAAATAATTGGTCGAAATGATCTTGGGCACCTTAAGACCCGAACCAAGTGTCCACCTAGCCTAAAATCAATATTCTAGCGCGTTTGGAACAGTCTAAATTTCCATATGAGGTTATTTGGTTGAAGTTTTGGCTCAGTGGCCATTTGGAACCATTGAAGATTTTAAAGCAAGGAATTGACTCTAAAATTTAAAAACTGCCTGATAATAGAACTGTCAGTCCCAACAAGACTCCCATATCATATATAGAATAATATCATAATCATACTATGAGATAGCTGAATCTATTGAGAAGGTAAAACTATCCTTCTTAGATGTTGAAGAAATTCCTGAAGAATCCGCTAAACCAACGATTATCACTTTTGAGAAGCTTTCACAAGGTGCTACTCTATCAAAATTAGAATCTACTCATCAAACTAAAAATAATGATACCTATATTGCACTATTGCGCTTTAGTTCTAAAATTATGTAAAAAGCACATGTAGGGCTCATTTGCAGAATTGCACATTTGATACCAACACAACACCTCTCTATGCTCAAAGAACCTTTATCCTCAAAATGGGTGACTTCCAAGATCTAATGGTTCTTTAACCAAGCCACCAAACTTTTAGTGATTTTAATGAGAGTATGGAGAAATCAGCCATGAAAAATAATAGAATCTTACTGCAAATTCTATGGGAAATCACGTAAACTATTGATACTAAAGCTCCACAATCACCCACAATTGATTCACCCAAGAACTCTCACTTCTTAGGGGTTAAGATTCTAGAGAATGGATGAAAATGGTTAAAAATTGAGCTAAGTGGATATTTATACCCTTCCCAGGTGTATGGGTATCGCTTAAGCGAACTTCGAGTCTCTTAATTGATACTTATTTTCTATCATACATGCCACTTACACAATTAATAGATTTCTTACGTGATATCTGGCTGGTTGTACAAATATTGCATCCGCAACATAAGTGTTTCTTACTCGAAATGCCCATACGAATAAGCCATTTTCTTAAGTGACAAATTTTTTCTCTTAAGAACTACTTACTGGACTTTTGGCAGATTGTTTAGGCGATCAAAGGCATCACTGAAGTGATGCACTAGCATAAGTTGAGTGTCACGACCTGATTTATGAGTTATAATAGCACCTACTTTGTCTCGCTAGTAGGTAAGCCAACCCGTATCCTAGAGTTAACCACAATAGGTTAACTTGGTGGAAAAATGCTCAACATAGGTAGAAATCAACAAGTATAACTTATACATAAGTATAGTATTTGAAATGGATAAAGATAGTCAATATGAATACTATCCCATGATCTGGTCAATCTAGTACAAGAGTATTTAGTAATAATAATATAACCCAAGTATCTAGAATATTCTATAACATTTGTCTTAAAATAAAAGACTAAACATAGAAAGATAGAAGGAAATAGGTGACTCTAACTCCAAGAGCTTACCCTATCTCTGAATAACAACACAACATGAACATCAATCAATAATGGTAACTAGTACTCAAATCTGCACTAAAAAGGTAAGAAGTGTAGTTGGAATACCAAAACCATGGGTACACATTATGCATCATCGGCTGACTAAGCTAAGTCATGATATAAATATGATAAAATGTAGGTTAACATAGCTAAGCCATCGTATAGACAAACCTGAAGTAAGTCCAATATCATTGTACATAAATAAGAAAATAAATTGGAATAATATCATAACATAATATAAAGCATCAACACACACAATCATAGCTGCCAAATTAGCTCACATTAGCCAATTACTGTGAAAATGTAAATAACCCATCACAGGCCCCCATAATCCTAGAGGTACAAACAAGATAACCCACCATCGTCATTTATCAAATCTCATGATAAAACTAGTATTTATCCAATTTATGCCCCACTATAACCATCAATTGTCCATATTAATCATTTGTCAATTAGTCAATACTTATCAAATAACCATCATGTAACAACTAATAGTCATATATCATATTAATCATTTGTCAATTAGTCAATACTTATAAAATAACCATCATGTAACAACTAATAGTCATATATCAATAAATCATCCTTTATCAACTAAACATTATTTATCAGCTAAGCAACATTTACCAACTATCCAACATTTATCAACAAATCGTTATATCACTAGAATCCATTAATGTCATACCACATTATAACTATTTCCTTATTTTTATACTTAACTAGAACCACTAATGTTAATATCACACTATGATATTGTCATATCATAATAAGTATGACATCATAGTATAATGTGTGTATATATATATCCGGACTCAAATCGGTATGGATTCAACAATATCCTTATAAATATTATCATCACTATCATCCTCCATATTATTACTGCAATATCATGAATATTATAGCCATCGTATAGATTTCTATCGATCGATATTATCATCAATATCATAGCCATCTTCTGAACTACTATCGGGTATAAATAATTCATATCATCATTAATATCATAGCGATCCTTCAGACTTCTATCAGGTATAAATAATTGATATTATGTCATTATCCAGATTGAACTGATATTTGTATTGTTCATAGCATAAGTAATATTTGTACTTGCACCGATAACCATATCATCATTATCATGTCCAATTTCATAATCATTAGAGTGTCGAATAGCATAACCATTAACATACTATATTAACATGGTCAAAAATCTAAATCAAAATTGTGAACTCTAGCATAATTAATAGTATGATTGCCAATATAGTAAATAAGAATGATTTGTAGCGTAATCAATAGCATAATTGCTAATATAATCAATAGGCATGCTCTTTAGAATAATCCATAACATATTCACCAATATTGTCAATAAACATGATCATAATATCATCAATATGTATTATGAAAGCATAGGCAATAACTTTTTAATAACCCAATTAATGGCTTATCATTAGCATAATAAATAGCTTTATCATTTTGTATAATAGATACCTTATCAATAGCTTGATCAACAGCTAATCCATCTTATAATCTATAGCTTATTCATAGCATAATCAACAACTTAATTGCCAATATAGTCATTAAGTATAACCTCTAGCATGAACAATAACGTAAATGCTAATATATCGATAAACATGATAACTAGCATAGTTAATAGCTCATTGGTTGGCTCAATCAATAACATAATTTATGGGTTAATATCATAATCAAGGGATTATTCAATAGCATATTTGGTAGCCCAATCAATAACATATTTATTAGGTCATCATAAGCTTTCATACCATAATCATTAAGCATTAATTGTAACGTCACCCATCATAACCATTAAGTACCAAGTTAATAAGTATTTCCTAGATATGCACAAGCATATAAAAGGTATCAAATAGCTATACAAGTCTTGACCTAAGGTGGGTCGAAGAGCCCACTTCGAAATCCCCAAAATTATTTACCAAGCAATGTCTACCCCAGATTAGGCTAAGGTATCTAAATCTACTATTAGATATTAAAAAAACCATAACTAGCCCTAAGGTAGAAATTTCTCCTAATGTAGAGCAACTAAGTTAATTCCACCTAAGGTAATGGCAATTCGGGTAAGTATCATCCTAAACTTGAGTAACTAAGGAAATCTCCTTATTAATTGAATAACTAAGGTACTTTTATCCTATAAAAGAGCCTACAATGTTAATTTCACCTAAGAAAGGAATAACTAGGCTACTTATGCCCAAAAATATTGTCCAAAATAGCCTAAACTATCCAATTAACCAAAGTATTGCAATTTAGTTCACCAATACCTAAAACCCATCCCAAATCTAAAACAATCATAAACATACTATGACTTAGATCAATCTAATAAAGGGGTAAAACGAAGCCTACTTGGACACCAAAAAAACCTCAAAAGATCTGCTAAATGACCAATTTTCCCTTTTGATAAGCTTTCACAAGATGCCAAGCAATTAAAATCACATTCTAATCATCAATGCAAGAATAATGATACCCATATTGCACTATAGTAATTTGGGTCCAAAAATCACACCAAAATCCATATAGGTCCTATTAATGGAAAATCATGTTTTTGAAAACAACCTAGTGTTCCCTCATGCTCAAGGAGTCATTACCCTAAGAAATGGGTAAAATCAAGCTAATTTGGGGCTAAACTCAAGCCTCAAAGGTTTAGGGATTTTTGAATGAGAAATGGGAAATTCTACCATGAAAAGGGTGAAATCATACCATAAATTGAAGGAGAATCATGAAATTAAGTGTTAGGCTAGCTCCTAAATCACCGACAAGCCTCAATTTTAAGCTATCTCAATATTTAGAGTTTTAGCTCTTTTGGAATAGATGAAGAATGAGAAAAATCATTTAAAAAGGGTATATTTATACCCATACTAGGTTCTCGTGTATCAGTATCACAACCCGAGTCTTGTAATTACCATACATGGCATCAAGGGAAGATGTAGCATTCTAGACATTTCCCTATCATGATTACGACTTTGTTCAACTGCTCTAGGAGTCACCTTCGTGACTAAAAGTGTCTCTATCACAACACTTACTGGTGATGCCAGATTGTTGTCGCAATTCATGGCCTGCGATCACGAGTGCACCAGTTACAACTTAGACTTGGTGATTTTCCATGATTCCACCAAGCCTTCAAGACTCATTCAAAATCCCATATATGCATACAAACTACATAACCATACCAAATTTGATATTTCAAACTCAATGGAGCAGTTGAAATTTCTATCCGAAGTTGTTTCAAAAAAAGTAGGTCCCACACCTAATTTCCATTTACTTAACTTTCCAATCAATAGGTCAAAATGGGTCCAGGTGCCTCAAAACCCAAACCAAGAGTCCTCTAAGCCTAAAATCGATATTCTAGAGCTGCTGGAAGAGTCAGAATTTGAATTCAAGGTCGTTTTGCTGAAGTTTTTCCCTGGTGGCCATTTGGAACCAACAAAGACTTCAAAATATTAAATTGGCTCTAAAAACCAAACGAACTGGCTGATAACAAGCTATCATTTCCAATAAGTTATAAGTGACTTAGGTAGCTATAGAGAAGCTCTATTGTCAAAAATAAGCAAAAATATGGAAAATTACCTGAAGGATAATTAAAATATCCACTACTAGAGGAACTTTTGTCCGCAAAAGTTAAGGATTAGGATGTACCTAAACTCTGGAACAAGTGAGGATATTGGGTCTGGATCTCACTATTGATTTCCCTAGTAGCCTCCTCTACTGGGTAGTAACTCCACTAAACCTTAACTAAAAGAATCTCCCTAGTTCACAACTTTCTAACATCGCTAGCCAAAATACTCATCGGCTCCTCCAACATAGTCAAACACTCATCTGACTTGAATGTGTCCCATATAAGTACATATGATGGATCTA
The DNA here is from genome assembly GCF_002878395.1 of Capsicum annuum. Taxonomy (NCBI): domain Eukaryota; kingdom Viridiplantae; phylum Streptophyta; class Magnoliopsida; order Solanales; family Solanaceae; genus Capsicum; species Capsicum annuum. The sequence goes on along the minus strand of NC_061121.1, from coordinate 122,752,209 downwards.
GAACATATTGCCATAATGTAAAAACATGGAAAATTGGATGGACAACAACAAAATATTAGGGTAAAACTAAATCATAAGCCACCTCACTAACGGTGCAAAGAATCTCGAAAAGACAAATATATGTAGGGTTAAGCTTACCTTTTCTCCCAAACCTCATCACACCCTTCATGGGTGACACTCAAAGGAATGCTCTATCACTAACTCCAAATATCAAGTCATGGAGTCTATGGTCTACATAGGCCTTCGGCCTACTCTAAGCTACTCTCAACTTGTCTTGAATTATCATGACTCTATCCAACGACCCCTGAAGTAAATTAGTACCATGGGCCGAATCTTAGAAGTCTCAAACTATCCAATTGGAGAATGACATCTCCCACCATACAAAGCCTCAAAAGGTGCCATCTCAATACTCGAATGATAACTGTTGTTATAAGCAAACTTTGTCAAGGCTAAGTGCTCTTCCCATTAGCCTCTAAAATCCATAATAGTGGTTCAGAGCATATCCTCAAGCACCTGAATAGTCCACTCGGTGTGGCCATTGGTCTAACGATGGAAGGATGTTCTAAGATCTACATATCAAGACCCGAGACTACCACCTAGTCATAAAATAGTACTTGGAACAACAAGTGATCCCGAGCTAACCCATGATCTAGCATACTACTTGAGAAACTAATTTAAATTTTATAAAAACTAAATTTACTAAGCGGAAACATGATCATGAGAGAATCTGAATAAATGTAATACTAATAAGTTTTACAAAATGGTAAAACTAAAGAAAGAACTTGAATTACATAAATGACTCTGACTGGCTATCCATGAAGCCTCTACTATACTGACTACATATTGCTGGGACATGACTCTAAATACCACCAATCAATACATATGAATAATCAAAATAAACTACATGAACTATAACTGACTGGAGTTCTCAAAACAAGAGAACTCATCACCTGCTGACTGGAAGCTACAAACTGTCTGATTATGATGTGTGGGCTACAACTATTACCTATATTACGAGACAATATAGAACATAGATATATATGTGGACCAGTACTTAAGAATGTATTGAGTATATGGAGACATGCACTAAATCATGATAATATTTAAAACATGCTCTAAAATTGAAGATCTAAGTTATTTCCTGAAACATACATTAAAAATATGGGTATACGTGGAAAATTGTAAGTCATAATAAGATATATAAATCATGAGCTAAAAGCAATTCTATATGCTGGGAAGCTGTAAAACAAGAATGTTGTATGTAAATCTTATGTGAAACTGAACATGCTGTAAAAGTGAACTGAGGGTCATGTATAGTTACAGATCATGAAAACATGAACATGTGAAACTAAGAATGTACGACCAAGGATAAACGTGTTTTTTGAAATAATCTGTAATCTGAAAGACTCAAATCTGTATAAATGAACAATTGAAATCTTTACAATTGGTCTAGGAAACCTGATCTGGGATACACTGAATACTGACTAAAACTGTGAGAGGTATCATGTAACCAACATGCCCTAAACTGAGCTAATTTGGATCCAACCTGTAACCCCAGTTGGAAGGGTGTTAGTACCTTTCCACAGGTACTAACACATGGCTATGTGGATCCACTACACTGATGTCCCAAAGGACTAAGGAGTCACCCTCTACTGGTAGGATCTCTTATTACATAGTTTCAACCCTCAACTGGTAGGAAAAAATCTCAACCATACGCTGGCTACGTAGTTCTGGAACTTAGGGACTTCTAATAAAGGTCACACCCTCTACTGGCAGGTGAGCCCCCCATCCCTGGGTTCACTCGGTGCTAAATCCTACTCCCAACTGAACTAACACTGGTACTGACTGAATTAAGTTCAACTAAATATTATTTCTTATAGTGATCATCATGATCATAAATATCTGAACATAATGACAAGATTTATAGTTTAACTGACTAATTACTTGAAAATCTAAAATCATTTAAAACATGTATGTATCAGTTGTTCATAACCAGCCAGCCCTGAATGATGACAAAATACAATAATGAAGCCTTAAAATAGTTGTATGGAATCATGGTTCAAAGACCCAAAAAATAAGCATTTTAGTAAATAAGTTAAAAGCATGAACTTGAATATGGGAATGTGTTAATCGTGAGGAAACAACATCTTTACATGGTTTAATTAATAACTTGAGGATTTAACATGAAATAAGTATAACATGACATGGGAATTGAAATTCCAAAACATTAAGTATCTTAATTCACATGGAAACATAGGTAAACATTAATTGTATTGAGCTAATAGGGAGTTCATGGATTATTTCATGAGTTTTATGAAGGATGTCATTAAATAGGAATAGATTCATACTTTTAAATAAAGATAGGGTTTTTGAGCTCAATAGGTAAAAGGGGACCATTAATGAATACCCTACATACCTTAATTAAACGAATTCTTGAAGAAGCTTGAAATTTGAAACTTGAATTCTTGAATACTTGAAGAAGAAATCTTGAATTTCTTGTTCATGAGAAGGGAAGCTTGAATTTTCGACGAGTTACCCTAATCTTCTTGTTCTTGAATTTGAATCTTGAGACTTGAGAGATCATTTTGAAGATGAAACCATAGATGGTTGTTCTTGAGTATGGGGGAGGAAGTAGTGTGTTAAGTATTTGAGAATTGGGGAAAAATAAGCGTATTTAAGGGTTATAAGTCAGGGGTAGAGGTTATAAGAAGATAAAAAGACTATAAAAACCCTTAGAAATCTTCTGAAATTCGCCTGGAAGACGTCCCGATGTATTTGGGTACGATCGTGTCTTTTAGGTACGGGTTGTACCTTGAGTCGTACCTAGGAGCCCAAATTTTGACCCCTAATGTTGTAGGTATGACTCCTCCCGATGACTCGTATGCTCTGGGTTTGAGTCGTACCTTGAGTCGTACCCTACTGGCAGCTTTGATAGTGCTTCAGTAATATGGTCATAACTTTTCATCCCGATATCAGAATAAAGCAAAATTGGTATAGTTGGAAAGATAATTCAATTATCTATATGTTGGTGGGTATTGATCTCATAAATTTATAGTACAACAGAAGTTATGATTTTTTGATCCCAAGAATTTAATCGCTAAGAGAGGTTATGACTTGTTCATGGGCTAGGAGCTATTTGAGGACTGAATATATTTACAAGTAACTTATAAAGCTATCAAAACATGAGGCTTCATTCTTGGAATGTCTACTTGTCAGGGTACGAGTCAGATCTTATGACTTGTAACATGTCTATATGATTTGTAGCCACTACTTGTAATCTAGACAAAACTTAGGGAACCTATATTGCTGACAATACGACCTATCTTTACATGACTCATGCCTTATTGATGACTTCTAAGGTCAACTCATAACTTGAATAGAACTCAAATCATTCCACACTAACATGGGTATGACTTGCTACATATGACTCGTAAGAGTCTTTACGATTTGAGGGATGGGTCGTAAGCTTTCCAAAGACCAGGAAAAATATGGGTTATTACACCACATGAGTAGCTAACTCCTTCTGAAAAGCACTCCAAAAGCTAGAAGTGAACATGAAACCTCAGTGCAAAATAATAGATATAGGGTATATGCAAATGGGCTATCTCACACACATAGGTACGAGTTAATCTCTCAACACTGTAGGACATTTGAATAGGAAGGAAATATGTTGACTTAGTTAATCGATCCTCAATGACCCATATACCATCGGAACCACGATAAATATAAGGCAAACTTCTATCAAAATTCATGGTTATCCACTCGTATTTCCACTCGAGAATGGGAAATATCTAAGTCAATCCACCTGGTTTCTGATACTCAGCCTTTACCTGCTGACAACAAAGTGAATGAGCTACATAGTCCGCTACATCTCTCCCTATTCTACTCCACCAATAATGTTGCCTTAAATCTCTATATATCTTAGCAGTGCCTGAATGAATAGAATATCTAGAGTAGTGAGCCTCACACAAAATTAGTTGAATCAAGTCATCAATCCTTGAAACAAATACAACTATCAAATATCAAAACGCCCTCTGAATATATGGTGATCCTCTTGGTCTCACCTCTCAAAACCTTATCACGAAGAAAGCTAAACTCATTATCCTCAAACTGACGATCCTGAATCTTCTCAAAAAGCAAAGACCTTTCCTCAACACTGCAAGAATACTCCTAGGGTCTGAAATATCAAGGGGAACCATTGAGTTGGCTAAGGTCTAAATGTCCCATGCCAATGGGCTCTGAGAGACTGAAATACAAGCCAAGATACCCATAATCACTACCTTATGGCTCAAATTATCTACTACTATATTACCATTGCCTAGATGATACTAGATAGAGATATCATAATCCTTAAGAAACTCCATCCATCAACAGTGTCAAATGTTAAGCTCTCTCTGGATCATAAGATGCTGAAGTTTGTAGTGATCGATGAAATTCTAACAATGTGCACAATAAAGATAATGCCACCAAATCTTGAGCATAAAAACTATTGTCACCAACACCAAATCATGGGGGAGATAGTTGTGCTCGTGAACCTTAAGTGACTCAATACATAGTAACAATATGACCCTGTTGTATCAAAACACAACCTAGACCAACACCAGGAGCATCACGACACATGGTGAATCCCTTAACTTCTATAGGAAGGGATAAAACATAAGCTAGAGTAAGAAAATTCTTGAGATTTCCAAAGCTCAACTCACACTCCTTGGACTATCCAAAAGGAACCTATTTTTGAGTTAATCTTGTCATAGGTGCTAAATAGTAGCGAAACCCTCGACAAAATGTATATAATAACAGGCTAAACCAATGAATCTAAGAACCTCTGTCAGAGATATAGGTCTAGACGAACCATGAATTTCCTCAATTTTTGTTAGATCTACCATAATACCATCATTAGAAACATGCCCAAGGAATGCCACTAACTAAAGCCAAAAATCACACTTAGAGAAGTTGGGAAAAAGCACATGATCTCTCAAAGTCTAGAGCATGCTACATAAATATTGCATAGTGTCCTCTCGACTTCTTAAGTACATAAGGATGTCATCGATAAACACAATCACGAAGGAATCCAAGTAACGTCTGAACACTCGGTTCATCAAATCCATAAATCTTATTAGGGAATTAGTCAATCCAAATGACATAAGAACTCATAATCACCATAAAATGTCCTAAAACCTACATTTGGGATATCCTCAGCCTGAATCCTCAAATGATGGTAACCAGATCTCAAATCAATCTTAGAAAACACTGCTGCTCTTAAAGGTGGTCAAGCAAATCTCAATGTGAGGCATAGGATAATTGTTCTTCATTGTCACCTAATTAAGCTACCTATAATCAATACATGTATGCATGGAGATATTTATTTTAACAACACACAGGATCTCCACAAGGAGACACACTTAGTCTAATAAAACCCTTACAAAGAAAATCCAGAAATAGAGAATTCAGCTCTTTAATCTCAGCAGGAGCTAATCAGAAGAATTTACCCAACATCTTCTACTCCTAAATAGATACAGCACACTGGGCAACTTTTGGCTGAGCAACTATCATCTGATTAACTATCGACATAGGAGGGACCTCGACTCTCAGAGATGCATATATAAGTTGTTCCCCCACCTTAGTACTATTCTAATATGTAGACTCGATACTATCAGAGGATGCACTACCAACTAACCCCAAAAGCTAAACCAAAGAATCTCTAAGTACTGAAGAAGAAAAAAACTCTGGTGAAGCTTGGGATGGTCCCTGGCCCACTACTGGCTGGGGTGGAAGAATCTCTGGCTTAAAAGCAGGAATAGGGACTAGTGAAGGCCCATTACCTAACCCCTAGATGGGGATACATATATAGGTTGTCCACGACCTCTCGAATCATCCAAAAATAGGAGTAGGATCCCTAGGCTCAGTCTCGGGACTCTCACCTCATGTAGTGATAGCACATGTCCTAGACATCTATGAAAGAGTGAAGTCAAGCGAATGTTCTACAAATCAATTGAGACTTTTACCATGAAATGAATGAAAAAAGTAAGGACACAATAGGTTACTTTGGAGTAAGAATGCCTAACGTATGTGGTAATCATCAAGTGTAACTTTTAAATGAGTATAGTTTTTGAAATAGAAAAAGATAGTCCACATAGATACCATCATAAGGCCCGGTAGAGACAATATAACATTTGTCTCAAAACAAAAGACTTAACATAAAAAGATAGAAGAAAATAGGTGACTCCAACTCTAAGAGCTCACCCTATCTCCAAATATCAACACAACCCAAACTTTGCTCAACAGCAGCAGCTAGTACTTAAATTTGCACAAAAAAGGTGTTGAAGGGTATATGAGCACCAAAACCTCGGGTACTCAGTAGGAATCATCGGTAGACTAAGATAAATCATGATATAAGTATGATATAATATAAGATAACATAACTATGTCAAGGTATAGACAAAACAAAAGTAACTCCAACATTGTTGTGCATAAATAAGTAAACAAACCGGAATAATAGCATAAGGTAACATAAATCATCAACACATGAAATCGTAACTACAAATAGGTTCCCATACACGAATTAGTGGGGAAAAATAAATAACCCATCGCAAGCCCCTATAAGCTTGGAAGGTAAAAATAAGATATCAAAACCCACTACAGTCATTTATCAACTCTCGTGATACATCTAGCATTTATCTAATTCATGACCCACTATAACCATCGATTGTCCATGTTCAACATTGGTCAATAAGTTAACACTTATCTATTAACCATCATGTACTAATCCTAATATATCAATAAAGCATCCTTTATCAGCTAAACATTATTTATCGACAAGCTAACATTTACTAACGAACTGACATTTATCAACTAATTATTATATTACTAGAATGTATTTATGTCATACCACATTAGAATCATTTTCTCATTTTCATACTTAGCTAGAACCATTATTGTCAATCTCTTACACCGATATTGTCATATCATAATAAGTATGACATCATAATATAATGTATATATATAGCCAAACTTGAACCGATATGAATATTCAAAAATATCCTAAAAATATCATAATCAGTATCATCCTTTATATCATCACCGTAATATCATCAATATCATAGCCATCCTTTGGTTTTATCCTGGGTATAAATAATTGATATCATCATCAATATCATAGCTATCCTCCTGACGTCTATCGGGTATAAATAGTTGATATCATTATCAATATCATAGCCATCCTAAATCCTAACCCAAATCTAGCACAATATCATAATCATACTATGAATTAGCGCAATCTTATAATGGGGTAAAACGTAGCCTACCTAGATGCTTCAAAAGATTCACTACATCATCACTTTTCCTTTTCGAGAAGCTTCCACAGGATGCAAAGCTATCAAAATCTCATTCTACTCATCAATATGAGAATAATGATACCCATACTGCACTATTGTACTTCGGGTCAAAAAATCACACCAAAATCCCATGTGGGTCCCATTTATAGAAAATCATATTTTCAAAGCGAACCCAACATTCCCTCATGCTCATGGAGTTAGTACCCTAAAAAAATGGGTGAAATCCGAGCTAGTTTGGGGCTAAAATCAAGCCCCCAAGATTTAGGGACTTTTGAACAAGAAATGGGAAATTCTATCACAAAAAAAGTGAAATCTTACCACAAATTAAAGGAGAATCGTGTAAACACATGTTAGCTAAGTTCCTAAATCACCCAAAAACCTCAATTTCATGCTATATCACTGTTTAAGGTTTTATCTCTCTTGGAATGGATAAAGAAAAATCATGAAAAAAGGGTCTATTTATACCCATACTAGGTTCTCGAGTGTCTCTATTGTGGCTTGAGGCTCGCGATTACCATACATGGCATCAGGCTAGATGTCGCATTCGCGATATCGCCCCATCGCGATCGTGACTCTATTTGACTACCGAAGGATTCACGTTCGTGGTTGAAAGTATCGTAGTTGCAACACTTGATGGTGTTGCCACATTGCTATTGTGATCCATATCTCGCAATCATGGGTGCACCAGTTATGTCTGAGACTTGGATATTTTCCAAGTATTTTGCGAAGCTCTTGGGATTCATTTGAAATCCCATATATGAAAATAAAATATGTCATCAAACCATATTCGACATTATGAACACAGTGGCTTAGTCAAAATTTCTATCCGAGGTCTTTTTATCAAAAAAGAAGTCCCACACACTATTTACATTTTCTTAACTTTTTGGCAAATAGGATGAAATGAGTCTTGGTGCCTCAAGACCCAAACCAAGAGTCCTCCTAGCCTAAGATCAATATTTTGGAGTTGCAGGAATAGTCAGAATTTGTATTCGAGGTTGTTTAACTAATGTTTTTGCACGGTGGTCATTTGAAACCAACGAAGACTTCCAAATAGGGAATTGGCTTAAAAACCAAATGAACTGCCTGGTAACCAAATCGTCAGTTCTAGCAAGTCATAAATTACTCGGGGTAGCTATAGAGAAGATCTAAGGGAAAAAGTAAGTAAAATAACCTGAAGGGTCAATACACTGAAACTTGGAAAAATTCCAAGTCTCTGCCAACTCCTACAGATTCATCCAAAATCTCATTTAATCAAACGAACTATGCTACCCTATCTAATTTGATGTTCTGGACTTAATGGCGTGGTAAAAATTTCAATTCAAAGGTTTTTTGATGAAAAGTAGGTCCCACACCCACAGAACTTTTCTTAACTTCTGATCAATAGCCTATAATGAGTTCAGGAGCTTGGGTACCCTAATCAAGGATCTACCAAACCTATAATTAATGTTTCTAAGATTTTATAATAGTCAGAATTTTCTTACGAGGTTGTAGCTAAAGTTTTTGCCCGGTGCCTATTTGAACCAATGAAGTCTTCAAAATAGGGAATTGGCTCTAAAAACCTAATGAACTGCCCGATTATTGAAGTATCAGTTCCAACAAGTCATAAATGACTTAGGACAGTTATAGAAAAGCTCTAACAAGCAAAAATACGTAGAAGTATAGGAAAATGACCTAAATGTTGATTTCAATATCCACTACTAAAGGAATTTTCATCTCAAAAGTAATGGAAGAAGATGTACCTGAAGCCTAAAAAAGGTGAGGATATTGGGTCTGTATCTCACTCTCAATCTCCTAAGTAGCCTCCTCAATCTCGGTAGAGCCTCTATTGAACCTTAACTATCAGAATATCTCTAGTGCACAACTACCTGGCATCACCAGCTAAAATGAGCACAGGCTCATCTACCAAGGTTAACCATTTAACTAAACTGAATCCCATTTAAGCAGATGAGATGGGTTAGGAATGTATCACCGCAACGTATTAACATGGAAAACCAAATGGACAGCTACAGAATCTGGGGTAAGGCTGACTCATAAGCTACCTCACCAAATGTGCAAAGAATCTTAAAAGATCCAATATATCTGTGGCTGAGATTAGCCTTTCTCCTAATATTCATCACACCCATCATGGCGATCGAAACATTTGAATCTTAAGGCATGAAGGCTACGTATTGCATAATCTGCCAAGGCTAAGTGCTGCTTCCACTGACCGCCAAAATCCATAACACAAGGTCGAAGCATATCCTTGAGAACCTGAATAGTATGCTCTGACTATCCAGTGGTCTGAGGATAAAAGGTTGTATTGAGATCCACCTAAGTATCCAACTCCTCCAAAAATGTTCTCTAAAAGCTAGAAATTAACACAGAGCCCTGATACGAAATGATACATAGAGGAACACCATGCAAATGAACTATGTCACTTACATAGATGTGAGCCAACCTCTCGACACTGAAGAATATTTGAATAGGAATAAAATATGCCGACTTGGTCAATCGATCCACAATGACCTAAATACCATCAGAACCGTGAGATGTGAGAGGCAACCCACTAGCAAAGTCCATAGTAGTGCTCTCCTATTTCCACTTGAGACTGGCCAATCTCTGAATCAAACTACTAGGTCGTTGATGCTTAGCTATCACCTATTGACAACATAGGCAATGAGCTGCAAAGTCTGTCACATCTCTGTTCATGCCACTCCACTAATAATGTTGTTTCAAATCTTTATACATCTTAGTTGTACCTAGGTAAATAGAATACCTGGAGTTATGAGCCTCACATAAAATCAATCGAATCAAGTCATCAACTCTCAAAACATAAATGTGGCTATAAAATCTCAAAATGCCCTTAGAATCTATGGTATCTCTCTTAGACTCAATACTCAACACCTAATCATGAAGGATACAAAGTCTTTTATCCTCAAATTGGCAATCTTAAGTCTGCTAAATTAGCGAGGACCTCGCCTTAACACTAGCAAGAATCCTCTTAGGGTATGAAATATCAAGTTACACAATTAATTAGGCTATGGACTAAATGTACTGTGCCAACGACCTTTGAGAAATATAAGCCAAGCTACCCATACTCACTTCCTTTTGGCTGAAGCCATCTACTACCACACCATCCATCTACATTGCTTGCATTAATCTCTCTCGATAAGATATTAAAGACTATGATGATCCGTTAAGATCACACGATGCATAACATAAAGATAATCCCTTCAAATCTTAAGTGCCAAAACTACCATCGCCAACTACTAATCATCAGTGAGGTTTTTACGCTCATTCACCCTCAACTACCTTAATGCACAAGCAATAACATAAACTTGTGGCAATAACAAAAAACCCAAACCAATACCAGAAGCATTACAATAATTGGTGAATCCCTTACCCTCAACAAGAAGAGCTAAAATAGAAGCTGAAGTAAGAAATCCTTTGAGCTTTGCAAAGCTCGACTCACACTCCTGTTCCATTGGAAAAGAACCTTCTTTCAAGTCAATCTAGTCATTGGTGCTGCAATAGTAGCAAAACTCTCAATGAACCTTCTATAATAATCGACCAAACCAATGAAGCTACGAACCTCGATCAAAGATGTAGGTCTGTCCTAATCATAAATAGCCTCAATCTTTGCTAGGCCTACCATAGTCCCATCTTTAGACACCACATGCCCAAGGAACGTCACCGACTTAAGACAAAACTCACACTTAGAAAACTTGGTGAAAAGCATATGATCTCTTAAAGTATGGAGCAACATCCTCAAATATTTCATGTGATCTTCCCTATTCTTTGAATACAAAAGGATGTCATTGATGAACATCATCACAAAGGAATCCAAATAAGGCCTGAACATAAGGTTCATCAAATCATGGGTGTTAGTCAACCCAAAAAACATCACTAGGAACTCATAATGACCATAACGGGTCCTAAAGGCTATTTTAGAGTTATTCTCAGCCTGAATCCTCAATTATTGGTAATCAGATATCAAATCAATCTTAGACAATGTGTCTTCTCCCTAAAGCTGGTCAAATAAATCATCAATGCTAGACATAGGATAACGGTTCTTCACTGTCACCTTATTAAGATGCCTATAATCAATACACATATGCATGGAGCCATTTTTATTCTTCATAAATAACAAAGGAGCTTTCCAAGAAGACCTATTTTATCTAATGAAACCCTTAACAAAAAAATCCTAAAGCTGAGAATTCAGCTTCTTAAGCTCGGTAGGAGCCATACAATAAGGGGCCATAGAAATAGGTTAGGTGCCCAACTCAAAATCAATAACAAAATTAAATATTATGCTCAAAGAAAGGCTAGGTAGATCGGTAGGGAAAACGTTAGGGAACCCACAAATTATAGGAACAATGTCAAGCGATGGACTCTTCATACTAACATCACGAATATTAACAATATAAGACTCGCACCCTTTAAAATAAACCTCCTAGAACATATATAAGAAATAATCCCCATCGGCTCGCGACTAACAGCTCTCTACCATTGATTAGAGGTATGTCGGGCATAGCTAAGGTAACAGTTTTGGCAAAACTAACTAGGACTGCATAATAGTGAGATAATCAGTCTATGCCAAAAATCATACAAATATCCAGTATGTCTTAAATACTAAGATCAACATGAGTATTAAGCTCTCAAACAGTCACAACACATAATCTAAAAATCTGATCCACTGCTAAAAAATATCCCATAGGAGTAGTTATACGTAATGGCATGGATAATGAATCCCATGATAACTCTAACTGTGGAGCATAATAAGAAGATACTTACGAATACATGGATCTCAGATAAAAAAAAGTCAACTGATGGCACACTAAAATCATACATATAATAACAATATCTTAAGAATCAGCCTCGGGTCTAGAATGTAATGCATACAACTGACCATGCTTACCACCTAGCTGGGCTCTTGATTGAACTATTGTCCTACCTGCCAGAGAACCTCCATATATACCCTAAGGACCACCCCTACGACCATGCATACCACTTTTAACTGAGGATGAGTTGCCCCGAGAGCTGGAACACTCTAAGCTAAAGGACAATCACTCTGCAATTGGGGAGACTCTCTCGAGAAATGGACAAAATCTCCACAAGCACAACTTGCCCCAGTCGCTGAGCTTAGAAGAACCACCATGACTAGAATAGCTAGAAGATAAACCCCTCAAAGACCAACCATAACCCTAGCCAAGATAATTACTAAAGCTAGACTACCCTCTATTGGAAATTTGAAGCACAACTTAAATAGGTCTACTGGAATAATACTGATGATGATACAGCTAACGCGGAGGGTACCTAGCCTAAGAACCACTACCTCTTAATCAGGAGCTGCTATAGCTCCCACTAAACCTACCCTGATATTATAACCTCTTATTGCTTTCCCTATGGGCCTCACAATGCTTCTCCTACATAAGTTGAGCATGATCAGAAACCTCACCAAAAGACCTACACATAACATCAAACTCCATGTAGAGATGCAAAGAGGAGGTATTAATTCCCAGTTGAGTAAATATCAGTGTAGGAGGGACCTCAACTCTGGGAGTTGTATCTACATGATGTGCCCCAGTCTTAGTACTATTTTAATTTATAGATTCTGCGCCATAAAATGGTGTACCACTAACCAAACCAAAAATTTGTACCAAATCATCCTTGAGTAAGAAAGAAGAGATAAATCCTAATGGAGGTTGGGCTAGTCCCTCGACCAAAATTAGTTGGGGTAGACAAATCTCTGACTTAAAAGATGGAATAGGGTCTGGTGAAGCAACCCTTTACTATTCCCTAGCTGGGGACATATCTTGAGGTTGTCCACAACCTTTACATTATCCGTGAACAGCGACAAGATCCCTAGGCTCGATCTCAAGATCCTTGTCTCATATAGTGATAGGACATGTCCTAACCATATGCAAGAGAGTGAAACCAATGGAATGCTTTCAAAACCAACTCACACACTTAGCATAAAATTAATGTAAAAAATGAAAAACTCCTAAGAATACCCTATAGCTTTCCTAAGATAAGAACATACATCATTGTTTCGATACATGGGACTCTACTAGACACTTTCTCTTGCACCAATAATGCCAGTGACACCTAGGATCTTATACTAATTTTTTATGAAACGATTTACATGTTACGATTGCACCTACTTCATCCCACCAGTAGGTATGCCAAACCATAGCCCAAAGCTAGATGCAATAGGTAAATATGGTAAAAAAAGGGCTAACAGCTATAAATTAACAATATAAAAAATTAAGTAATAATAATATAATCATACAGGCCTGATAAATAGATAGGAAGTCAACAATAATCCCAAGAAATAGTAATGTCGATAAAAGAGCTACTACACATGAACTATGAGTACTAAATAGTCAAATACAATCTGTCTTAAAAGTGAAAAACTAGACATATATAAATAGAAGGAAAAAGAGTAACTTTGACTCCAAGATCTTACCCAATCTCCAAAATCACTCTGCACGATCATCAAAATAGTGACGACAACTAGTATTTGAATCTGCACCAAAAAGAAACAAAAGTGTAGTACGAGTACCAAAACCACAGGTATTGAATAGGAATCATCGGTTGAATGAGTTAAATCATGATTTAAATAAAATAAGATACAAGATAAAATAATTTAAGTTAGGGCAAAAGAGAAAAACCTAGAAACAAGCTCCGACACAATTGTACATGATAAATAAATGCTTATGATATAATCACATAAAGATCATACCTTTATACTATAAAATTGGCCCTCATAAGCTAACAAGTGTAAAAAGTAAATAACCTAACGCAAGCCCCCATAAGCTTGGAGGGTACAATCAAGGAAACTAAGCAAATGAATAACCATACATCACCATTATCATGCCATAATCAAGAATCCATCTGAATGTATCATCTCATACATAATTACCAATCCCATACTTGAATCAAAACTAAATAGTTTCATCATCATAATCATTATTTTTTAGGTCTGAATAAAAACTCATATTATCAAAAGACCTAAGTCGAACTGTACTCAAACTGAAACTCATGTTTATAAACTGTATCAATGAAATGCCTCAGATTTTGGTCCTTGAAAATTCCCTGAGCTTTGAGCTCACTGCCCTATTGATGACTCATCATACGAAGTGTATGGTGTGGTTACGGGTCTAGGTACCCAAGTCATAACCAAACCAGTGTGTAACTGCCTAAGTTTTGCTTTAAGAATGAGTTACTCACAACGACTCTTAAGCCTATATTATAAGTGGTAGGGAGGATTCGTATGTTGTACAGTGTCTAATCCTTTTGGGTTTTATCTTGGATACGACTAGACCATATGAGTCATATAGTCAGGTCAGAAGTAGAGTCATAGGGTCATAAGATAGATAGTGTATGGGTGTATAACTCACTATTTAGTATATGAATCATGGCTATGAGTCATATGATGAAGTGATGAGTCGATGGGTCAACCCAAAACTAAGGATGGCTTTTTAAAGCTTTATGCTAGGGGCACTTTGGACATTTCCCACTCAAAACCCTTAAGGCCCCACATCCATGTAACACTTTTAGTCATTCATTCCACACTTTAAAAGTTTAAACATCTTTTTTATGCTATCTAAATATACTCAAGCAAGGCAAGATAGGGTTTCACTTATTTGGTCATCTAAGGGCCTAAGGATCAATTTCTATCCGTAAATCCTTATAATTCATGCATGTGACTCTTCTCACATTGCTAGTTTACTAAAATAATATGTTTAAAGCATTGTTCATGAATCATTAATTATAGTTTTGAAACTAAGGTTGAGGGGTTTGAATACATATCATTGAATATTGTTTTTTATGGTTTAAATTATGATTGTGCATATTTTAATTATGGTTTTGCACATGTGGGTGCATGGGAATGGTGATTTAATTGAGGAGTCATGGTTAAAATCCAAAATTGATGATTTTAGATTTGATAATTCCATGCCCTCAACCTGTTTATGAAATTATTAATGAGAATGATACTGTCACAAGTTGAATTATGTTTTTGAACTAAGGCTTTGACATAACCATCGCAAAGATTGATGGACTTTGTAAATGATTTGATGGCCATAAATTAAATTGAATTGAAACCTTAGGGGTTTGATTGGCTAAATGTGTTTGAGTATCAAATGCTGCATTAACTTGATATCTTTGTTTGGAAATGGGTTCCAGTCCAAAATGATGAAATTATTGTTATGGAATAATATACACCTACAATTAGGGTTGATATGATGATACCAATAGGATTCCTATATGTATAACATGTTAAATAAATATTGATGTATGTTAAATGTTTTAAATTAGGCTTAAAAGTGGGATGTGTAGCCGATTTGAAAATAGACGTCTTAAAGGACTAACAATGGAAACTGCGATAGCCGGTGGGGGTTTGTAAATGACTGGGAGGTTGGAGTCCCCCATATTAGTTATATGAAATTGAGGTTTAAGTCCTCGATATCGTATACATTGGTGCTTATGTCACCTTGACTATACTGAGAGGTTTGAGTCCCCCATAAAGGAATATGCGAATACGGATAATCTTTGTTCATGTGGCTACACACACTGGGTCCCTTTCAGCTAGGGGAGAGCTAGGACCATATAGCCCATGGGTGCCTTTTTTATGATGGTTATGCTACACAACCCAAGTTAAGATTTTTAAATTTCATGCTAAGCTTTGCTCCCTACCCCAGTATGTGGTATTATATATATGTATACGTATTTCATATTATATCTTGCATTGAATGTTTTATTATTTTTGAACTATTAACATCACATTATTTTATTTTTCTATCCCTGAGTTACACGCAAGCACTTAACCGCTAACCATCTTTAAAAATTGTATCCCCACGCGATGCAGGAACTAGCCATACTTTTACATCTCCTGCTCAGTGACTTAGATTTAGAATCATCTAGAGAGTCAGATTGAAGTGGAGAGATTCTATTTTTTGGAAGACCCTAATTTTTATTATTCTTTCCTTTTTATGTTTTGACTATATTTTGGATATTGGATTTGTCTATTATCGGGGCATGTCTCGACATTTTCTTGACCTTTGATTTTGTAGAGGCTTTCTTGGATTACTGTGGACTTGGGTGATTAGTTAATTATTTTGGTGGCAGACGATTATTCGATTACTGCTGGATAGTATAGATGGTTAATGAATTTTTATTGGTTTTTTATTCTATATTCTCTTGTTATATGTTTGGAATTCATCTGACATGTGAGGATGTTGTGTTGTTTCAGTTAGGTAAAGTGGTGATCTCCGGTCCATGTGGGACTTGAGATACCCGAAATGGCCAGGCCCTAGTTTGGGTCATGACAAAGATGGTATCAGAGCCTACGTTCATGGTTTATTGGGTGTCCATAATTCCATGTTGAGTAGATTCTATTTTATAGATGTGTACTATGCCACGCTTATAAGAGAGAGTCTATGAGACATTTAGGAATGTTTCCCTTTTTTATTGTCTTAATTTCGGGCTGTAAAGTCTAAGTTCTTAGATCCCTCTGATTTTTGTCTGTTCATCTTTAAGATCATGACTCTAAGAAGATTTGATGTCCGTGAAACATCTTCTTTCCTATCTGAGGATAATATGGATAGAGCTCACCCAACTTCTAGGGTCCAGACCTGGTCAAAGGTCATTGTATCTAATTATTCGCATGAGGTCCCATCTATATCCACTGATCCTACTCCTGAAGGTAATACTCATACTCAGTCGCCTTAAGGGAAGGTTACTAATGTTGAGTTCCATCACTCCATTAACCTATATACCCATTTGGTGATATCTCAGTCATAATATTTGGGTTCTGCTAATGCTGCTATAGGTTTCTCTGAGGCCACTAGAGTTGGCCAATTTATGAGGTTGCATCCTTTAATGTTTACGGGTACTAAGGTTGAGGTGGATCCTCAAACTTTCATTAATGAGATGGAGAAGATCATTTGAGTTATTCATTCTTCGAAGGTTGATGGTGTGGAGTTTTCTGCCTACCAACTAAAAGATATGGTATACCAGTGGTACGAAGAGTAGGAATAGTCTAGAAGTGAAGTGCTAGTTCTTCCTTGTGGGATGATTTCCCTTGTGTCTTTCTAGATCACTTCTTTCAATGGGAGTTGAGGGAGGCAAAGGTAGAATAATTTGTTAACTAGAGACATAAAAGAATGATAGTTAGGGAGTATACCTTAAAATTCCATATGTTTTCTAGGTTTGCTCCTGAGTTGGTGTCTAGCATGAAGGATAGAATGAGTAAGTTTGATTTTGGATTGTCCTGTGAGTTTATTTTTGAGAGTAAGTATGCCTCTTTGAACAAGGAAATGGACATTGTTAGCCTCCCTAAGTCTATGTTTTAATAATGAAAAACTAACACGTGTATCTTTGCAGAACGCTAAGACTGCTAATAGTGGAAAGATAAAGGAAGCCAGCTCTAGAAATAGAAGGACATCAAGAATGGACGGACATTCACGGTATACAAGTAATATTAATCATAATGAGAACAAATGGAAGGAGACTCTTATCTCCAAATACCGCAGAGAATCAAATCAAGATATTGGAGCATATGGAAGATCACAACATGGCAAGAAGATCAATCAAATATCACAGAAATAGAAGAAAGGTCACAATCCTAAAATCAAGGCAAGCCACATCAATCAGGAAGAGAAGATTATGAGCACATTTGGAAAGAAATCAATCTCTACAAAACCAAAACGAAAAAAATCATGGACATATCTAATATGAACGTGATACAAAGCCATATATGGACCTATCTAATATGGACATATCATACGGTTACATTCCTCATTCAAGGAATCAATTTACATTCTTGATTAAGAAGAAATCTCTTGGGTTTCCATATGAAGAGTAGCAGCCAAAGACTATAAAAGATGAAGACCGAATACTTACACTTTTCACACAACTTCAAGCAGAAAATCTATGAAGGAACTATCAAAGTCAAGAAGTCAAAAATTGTTGCCCTGGTCAATGTATACGAGCTATTCAAAATGACAGAAAATGAGGACATTGAAATAATGTTTGCCAGATTCAGCAAAATTATGTGCGAACTAAAATCACTGGGGATGATCTATCCACACAGCCTGTAAGTCCAAAATTTGGTCTGAAGTCTCCAAAAGATTTGGGAAACCAAGGCCGATATTTGGAAGACTGTAATCTTCACAACTTGACATACAATGAACTACGAGGTAACCTTATCACATATGAGGAAAATCATATCAACAAGTTTTACAGGGATGAAAAAAAGAAACCAGTAACCTTCAATGCTACTCCAATCAAAGAGGAGGACATTCTGGAAGATTCTAATAGCAAAGGAATAACCCTCATAAACTGTGGGTTAAGACAAATCATAAGACAGAGACAACAAAGATCCTAAGGAGGCAAAAATAATGAATCTACCAGAAATGATGAAGTCTGTTAATACTGTGGAAGGTCAGGACATTTCAAACAAAATTTTCTAGATTTGAGATGACGATCATCTAGAAAAAATAAAAAAATTTGAGCCTGGAGCGATGAAGATGAAACTGAAGAAGAAATATAGGTTGCTAATGTGTGCTTTATGTCAATAGGTGAACCCCGTGATGTAAGATCACACAACTTTCGTAACTATAACACTCTTGAGAATAATCTGGATACGATACTGATGAACTTCAAAAAATCATAAATGAATATAAAAAGCTCGCTCAAGAGAAGAAAATTTATGAATCTAGCTTTAAACAAAAATTTAAAGAGGAACAACAAAACTGGCAAATGGAAATTGCCGCAGGTCAAGTTGAAATTGACTTACTTCATGAAGATCTTGGTGATGCAAAAATAAAATTCACCAATCTTAACAAATCCCCAATCCATAGTTTTGTAAGATTAAACTCTTTTAGAAACTATTTAAGTTCTTCATCAAGGTTGTTTAAATAAGCTAATATCTCTTTCTCCTCTGGAGAAACGATCTACTTTATATGTGGATAGAGAGGGCACAGATCTTATAACTGTAGGCATAAGCCTAAAATTGTGTAGGTTTGGAAGAACAAAGAAAGAACATCTAACCCGTAAAGGCCCAAGACCACTTAGGTACCTAAACAAAATTAATCTTCTTGTTTTGAAGGAACAGGTCCACAAGAGCTATAAAAAGGGAATGTGGGTCATTGACAACTGATTTTCCAGACACACGGCAAAAAAAAAGGAACTTTTCCTACCTTAATAAAAGTAGATGTTGGATCAGTAAGATTCGGTGACAATGATAAAGGCAACATGATTAAAGTTAGCTCAGTAAGACTCAGCTCATCATGCAAATTCACCGAAGTATACCTAGTAAACGGTCTCAAACACAACCTACTCAACATTATTCAACTATGTGACATCGGATTTGGAGTCCTCTTCAAAGATAAAAACTTCTCTATCAATTACCACAAAAAAAATATCTCCCTTATCGGTGAATGCATTGATAACATTTATGTTTTAAATAGTCCTAATTTTTCCACCTTAACCTACCTCATTGCGCAAACTAATGATACTTGTGGCACAAGAAGCCCGCAGATACTAGTATGCACATTATTGAGAAATTGTCTAGACTTGATTTGGTGAAAGGTCTGCCAAAATTGAAGTTTGAAAAGGATCACATCTGTGATGCCTGCCAATTAGGTAAATGTAACACCCCAGAAAATGGGTCCCGGATCGTCACACTGTGCTTGAGGCTACGAGTAGCCTCAAGCTAACCCTTTGAGCCATTTTTATTCAGTTCAACACAAATCAATGGGGTTTCCATAAACAACCCTCAAATATCAAAAGAGTAATCATCATCCAAGAATAAAAGAATTTTAGAAAGATAATAAAATACGACTTATTAGTCAACTCCCAGCATCTATACTAGTCTGAGTCATTGAGACATGCCCCAAATGACTCATACTCAGTTATCAAAT
>NC_061121.1:122622316-122728967 GCF_002878395.1 Capsicum annuum | reverse complement strand
CTAAAGTTTTACCTATTAATCTTCCTGGTTTCCCTCCCGAGAGAGAAATATATTTTGGTATTGATCTTATTTTGAACATTCATCCTATTTTTATTCCCACGTATAGAATGGCTCCAGTTGAGTCAAAGGAACTTAAGGAGCAGTTGATGGATCTCCTAGACAATAACTTCATCCATCCTAGTGTGTCGCCATGGGGTGCACCTATCTTGTTCATTCTTAAGAAGGATGGTTCCCTTTATATGTGCATTGATTACTGACAGTTAAACAAAGTGATGGTAAAGAAGAAGTATCCACTTCTGAAAATGAATGATATCTTTGATCAGCTTCAGGGTGCCAAATTCTTATCTAAGATCGATATTTAGTCGGGTATCATTAGTTAAAGATTAAGGAGATGGATATCCCTAAGACAACTTTTTTTACACTAGATATGGGTATTTTGAGTTCTTAGTGATGTTGTTGGTCTGAATAATGCCCTTGTGACATTAATGGATTTGATGAATAGGATTATTCATTAGTTCTTAGATAAATTCATTCTCATGTTCATACATGAAATTCTAGTGTACTCCAAGAGTGAGGAGGATCTTACCGATCACCTCTATCTTTTGTTGTAGACCTTAAAAGATCAAAAATTATATGCTAAGTTCTCTAAATGTGAGTTCTGACTTACTTCGGTCATGTTGTATCAAGTGAGGGGATTATAGTGGATCCTTAGAAGGTTGTTGTGGTTAAAAAGTGGCCTAGACCCTCGACTCTAACTGATATTTGGAGCTTCTTGGGTTTATCTAGTTATTATAAGAAGTTTGTGGAAAGCCTTTCTTCTATTGCTGCTCTATTTACCAAATTGACTCTGAAGAAGGTGAAGTTTTTGTGGTCTGATACTTGCAGGGTAGCTTTGAGAAGCTGAAAGATAAGTTGACTTCAGCTATGGTCTTGACTTTACCTGAAGGCACCAAGGTTCTTATCGACTATTGTGATATATCATGGGTTGGCTTGGGTTGTGTTTTGATATAATATGGCAAGCTGGTTGCTTATGCCTCTAGATAGTTAAAGGTTCATAAGATGAACTATTTGACTCATGACTTAGAGTTATTATCTGTGGTGTTCGCATTGAAAATTAGGCCTCACTATCTATATGGGGTCTATGTTGATATCTTTTCTGATCATAAGAACCTGCAGTATGTGTCACCCAGAAAGTGCTTAATCTTAGGGAAAGGAGGTGGGTTGAGCTGCTAAAGGATTATGACACGAGCCTTCAGTACTATCCAGGTAAAGCTAACATAGTTGTTGATGCTCTTAGCAGGTTATCCATAGAGAGTCTAGCTCATGTGGATAAGTATAAGTGGGTATTAATGAAGGATATTCATCGTTTTTCTAACCTTGGAGATCGTCTCTTGGACTTGGATGATAGTGGTATGTTTTTACAACAGGTGGCACAATCGTCTCTTAGTTTTGAAATAAAGGAGAAACAAGTATTAGACCCTCTCTTGATGAAGATCGAGAATGATATGGGTAAACATAAGGTGATGGCCTTTAAGATTGATGGTAATGGTATCTTGAGGTATAAAGAATATTGTATATTCCCAACATTAATGGGTTGCGAGGTAAGAATTTTATAGAGGTCCATGAATCACATTATACGGTTCATACCAGTTCAACAAAGATTTATCATGGTCTCAAAGATATGTATTTGTGGAATAATATGAAGCGGGATGTATCCAATTTTGTGGCTAAGTGTATGGTGTCTCAGCAAGTGAAGGGGAAGCATATAAGGCCCGATAGGATAATCCAAGAAATTACACTACCAGTATGGAAATAGGAGATAATTAATATGGATTTCATTTCCAGCCTTCCAAAATTGCAGAACCAGTGTGACTCCATTTAGTTCATCATTGATAGGATGACTAAGTTTTCTTATTTCTTGCCAATAAGGACTAATTACTCCGCTGAGGACTACGCAAAGTTGTTTCTTTAAGAGGTCATAAAGTTGAATGGTGCACCTGTCTCAATCATTTTAGATCATGGTATGCACTTCTCATCACAATTCTAACTCTCATTTCAGTGTGGTTTGGGGACTAAAGTGAGCCTTAGAACCGCCTTTCACCAACAGGCAGATAGGAAAGCGAAAGGAACCATTCATACTTTGGAGGCTATACTGCAATCTTGTGTAATCGACTTTTGTGGTAGTTGGTATAATCACTTGCCTCTCATTGAATTTCCCAATGACAATAGTTATCATTCCTGAATTGATATGGCTCCATTTGAGGCATTGTATGGTAGGAAGTGTAGATCTCCTATTAGATGGTTTAAGGTTGATGAGGTAAAGATGTTTGGACCGGATTTGGTTCACCAAGCTATGGAAAAGGTGAAGGTGAGTTGAAATAGGCTTTAGACCACCCAAAGTCGCCAAAAGTACTACGCGGATATGAAGGAGAAGGGAATTGGATTTCGAGGTTGGAGATTGGGTGTTCTTGAAGGTGTCTCCCTTAAAGTGAGTAATTCGGTTTGGAAAGAGGGGGAAGTTTATTCCTTGAAATATTGCCCATACTTGGTGTTTAGAAGGGTTGGAAATATTGCATATGAATTGGATTTGCACTCTAGCATTAGTTCTATTTATCTGGTATTCGATGTATCTATGTTACGAAAATGTGTGGGTGATACATCATAGGTTATTCCCTTAGAGAACATGGGTATTTCATATTCTTTGTTCTATGAGGAGGTCCCGGTGAGGATATTAGATCGGCAAGTTCATCGATTAAAGATAAAGGCCATATCTTAAGTAAAAGTTCTATCGTGAAACCAAAAGTTTGAGGAAGCTACTTGGGAAGCCGAGGAGGACACGAAGTCCAAGTATCAATTCCTATTCCCTATTCCAGAAATTCATGCTTGAGATATGTATTATTCTTAAATTCTTTATTTTCTAACTTTGTTAAAGAAAACATTAATTTTCTTGACATCTTTGTTTTCTAACTTAGTTAAAGGTAAGAGTAGAGATGTCTGGGGTTTAATCGTGCTAGTCAATGCCTTGTCGCATCATTCGAGGACGAATGATCCTAAGGAGAAGATTAAAATACCCCAAATTTTGGTCCTTGAAAATTCCTTGAGCTTTCTACCCCATTGACGACTCATCATACAAGTATATTGTGGTTATGTGTCTAGGGACCCAAGTCATAACCAAACTAATGCGTAATTTCCTGAGTTCTGCTCTGAGTACAAGTGACTCACTACGAGTAGTAAGCCTATGTTATGAGTGGTAGGGTTGAGTTGCATGTTGTCTGGTGTCTAATCCCTTTGGGTTCTATCTATGATATGACTAGACCATGTGAGTCGTATAGTTAGGTCATGAGTGGGATCATGAAGACATAAGATGGATAGTGTATGGGTGCCCAACTCACTTTTTAGGATACGACTCATGGATACAAGTCGTATGATGTGGTGATGAGTCGATGGGTCAACCCGTAGCCAAGGATGACTCTTTAGAACTTTAAGTTGGGGGCACTTTAGACATTTCCCACTGAAACCCATTACGGTCCCATGTCCATATAAATCTTTTTGGTCATTAGTTCCATATGTTACAAGATTAAACATCCTCAATATCCTCTCTAAATCATCTCAAGTAAGGCAAGCTAAGGTTTTACCCAAGCATATGTTTAAAGCATTGTTCGTGAATCATTAATGATATTTTTGAAACCTAGGTTGGGGGGTTTGATTGCATATCATTGAATTTTTTTTTTATGATTTAAATAGTGATTATGCATGTTTTAATTATGGTTTTGCACATATGGGTGCATAGGAATATTGATTTAATTAAAAGTTCATGGTTGAGCCCCAAAATTGATAATTTTGGCTTTTATAATGGTATACCCTCAACCTGTTTGTGAAATTGTTAATGAGAATGATATTGTCACAAGTTGAATTGTGTTTTTTAACTATGGCTTTGGCATAACCATGATAATGATTGATGAAGGACATTGTAAAGGCTTTGATGGCCATAAATTAAATTAAATTGAAACCTTAAGGGTTTGATTGGCTAAATGGGTTTGAGTCCCATATGTTACATTAACCTGATATGATTGTTTTTGACAATGGGTTCCAGTCTCAAATAATGCAATTATTGTTATGGCAAAATACACGCTTGCAAGTGGGGTTGGTATGATGATACCAACAGGGTAAATATATGTATAATAGGTTTAATAAATGTTGATGCATGTTAAATGATGTAAATTAGTCTTAAGAGTAGGATGTGTAGCAGGCCATGAAAGTGAAGGTCCCGAAGGACTAACACTGGAAATTGCGCTAGCCGATATGGGTGTCAAAAATGACTAAGAGATTCTAATTATGCCTGGAGTTTTGAGCCTCCTATAAAGGCACATACAAATATGGATATTCTCTAGTTTGTGCGGCCACACACACTGTGACCATTCCGGTTAGGGGAGAGTTGGGCCCATATAGACCATGGGTACTTTGTTTTATGATAGTTATGCTATACACCCTATGTTATTGATTTCAAAGTTCATGCTAAGTTATGATCCCTACCCCAGCATGTGGTATTATGTATATGTATATGTATTTCATATGATATTTTGCATTGAATGTTATATTGGTTTTGAACTATTATCATGGGATATTTTGTTCCTCTATTCCTGAGTTACATGCTAGCACTCCAACCCCTAACTTTATTTAGGCATTGTATCCATAAACAATGCAGGAACAGTCTATACTTCCATATCTCCTGCTTAGTGACATGGATTCAGGATCATTTAGCAAGTCAGATTGAAGTGGTGAGCTTCCATTCTTTGAAAAATCCCACTTCATATTGCGGTTTTCTTTTGTACATTTTGACTATTATTTGATATTGGTTTTGGCTATTATCGGGGGCATATCCTAATATTTTATTGACCTTCAGTTTTGTAGAGGCTTTGTTAAATTATTATGGACTTGGGTTATTTGGTTGATTTTTTTGGTTGTGGACGGTTGTCCCATTACCGGTGGATGGTATTGACATTCAATGAATTATCATTAGTTTTTATTTTACGTTATCTTGTTCTATGATCAAAATTCATTGATTAGGTAAAGGGTGTGATCTCTGGTCTATGAGGGACTTGTGATACCTGTCACAACTAGGCCCTAGTTTAATTCATGACAACTAAAATGCCATATCGATAAAGTAATCAAATAGAATATACCAATACTACATCTATTAAGTGACGAGTGGTAGATTTACCATTGATTTGCACTCACCATTCGTGTAAATTACCATGATTTAAACTTATTACTAAGACAAATTTGTGATAAATTGCCCTAATTTCCATATTTTGCAGGAATACAGGTTATGTGATGGAAAGATGAGGATGTGAGCTAAAAAGGATCAAAAAGGAGAAAGAAGTGCAACTGGAAGACCTAAAGCAGAAACAACCTCAATTACCGCGATCGCGATTGGTGGGTCATGATCTCGGCCAGTCAAGCCAGGTCAAACTTTTGCAATTGAGGTGTCCTTACAACGATTTTAATAGATGCGATCATGGAAAAGCTGCAGCGATCAAGGCTATATGGGAATAGGCCTAGGGGCAATTGTGTAATATCACATAGCCGAACACAATTCCTTTTAGAGACTAAAACCCGTTTTCCTTGGGGATATTTTACACTCTTAGAACATTTTGAATTTCAAGTTTAAACCCTAATTTGGGTAACATTTGTATTTTGATTTTGAGATGTTAAATTTAGCATAATTGAAGAATGGATGCTTTGAACAATCCCTATGGTATATTTTTCTTTCTTTTCTTCATGAGTATCTAAATTTTAATTATCTTGGGATTATGTTAAACTAAGGTCTAATTATGTGTGAGTTGTGATGTATTTGTGCATATTCTAGTTTGTTGATGATGGGTTTTACTATTTCTTAGCTAAATTAGTTGGGATTTGTGGGTGAAAGTCCCAAATACCCAAAATGAGTTTGTGGGTGAAACCCTCAAATTCTTGAAAGCTCAAACCATCCTTGAAAGAAAGGTTTGGGTGAACTTTTGGAACCCATATCATCCTTGAAAGTGGGATGTGGGTAATAATGCAATGGTGGATAATTAATGGATATAGTTTGCTAATTTTCACCATTTTCGACATAAGGGTGATTAGGAAGTTGACTATATCTTAGGCATCTTCCTAGAAATAGGTAT
The DNA here is from genome assembly GCF_002878395.1 of Capsicum annuum. Lineage (NCBI taxonomy): Eukaryota > Viridiplantae > Streptophyta > Magnoliopsida > Solanales > Solanaceae > Capsicum > Capsicum annuum. The sequence continues at coordinate 122,722,800 of NC_061121.1, read as the reverse complement.
GCCCAAATTGAGGTAATCGATGATTGTAATTGACACACTTGTTAGGTACCTAAAAATGTGAACGGGTGAAATTTTTGAGGTTTAGTTGACAAACTAGTATCAAGGATCTTAGACCTAGCCTGCAATATTGTTGATAACTAGCATGTACACTAAATCTTCATGCACCTATGCAGACTTGCCCTTAGGTAGACATAATCCCAAGTTTGTTCTCATATCAAATTTAAATCACAATTATTGTTTAATTTGTTTATTTGAGTTTCTATTGACAAACACATTCAAAAAATCAAACCTCTTCCCCTCATTTCTATTTATGAGTTGTGTTTTATTCACATTGATGATCACTTATTAGTAGTATTTAACACCCAATGGACTAGAATTCTTATTTTGCTCCTCGTGGAATCGACCTTTACATAAGTAAAGCTATTGACAACAACTGTTCTCTAATAATTTCAATGGTATAGGTGAGCTTTATCAATATAGCGCCATTGCTAAGGATTGAAATTTAGTTTTCACTTATTCAGTGTTGAGTGTTACTTTGGGTACACCCATAGTGGTTTGTATTTATTTTCGTTGTTGTTTTTGTTCCCTTTTTAGGTGATTCCTATAGTGTTGACGGAACTATGAGTGAAAATGCAAGCATTGCTGAGTCTTTTGATGGCCTTCTTAATGATGAGGAGCAACTTAATGACGTTGGTCATTCAAGTGCCATCCATATCCCACCTACTCAGGGTAACGGTGTTGTTCATATCACGATCCTCATGTTTCATATACTACAAATGAAGGGACTTTTTGCGGGACAAGCCTATGAGGACCTTAAGTTGTATTTGAAGAACTTCATCAAAGTGTGTGCACCGTTATATATAGCAAACATAACCCAAGAATCTATCCGACTTTGTCTCTTTCTATTTTCTCTAATGGGAGAGGCAGTATTGTGGATTTGCTCTCTTCTGGCCAGATCAATCACTTCATGGGAGGAAATCACTGTGGTCTTCCTTTACTGGTATTTCCCACCATCCAAAATACTCCAATTGCATGATGAGATCAGGAACTTTAGGTAATTGAATGAGGAACCCTTGTACAAGATGTGGGAAAGATTCAATGGAAAATTCTAGCATTGTCCCAACCATGAGGTCTCAGAGAAGATACTTCTCCAAATCTTCTACCGGACTTTGGATCCACTTAATAAAACTGTGGTAGACAATGCAGCAGGGGGTTCTCTTATGAAGTTGACTTATCATGAAACTTCAAATTTTCGTAATGAAGTTACCAAGAAAAATTGAGGGTGGCATACCTAAGATGCGAGGGACCAAAAGGATCTCCTACTGCCTTTGTTATTGATAATGAACAAAAAAAGAGTGACGAGTAGAGAGAGAAGAATATGGCAAAAATAATAACTCAATTAGAGCTTTTGATGAAACATGTGATAGGTACACCCACAAAAGAAGTGAATGTTGTGGCATACAAGGCATATGGTGATGAAGTGGCCAAGAAGCTTGATGATGAGATATAATATTTAGCCAATTATGTGGGGGTTCCCTCCAAGCCTATCAAAGGCAAGGTGGGAACCAAGATTATAATGAAAGAGATAGAGATCGTAACCATGATTGGAGGGATAGAGACCATGACTATGATCATTATGCTCCTCCCCATGACTAGTCAAAGAACAAAAAAAGTAGCTCCATCGACCTCGATAAATACAAAATTGAAGATGTCCTGGAAAGAATTTTGATAAAAGTAGAGAGAATAGACAAAATGGTTTGTGAATTAAAAGGTAATTTTTCTCAACTCAACCATATGGTTGTGTCCCACACCGCTTATATCAAATGATTATAAATGTAAATCGGGTTAATCTTCACTTAATTGAATGATAGACCAAAGAAGGTGTTTTTAGTAACACCATTGTGAACCCACAAAATGATGCTCAAGTATTGGCAATAGTCACTAGGAGTAGTAAGACTCTAGGTTATAATTTGAAGGAAATTGAGGGAGAAATATAGGTGAAAAAGAGCCCAAGGTTGAGCCAATGAATGTGCATACAAAGGTTCTAGTTGTGTCAAAAGAAAGTCCCCCAATATCTCAAAGTGAAGTAGATGACAAAGAACCTGTAAAAATGGATAAAGAGGTGGTTGAGAATGATAAACAACATGATAATATATTGCCCACCATACAAGTCCCCCCTCCACTTCCACAAAGATTTAAAAGGAAAAATCAGAATGACAAGCTCAAGAAATTCATGACTAAGGTTACCAACCTCTCTATCAATAGCCTAGTACTTGAGTCTGTGCAAGATCTGTTGAGGTATGCTAAGATTATGAATAAATTAATGTCAAATAAGAATTTGGTTGGAGTTGACACCCTTGAAGTAACCCATGGGTTTAGTGCTATCATGAGTAACAAAATAGCGGAAAAAAAAGTACCACGGGGCCTTTACCATTCCCTGCACCATCGGGACATAGAAGTTTGAAAAATATTTATGTGACATTGGTGAAATTGTTAATCTCATGTGCTTTGCAATATATCAGAGGCTTGGTTTGAATACCCCCACTCCAACCTCGAAAAAGCTTTTGATGGCAGACTGATCCATAAAGAAATCGGTTAGTGTTTTGTTCAACATGTTGTGAAAGTGGAAAAATTTATACTTTTGACGGATTTTGTGGTGTTTGATCATGAGATTGACCAAGAGGTGTCCATTATACTTGGTCGACCTTTTCTTGCTACCTAAAGGGCCTTTGTGGATTTGGAGCTTAGGGAAATAAAGTTTAAAGTACATAATAGTGAAGTATCATTTTGGGTGGGGAAAATGAAAAAGCAACCCATGGAGATGAGAAAGTAAAGAATAGGTCCCTTGAGGATCCAACTTGAAAAAGATGGAAGGTGTCATTCTATGGCGATAACTAGGATCCTATATGGGAGGCAACCCACAAATGCCACAAAAGTGGCTCATATCCTTTATTTCTATTTATGTAGTGTAGATTTTTATTTTGTTAATTGAATAATCCATGCAATTGTGGCACTATAGGGTGTATTGAATGAGTTTGAGAAAGGAAAAGTGTGAAATTTTTGCTTGGTAATCTAAACAGGGGAAAATGTGTCAAAATGAATAATAAAATAAATAGGGGAAAATATAGGTGCAAAAATACCCTTAGTTACTGTGATCATGGGACCTTGGCCATAATTGTAGTTACCTGAATATCTGGGATCGTGAACCCCTAACCACGATCACTGTAGATTCAGTTTGAAAGACCATCGAAATGCCCATTTCCCTTACACTCCTTTCTCAAATTTTCTCTAAAATTGTTCCCATTCTTGGGCACACTTTGGGCATTCAAAAGCATTAGAGAATCTATCTTGCATTATTCCCTCTGGTAAGTGTCTTGAATTAATGCTTTAAAGGTGGAAAATAGGCCATAAAAGGAATGTCACAGGGAAGGCCTAAATCTAGGATTTTAAATGTTAAATTTGTATTGAAATAAACTTGTGTGGTGGTTAGCTGCTATAATATGGTATGCACACACATGAGGAAGTCTTGATTACCCAAAAGTATGCATAAAGTTGAGAAAAATGAAGGGTACACACCAAGTTCTCGATTAAATTCCCAAATGAGTATTCACTAGTGTTTTTTGTATTCTAAGAGGCATAATCAGGTACCTAGTAATCTTCTTCAATGATTTTAGTGAAAATTTTGGTTGTAGAACATGTTTTGGCTAAAGATTTGAATTTTAGGACACTACAATTTTGGAATGAAATCAGTCTCAAGTACAGCAATCGCGGTTCTATGGCATACGATCACATTAACCTTCAAAGTTTTGTCTAAACACCACCAAGTAACCATCCTATGAGATTTAGTGAACAACATGGCTTAGTCTGTGCATGTAAATGAAATAATTAGTGTGCTTGTGTTGTTCTCATATTTTTTAGGATCATATTATGGAAGAATATGACCAAGTCTGATTCATGGTACCTGAGTGCCACGCTCTTTACTATGGTGACTTATAAGGATAAAGGTGCTCCCAGAGAGGAAATACTTGTAGAAAGTGCCAAAAAAACTTTTGGAATTTTATGATGGGCTTGTAGCTATGGGGTGGCGGTACTTCACCCTGAATCCTTGCAAAGAAAATGAGCATTGGGTCTATGAGTTCTACGCTAACCTTAGCATAGTATCTTTCTCAAACCCATCCAACATGATTATTTGGATCTGTAGAAATGAGGTAAATTTTGGGGTGGAGCAAATCAATGATATCTATGTACTCCTAAATTCAAATATAGGTGAGTTGACAGAAAAAGGGTGTGAGCCAGGAAGATGGTTGATATAAAGACTAAGTCCCGAAAAGGACGTCTCTTGAACGATGACCTAGAGAAATATATCTATGAATGACTTAACTATCGAGGGTCGAATTTGGTTGAACATCATATGTATTCGAATATCCCTTTGCACCCATATGACAGTAGTTCTAGATTTATGGGCTCGGATGGTTACTTTTATTCTAGATGAAATTCCTTTGAATGTTGGTTAGCTCATAGTTTCTGACATATAATTCTTTAAGAACTAGGGTGGTACAAAAATCTTCTTTATCTCTTTGATTTCTAAGATTCGTAGGAGAGCCGAGGTTGAGGAGTACCTGGAGATACGTGGGTGTGCCCAGGCAACCTCAACTATCCTTTTAAAATTTGAAGTAAGGGTGCACCGAACAAAAGCAAAAAGAAAAAGATCGACTTGGGAAAGTCAACATGTGAGGGGCGTTTGTCTTGTAGACCATCTACCACCAGACCTCTTAAGGATATTGGTGTTGATATCATGGCTATTAGGGAGCTCATGTCGGGTTTGCTCGAGGGATCGAGAGAGCCTTCCACCACCTTCTACTCATATGTGTCCTAATTTAATTATGAATAGTATTAGAAGGAACAAAATAAGTAGGGAGCTACCATTACTAGGTTTTTGATAGCTTACTCATCTTTAGTGATATCATATCGAGATCTCTGGATTTCACATGCGAAGATGGTAAAAACAGGAAAGACGAGAGATAAGTTCTTCAACAAGATATGGAAGGAGATGAAGGGCCTGTGAAAGGTCCTAAAACCCCATGATAGTATTCCTTTCTCTTGAGTGAAAAGCAATGATGAGGCCCCAGCCGAGTAGATTAGTCATGAGTATGCTGATGATGATGTAGAGATCGAGAGTGCTAGTAGCTCTTAATGCAATTTTAGGGAGCACCCTTATCTCTCTTTATGCTTGATCATGTATGCAGTGAGGACACTGCTATCTTTTTAGTTGGGGTGTTTGTCTCTGTATTCATTCTATTAAATCCTGTATTATTGATATCTCTGTATATTTTTATATTCTTTTGGATAATTTTTATTTTTATTTTAGTAGTAATATTCAGCCCCTCTGATAGTGCCTACATTTTCATGGATTAGTCACTTTTATTTTTGGATTTTTACTTTATCTTTTTTTTTATTATGGTGATATAGGATGAGTTTTTTCGTATAATAGACTGAATCACAACATTCTTAAGGGAAAAATCTTTATGATTGGTTTTGAGCCATGGATGCAGGGGAAGTCCAAGTAACCATGGCATTGAGTCATAAATGCAAAGGAAGTCTATTTACCTATGGCATTTTGGATTTAGAATCAAATTTATACCTATGTTCCAGGTTTGCGTAGCCATATGGTTTGCCCATATGAAATCCAAAATTTAAATCAAAGGCTTAGGTTGGTTCCATAATTAGCAAATTATATATGGTGCAAATGCAAAGCAAACACTCCTCCCTCCCCCATCCAAAATTTTTCAAAAAAATCAAAGGCATTTATGAGAGCGACCTTGTAATAATACTTTTTCTCTTTTTGTGACTCTAAAATTTTTCTTGTGAAAATTAGTAGATACTCTATTTTTATCTTTAGCAGGAAGAGCAATTGAGCCTCCTTGGCGAATTTGCATGCCATGTGTGGTGAGCTTATTTTTCCAAATCTCATGCATACTTGTACCATCTAAAACTTGCCCCATTAGTCTCTTAGGGCTAATTTTGATTGTACCTGGTTGGTGAAATGATCCTAGTCTATCTTTCTGACATTGAAACTCTAGTCTAGTCTAAAAATCCTACCCTTGCATAGATGGTATCCCTAGTCACCCATTTTGAGCCTTTGGACCTTTGTTTGACAAACACATTGCAAGTTGTAAGCAATTCATTTTTTATCCCTATTGTAAACCCTACACTTCTTGAACTTAAAAATGCAACTTGAGACTAAAATCCTAAGTTGAGGGTGGTGATGATTGGAAGAGGTAACTTTAGTCTACAAAGTTGTAAGTGAGTTCCTAAGAGCTCAAGCATTGAGAACAAATGAATAAGAAAAAAAAGGATCCAACAAAGGAAGAAAAGGCATGAAGTGTGCAAGAAAAATAATTGAAAAGAAAATGGGTGAACTAAGGAAATAAAAGTAGGCACATGTATAAAGAGTGAAAACAAAAGAAGTGGCCCATGATCAAAAGTTGAATGGAATAGTGTGATGTAGATGTTTCAGAAGGGTATATCTATGTTGTTCTTAAATTATATCCTACCCTACTCTGATCCTATGTTACAAGATCAAAAAGCCCTTTTAGATCTCCAACCAAGTGTATTAATTATAGTGACAATTGAAAATAGGGGCAAGCCTATGGCATGGTACTTGTTAGCATCGAGAATCCTTGTAAGAGATATAGATTTGCACTTAAATCCCTTGTTACATATTGGATAACTTAGTGTGTGAAATTTTCCTTCTTGTAAGAAGGCATGTAAACAATTTGAGTGGGTGATTTTGTCACTTCCCAAAAAATGAGGCAAGATGAAACACACTAAACTTTGACCCTTGCAAAAATTCTTGGGTTTTGGACATTCAGTCCATGGTATGACTCAAGGGTACCAATCGTACCCTAGAATATGACCTTGTTCCCATCTTTTATATGTTATCCAATGTAATGTGAGTTATATACTATCCATGATATGGTTTATCCCATCCCAAGTCGTATATTTAGGTATGGGTTGTATGTTGTCTAGTCATATATTGCCATATTCTTAGCCTAGTGAAAACTATCTAAGGTACGATTCAGGGTACGATTTAGGGTACCATTCATACCCTAAGATACAAGTTATACATGTGTAGTCATATCATAGATAATTTAGGGGTCTAGGGTGAGGCCTAGGGTACAAGTTAAGGTACCACCCATACCCCTAGGGTACGGTTTGGTTTTAGAGTCGTACCCACCTAAGGGTCAGTTGGGATTTATGGAAATTTACCACCCCAAAACCCTTAAGTCCCCTCATTATATAATATGTTTAGGACCCTAACAACATATTTTGGAAGATCAAGACTTACCAAAAATATTCTCTAACTCACTCTTGGAGATTGGAGGCTAGGATTTCTCAATTGTTTATATAGGAGCTAACATGGGACAAGTTCCTTCTATGATTCAACTTGTATAAGGGATGTATCTCTTCCCTCATTCTTAGATAAAAATTTCATGTGTTATAAACATTGATTTTGACTTGTATATAGTGGTTTCGAAATCAAATGTTGAGGGTTTTAATGCATAGTGATTGGTATTGTTTACTCTAGCTTAAGTTTGTGTTTGTACATTTTTTGGTGATGGTTTGCATATGTGGGTGATTTTTGAATGTGGTTTAACAAATGGGTCATGAGTAACCCTAATTTAATGATTTTTTTCTTTGCTTTTGGTCTTCACAAAAGTATGCCTACAAGGTGTTTGTGAAAATATCTAAGAGAAATAATTAGTCACTTGTTAATGGTGTATTGAACTATGATATTGGTCCAATGAATATGAATGGAATATAAAATTGATTTAACGAGTATGAATTCTTGGTAAATGTCTATGTAAAGGCCTTAATGTCCATGTAATGAGTTGATTTAATGACTTTGATGGTATGATGATTAAAAAGGTTGGAGTCCGTAAGCATGGAATTGAATTGTGTTTGAACTAAATTTTGTTATAAGGTTATTAATGAAGAATTAATGGTTTGTAAAGGTCTTGATGATGATAAATAGATTTGTATTGTGATATGGACTAAGGCATTGGCCTAGTGAAATAATTGGTTGTTAAATGGTTTTGTAAAGATTTTGTAGTCATATATATAATTTTAAATTGTATCCTTGGTGGACTGAATTATCTAAATTTGTTAGAGTCCTTATGTGTTAAATTGAAGGGGTGTTAAGGCATGGAAAAAGGGTTAGAATCCCAATTGTGACTATTAATGGTCATAACAACTTATGGTTAGCATCCACTTTCTATATATGTGAGGGCTTGTGGTTAAGGTCCACTTGCCATACCACGAGGATGGCTTGTTTTTAGGGTCCACTTGCCATATGAGATGGTTTTTGGTTAGTTTCCACTTACCATATAAGATGTAACGGCTTGTAGTTAGGATCCCTTTGCCATATAAAATATATAAAATAAGACATCTTTAGTTTAGGGTCCTCTTTCCTTATGTAACGGTGAAGTTTAATGTTCTACACTGAAAGGGTGGAAGGTGGGAGTGCTTCACTCCATGTCTCATAAATAAGTGTTTCAAGAATACATGTTATGACTTGTTCCTTAATTTGGCACGTTATGTGGCTTTATGTATATGTATCTTCATATATGCCAATATAGATATAAATGTAGTTGCATATGATGATTTGCCATATTTTTGAATAACACTATTTTATCCTGACCATTGAGTTACATGCTAGCGCTCCAACCGCTAACCGTCTCTAAAAGCTATGTGCCCACGCGATATTTGGGCCAGATATTCTTCTTCTCTATCTGCGTAGTGACAGGTGTTCGAGCGGTTTATGTGTTGACATTGAAATGGTAAGATTTCATCCTTCGAAAGGATTACATTTTATAGTCTCTTTATCAATGTCATAAACTTGTTTTAGATTTGGTATTCGGCTATTATCGGGGGCTTGTCCTGACATATTATAGATGTCAAATTTGTAGAGGCTTTGTGGATGACTGTTGACCTGGTTATGTTAGTTAGTTATCGATATTAATGGATGAATTAGATTCTTTTTATGATATGATTGTTGTCTTGTTTTTGCTTTTTTATTTTATAGTTGGAGTTTATCCAACACGTGTGGATTGATATGATGGTTGGGTTGGGTTAGCGATCTTCGATCTTTTTTGGTCTTGACGTGCCCATATGATAAGGCCTGATTTTGGGTCATGTCAAGCTGGTACCAAAGCCAAGGTTCATGGTCAGTTGGGAGTCTATGAAGTTGTGTCAAGTACAGGCTTTTTTATGTGTGTGTAGCATGCCACACTTATAAGAGAAAGGATAAAAGGAATTTAGGAATATTTCATCTTTTTTTCGTCTTATTTTGAGCTATAGAGTTTAAGGTCTTGGATCCTTCTGATTCTCGTTTGCTCCTATTTTAGATTATGCCTCCAAGAAGATATGAAGTTTCTGCAAACCCTTCTGCACTGAATGGAGACGATGTTAATGGGACTCACCCTACTTATAGAGTCTTACTTGGTCTAGGGGTCCGGTACTTTATGGTCTGAGATTTCCACCAGTTCCCTCTAGTCCTTTTCCCCCATTACCTCAAGGTGATGTTACAAATGCTAAGTTCTATCACTCCATTACTCTATTGACCCAATTGGTAGCTTCTCAATTCAGGGTTAGTATTTCTGTTGCTTGACCCTTTGAGGCCACAAGAGATGGCCAATTCATGAGGTTTAACCTTCCTATATTTACGGGTATAGAGGTTGAAGAAGATTCTCAAAGTTTTATTAATGAAATGGAGAAGATCTTCTGGATTATGCCTGCATCAGAAGTTGAAAGCATTGATTTGATTCCTATTAATTCAAAGACATGGCATATTAATAGTATAGAGAGTGGGAATATTCGACAGGTGAGGGTTCTAGTTCTGTTGTGTGGGAGGATTTCTTTAATGATTTCTTAGACTGCTTCTTTCCTTAAGAGTTGAGATAAGCAAAGGCAGAGAAGTGTGTAAGTTTGAGGTAAGGTAGGATGTCTGTGAAGTAGTATTCTTTAAAATTCCATCAGTTGTCTAGGTATGCCCTTGAGATGGTTTCTAGCATGAGCGATAGAATGCACAAGTTTACTTTGGGACTATCTCCTAAATTGGTCCTTGAGAGTAAGGCGACACTGTTGATCAAACACATGGACATCTCTAGGTTAGTTATGTATATGGATAAAGTGGAGGAAGATAAAAAGAAATAGACCGAGAGTAATGAAATGAAAACTAAGAGATCTCGTCTTTCTAAATAGAGTGAAGGCCAACAGTTTAGTGGTAAGTGGTCCAAGAAGAAGAATTGGGTAAGTGGTGATTCTCAGTTCAGTGATGCCCAATCAAAGTGGACCTATCCTCCTTGTAGATTCTGTGGTCAGCACCATCTTGGTGAGTGTAAGAAAGGAAGGAACATGTGTTTTAGATGTGGTCAGATTGGCACATGTAACAAGATTACCCTTCTATAGTGTCTTCTTGGGCTAACAGGACCTCTATTACTACTTTGTCTACTCTTGCATTTATGGTATTAACCTTGGTCGAAATTGGTCATATGTGCGCCTGGATTTTAAGGCATCTCCAAATGTTGTTACGGGTATGTTGAAACTCTTATTCTGTGGTGTGTATGTTTAACTTGGTACTGGGTCCCCTCTCAATTATGTGACCCCATCTGTGATTGTGTATTTTGGTTTGATTCCAAAGTTATTTTAGACTCTTTTTCTATTTCTACCCCGGTAAAAGACTTTATGGTTGTGAAGAGTCTATAAGGGGTGTGGTAGTAGCTTTTGGTAGTGAAGAAACTTGGTTGATTTGATCAGTACTTGAAATTACCCCTATTGTGATGGTTGAAAAACCGTTGCAATAGAAAGAAAAACCGTTACCATAGTTCTACTGCAACGGTTCAGTAAGAATCCTATAGGTTGGTCTTGCAATAGGTCTATGGCAATGGTTTATGCAGCGGTTGTCTGAAATGTCGCCATAGGTCAAGCTATGGCGATAGTTTTATACAACCGTTTCCATAGCTTGACCTATGGTAATGGTTATTTTATGACTTATTTAGATGCCTATTTTCATCTATTACAACAGTTACTAACCGTTGCAATAAAAGCTATTGCAATGACATTAATCCATTGCAACAACATCTATTCCGACGCTTTTGTTATTCTAGTGCAACATTTTTGGAATACCTAATACAACTATTTCATTACTTATTGGGACTCCTATTTTCATCTATTGCAACGGTTACTAACCGTTGCAATAGATTCTATTGCAACGGTTACTAACTTTTGCAATAGATTCTATTGCAACGAGATTAAACCGTTGCAATAGCATCTATTACGATGCTTTTGTTATTCTGCTGCAACGCTTTTTGACTACCTATTGCAACAATTGATTGATATATTGAAATGATTGTTGCCACATGTTATTAAATTGAAATGATTTATATAAAATAGTTAATTGTATTAATGTAAATTTTTATTTACATACATAATAAATTATAATAAAATATGTACACATCACATATTAGAAACTATACATGAATATAAAACTATCTGTATATAAAACAGCGTTTGGGGTATGAACACTCCTTATGGACAACAAAGAGCACTACTTATAAGCAGAATGAAGTAAACTTCCTACCTACTGCTTTGACACATTCTGAACATCAGATGTGGTAAACCTAAATCAACTGATGCTTCAAAGGAGCTTTACCAGACTATTACACTATAAGGCCTTTGAAGATCCACGACATAGTCATATTTGCAATCTTTTGCAAATGTTGCTGAACCTCCATTTTGTTCACCATTGGCATTTGAAGCTCCCTTTAACTGTAGAAACACAACATCATCAGCTAAAAGATATACTTCATTCAAAAATAAACATTAACACCTATAACTTTGTTAACTTCAACAATATGGAAAAGCTTATTAGTTTCATTATTGATGACAAGTAATAAAAATTTGTCAACTTTGTTAACTTGAACAATATGGAAAAGCTCCTTGGTGTTCATTATTTTTCTTGAGATAAAACTCAAGGAGTATCGATAAATGTTTGGTGCTCGAACAGTTAACATGATTAGAAAGAAAAGTTGGGAAAATATGTTCAGAGTCTGGTGAGTTTATGAGAAAGATCTGATTATTTTATGTCTGAGTATAATGAAGTAGCATAACTCATAGGATGCGGCATTTGAGAACACTCAAACTTAGACAAAAATGCATTTCGAAAATTCGTTAAACCGCTAAATGGCATATTCACTTGAACTGCAATTGTGTTCCTTGGAAAGTTCCTTTCATCCGGTCCATTCTGTATAATTTTATAAAAAAAGAACACCAGTCCAACTAAAAATTTAGCATAACAATTATGATGCGTCCAAATAAAGTTACAATACATTGTATCTGCCATCATTACCTCAACATAATGTAAACACAATGATGTCTCTAGAGAAGAGAAGGAGGAAGAACAAATATTTTGATCACCTTATAGCATAAAACCAGAAGTATGTTATTGTCACACTCTAATTCTTCCTCAATAGCTTATGCAGCTTGATAATAGATATCCAATTTCTATTGACAAGAATAATTAGGAGTTTTCGTAATAACTACGAGACACCACATGTACTAGCCACTGGATTTATGAACTTTCCTAAGCATTTGCTCTCTTGTATGGATATTATTTTCTTTTTCCAAAGATGAGCTTCAAAGAAGCAACAACGAACAGACAAAAAGATGATGGGATAAAGAAAGAGATAATACGTGTTTATTTGCTGGGTTTCATCCCCCAAAAAGGCATACTGTCTGCTTGCCAATAGTAGTTCCGTTCAACTTCTATCAAGCTTCGTTTGCATCGTTCCTGCCACAACAAATTATATAGATTTGTTACTGAACCTTCAACGTCTTATAAGATATCTAAAGAATTAAAATATCACAATCGACAAGCTACCTGTTTGTGAATTGCACAAATCAACTCCCTTTCCCAACTAGTATTTTTACAAAACTATTTCATAATACTGAGTAAAAATTTTTCTAAGATCTTCATCACTAACATTGGAAATAAAACCTAATGGTTAATATGGAAACAACCACAGTAATTTACTTTTCTTTTTAGACAATTATAATGATTTATTAAGTTACCATCAATCTCATTCATGCTTTCACTTTTAAGTGTCTAAACACAACCTGATACATCCTGGTTGCAACTAAAAAACTCACTTATGTTGTGAAAATATCATCTAAAATAGACTCTTACGAGAAATATGACAGTTACAAAGACAACCTCAAGAAGATGATAGTTGCAAACACAACCTTGTTTGCTCTCTTGTCACCCATGCTGAATGTAGCCCAATTCAAACAGAAAGTTTATTCCACATTAGTCATTCTCATGCAAGAATATGTCTGCAAAACTTTCTGCAGATGCATGTGTGAAGCATTCTACAAACCTATATCCTTTAGAGAAACCAGTCTATTTATTGTGAATTAACTTGATGGAGGCAACCTACACAAACAAGAACCATATAAATTGACAAGAAAATCATGAGGTCAAATACTTCACTTTTTTCTTTTTAAACATAAGGCAAAGTCAATTTTGGATGGTCAATCTATCAAATATTAATGTCTAAGCACATTCGAGCAACAAATTGATAACTGTCGCCAAAAGGTCCATTGTGATAGACCCAATTTCTGGTAGTGGATGCTAAAATAGTAGTTGACCAAGATGCATCTGAAGCTCAACACTATAATTTTGAAATGAGAGCCTCAGGTATTGACTTGCTCCCAATTTCTATGATCCCCGTGGTTCTATATCTGGTGTTGTGCATGAATCTAGCATTGTTGTCAAGGGTGTGAAATACTCACCTGTCAACCCGATTCATGGGGTACCTGGTTTGCAAAACACATCTGAAGTGCAGGGTATGAGGTAGAAATAGAGGTGGTAGTTGAAGAAGGCATTTCTGCGGTTACAGCTACTGATTTGGTCAGTCAATACCACATACTATTTACAATTTATACTACTACACTAAGGATAAAGATTTTTTTAATAACCATGGTATTCGGGCCAACCTGCACACACCTTGACTAATTTCATGGGATACTTAATCTTAGGAGCGGGTTAACTGTGCGGACCCTTAATCTTTTATTGAGTAAAGATTTAACTTTTCTTTACTCTAATTGAGTTCTTTCTTTATTGTAGAGAACTCTTTTGCGTGGTAATGAGCTTCAGGCTCCAGATTGTGCCCATTAATACATGGAAAACCTGTTGAGTTTTTCTTGTTTAGATTATCTTCCATGAAAGGTAATAAATAGCGACTGGATTATTATGCTTTTATTTTCTATGTACTGATTATATGAATTTTAAAGATATAGAACTAAAAGGCTATTGAAATAAATAGAATATAGGAAGTATTGATAGTCAGAGGTAGTATGTTTTACAAATTCTACTAGTAGATCGAAGATTAGCAATAAGCTATTCATTGATTTGTGTGCCCTTTCTTACCGTGTATGCCTACATCGAACATTTATTACTACTAATGGCCTTATTCTATAGGAAGTGTAACATTAAGAAATGCAAGTGTTTCCTGTCTTTTGCAGGTAAAGAAAAGTGTGGTTCATCTATCAAGTTCTTATATTTTTTGTTCAATTACTCTCAACTGCTATAATTTCTTTCTTCATGCAGAGCATCTTGGATTCCATTTGGTGAATTGTATAAACTTCCTTATTTAAAGATGGAATGCTTTTATATATTTATTATACCTTTATACGCTCCTTTTAAGCTGTTGGATAGATACTTTTCTCATCCAGACTGATGGATAGATTTAGGTGGTGCAAAGAACTTTAGAAACTTATTTGTACATCACCACATACAGTGAAATACTTCTCGTTAGGAACAACAATATCAACAAGGGATGGAAATGCTTGCAACATTTCTCATGTTTGTAGAACTATTTGGTACGTATACCTATTTTAAAAAAGGAAAATATTGAAAGATCAAGAAGTGTGTCAAAAATTAAAGAGAATGTTACGACTATGTTGATGAAACACACCACTTATGTAAATTTTTCTGGATTTTGAAGTCATCCAGTAGCTTCTTCACAAAATCTAATGTTACAATATCTCCCTCTATTCTTGCACCAGCATATTGAGGCTCCACTTCTGCAATTGAAAGCACTAAACTGACATGTAAATTCAAATGCAACAAATCAGCAGATTTTTGATTAATTGGATTAGGTAAAGTAGAGGGTGTATTAAAAAAACTTAGACCAATGACAAATTGCAAGTTCCCCAGCATAAAGTCGGCACCCGAAGGTGGTGTACTGTGTATAGACACAAGTTGTTGAGTTAAAAAAGTGTCTCACTGAATAAATGTAAAATTCAAAAACATGTTAAGGGAAACTGATCACACAACCTCTAAGATTCCTCAATATCATATGTAAAACAAAGCTGACAAATAAAAGCAAGGAAGAATCAGAATGATAAAGCATCCGAATATACACATGTCCACATGCCAAATCCTCCTAAAGGGTAAAAAAAAAGGGGTAGCCCCGTGCACTAATAGGGTCCAAGGAAGGCCACCACCATAAGGGCATATTGTACGTAGCCATACGTTGCATTTTTGCAAGATATTGTTTCCAAGGCTTGAACTCGTGACCTCCTAGTTACATGGCAGCAATTTTACCAGTTATTCCAAGACCTCTTTAAGGGTCTTTACATAAAAGGTAAGAAACGAAAAATAGGACCATCAAACTGTCAATTATTTCATACATAGTTTGGTTGGGATTTATAGCAGTTACAATGCAATACATTTGGTAAGTGTATAATTACAAAATAAGCTCCTAATTAAATCCCTTATTAATGCCAATCATATAACATGGTAGGTTTAAGGAGATTTACTCTATACATTAATTTCTACAATGTCCAGTTGCTACGTATGTTTTAGACATAAATGTTTTTGCTAATTTTGCTTTCCTCATAAATAATATATGAATCTATGTATTACAGGATATGATGTGGAAAAACACCACGAGAATTAGTAACCCATGAAATTAAAGCATTAAAATGGCATCATAATAGTAAACAAAATCTTTTTTTTTGTTTTAAAAATTAAAAAGCATATTTTAAGCTATACCTCATTACATTGTATACTAATTGGAAAAAACAAACTAAAATTCAACAAGAAATAATTTTTGTATTACTGATCTCCTTGTTAGTAATACGTTACTAACCCCTACATAAATTTAGGGGATGCATTTCTTGAGCAAGAGGAAGCTAAGTACTCTAAACAAGTGATTGATAACCACCTATAGTCGTGTTTCAAAGGGAAAGAGTTCACCCCATACTCATATAGTCTTCAGAGAAGGCCAAAAGAAGCAAATAACTACTGACAACACTGAATATAGAGGGAAGAAAATGGTTTTAGTAGGAAGACAACACTCCTGGTAATTTTATACATAGAACATATCAATTAAATAGGGCCAATATCAAAATGCAATGAAATGCAACATAAATCAAAATGTGGACATTTGGTCCAGTTTGCAACTAGTTCTAATCAACTATTCCGATTATGATGGATGTCCCTTTTTGGAACTATAACTAACTTAGGTTATTTACTAAGTGAAGTTTTTTATTAGAAAGGATTGAACCTAATTCATGTGTTTTGACTCTTGGTAAAGAAAGCATCACTGAAATGTTATTAAGACCATCAATAAGGTTTCCAAAGATGCTGCTGCCACCATTATGGCTACATTGGTCCCTATATACCACCAGTACTGCCATTAGCCTAACCCTATAAGGGTGAAATAGGTAAATTTTACTATTAATATTTACTTTTATAAGAATGGAAATTATATGGACTAACATGAAAATTTGAAAGTTGACTAAGCTTAGAGATTTTTATTTTGTCTAGTTATCTAAAATGAAGGTTTAATGTTGAATAATATAAAGGGAAAGGCACATATTCAATTCAGGTGGTCATTTAACTACAATCCACTGAAGTAGCTACCAAATTTGAGTTAGAGAGTTCAATGTTTTCTTTCAGGGACAGGAAGTGTGAGCAATGGAAAATCAACTAAGTAATTGGAAGTACTTCATGAACATCATCTTGTAATGTTTTTATATTCTTACAGAGAGTAAACAAGAAGCACATTATCTTCAGTAACCAAACGATAATATATAAAAAATCAAAGGAATTTATTATTCATTTTGCTATGGTTACTTCAAATGGAACATTTGCACAAGGTTGGGAAGAGAAAACAAAAGTTTCCATGGGTAAATCAATACTTTCTACCATCCATCCTCAACAAAATTGATGTCTACACACAATCTCAACCTTTTGTTAACAAAAACTATCAAATCAATACCCTATACTTAGAACTGGGAACGAAACAGCAAAACTAAACTACTGATGCATCAGACTACACAAAAGAGATGCAAACTAACAAGTAAAGCTCATGGCAAAAAATTAAACATTTTCAGGATATTTAGCAATTCTCATTCCCCAATTAATGAATCAAATATGTAAGGCAACAAAGATCAGTAAATAAAGAAAGAAGAGAGAAAGAAGCATTTTTCCATTTTAGTAACTATGTAGAATGCACCTTCAAACACCACAACATGTAAGAAATTTATCTAACAACTATAGCTATAAATAAAAAAACATTGTGCATAGTCATGCTTAGTAAAGAAATTAGGTCAAAGTTGTGTTAGAGCTTACTAATAATGAACAACAAAATTTCCTTTGAAGAACACAAAGCTACCAGATCGTCGATGATTCCACGCAGCTACTAGATCACCGTAGATTGAAAGGCCCACATAGCTAACATATTTAGAGATTTAGCAATTTAGAGCATAGGTTTAAGCTTTTTTTGGGTAAAAGAGCAGGTTTAAGCTTAAGGAGAAAAATATTTTATTTAAAGAATTTTATTAAAATGTTTTACCTTTTGGTGGACTTGATGAAATTTTTTGTGAAAAATGGAGGGAATAGAATAAATATTGCAATAGTAAATTTTATTTATCTATTGCAATGTTTAATATCAAAAGAAATGGTTATAGTGTCTAATTATATCTAATAGAATAATTATTTTAGGCAACTCTTGAAACTGTTGCAATAGATCACCTATTGCAATGCTTTGTTAACCATCACCAAAAAGTTCATTGCCATAGGGGTAATTTCCAGTAGTGGATAGAGTTGGATATGGTCGATTTTAATGTTATATTGGGTATATATTGGTTTCATTCATTCTACGCTTTCTTAGATTGTTGGATCCACAAAGTCATAGCTAGTTTCCCTAATGAACGGGTCATTATACGAGAAGGGAATTCTTTAGTGGCAAGGGGAGGTTCGTCTCTTACCTTAGAGCCCAAAAATCAATCACTAAAGGGTATTTGTATTATTTATCTCAAGTTAAAGATTCTAACTTGGAGATTCTTCTCTAAAATCCATTCCTATGGTTAATGACTGTCCTGAGGTTCCCCTTGATGACCTTCCTAGTTTCCCGATAGGGAGATTGAGTCATGGGTTGGTCATGTTTTAGAAACTTGTCTAATTTTTATTCCTTCTTTAAAGAATGGTTCGAGTGAAGTGTTTTTGTTATTTCATGCATATGAGTGATGGTTTTCCCTGGGAAAGAATAGGTTATTGTAACGCCTTAAATATGGTACCCAGAATGCTACGCGGCGCTCACGACCCCGAAGGCCAAAAAGCTAACCTATGACTGATATCTGTACCTGTATACTGCATGATATACTATATAAATTTAGAAACATAAACTGAAAGTCCATAAGGGTAAAATATGTAACATAACTGATAAATCAGAACATTAGATAGGGTATGAAATACCCTAAACACTAAAATAAATGTCTGAACACACTACTTAGAAAAGCCTCTAACTGACTGAACTGCCTGAATAAGGAGTTGATGGGATAGGTATCTAACTAATAAATTAATTAATGAGATAATAAAGAAATAATCATGTCCTCAAAGGATAAGGACTCACTGCTAACTGACTATTGATATCTGGAATCTATTGATGCTCTAGAGCTCGTGCTTTAGAACCTATGGTATAAAATATCATAATGCAAATGTGTCTATACTTTGAATGTACTGGTATGCATGGAAGGTAGGCTGAATGCATGGGGTTCATATGCATGAGCAATACTGGCTAACTGACTAATATGAACGTGAGAATACATGCATGAATATGTAGTAACTATATCTGAGATTGTGATAACATGAATTTACTGATAACTAACGTGACTGATAACTAAATTGTAATCACTAATATAACTGATGACATACGAGACTGTATCTGATAGCCCTGAATCTGATGGAACTAGCTGAGTTCAATATTGTTCTGAGTTGACTGTATCTGATAGTCCTAAATTCTGTAAAACTATCTGATTTCTATTACTGAGACTGAATGACTATATATGACATGCCTGATTCTGTAACTGAAATTGTGGAAAGTAGTTATCTAACCGATATGCCCCTAATACGCCATTATAATTAAGTTGAGGTCCAATCTGTAACCCCAACTGGAAGGGTATCAATACCGCACCACTGGTAAGGACAAGCAGTAAGTGACCCTTATCTGACAGAGTCCCCAAAAGAGAATGGTGGGGCCCTCTTCTGACAATGCTTATCCACTTCATCAACCCTCATCTGACAGTACTTATCCACCTCATCAACCCTCATCTGATAGTGTTGATGTCTCAACCTATGCTTGCTACATAGTTCTGGAATGCAAGGATGACTTCTAAGAATCACACCCTCATCTAAAGTGGTGTTCCCATCCTTGGGTTCACTCGGTGCTAATTTCTACTACTATCTTAATAGACACTAAACATGCATTATTGAATTGAACTAGACTAAATTAGTAAATTGACAGAAAAGTATTGAGATTACTGTATTACTGAGTTTTCCTGAGTCACATGACTGATTGATCTCTATGGATCATGGCTTGATTGAGGATATCGTGAAAACATGACATTTAAGCTAGGCACAAAACTTTATTTTTTTTCGGGTACAAGTCCCCCCAGAACTCGATAGAAAGAAACTGACTAAGCATGACATTCTTGAATACATGACTTACATCAACAAGATATAATCCATTGAATAAGACATTTCATCAAACACTTGACATACATAACTTATACATGAATGGGGATTTTATAATATCATACTAGTATGGCATTTTTCCTTCACATAGGCATTTAATCAAACATGTGGGAAGCATGCTTTGGTTATACAATCATCAACATATGTAATAATCAAGTATACATCAATCAACTTATAAATTGAAGGGGGTTTATCATGATTATTATGCAAATCATCACATACTAGAGTCAATCATTGGAATATGTAATTTAAAAGATAAATCAAAACCAAGCAACATCATGAACATGGATTTCGATTCAATTTGAATCCTGAACATTCACAAATACCCAAATCTTGGATTTTGAAAAGAGATTCTTGAGCTTCATAGGTGAGAGAGACTTCTGAATCAACGCATGACATACATTAGTTCTTGATTTAGCGAAGAATGACAAAGAGACTTTCTTGAAATTGAATCCCCAATTAAAACCCTAGCTTGTTCTTGAGAGAAAATTGAGAGAAACTAGTATATTTTGGGTTCCAAATAGTTGAATCTTGTGTTAAAAGGTTTAAATATGGATGGGAAATTTACCCTTTTAACCCTGGACGTGTCATTTAATTTCAGTGAATTTTTCTCAAATTGGACCCCTAGTGTTTGTGGCGCTATCGCATCGTGTCGCTGGAATTTGACAATTAGGAAATTGAGGGATGGTGCGATGCGGAGCCATCACGTTGCCACTTCATTTGCTACCTAGAAGTTTGGTGTGACATTCCACTATTACGGACCCCTACTGGAATTTGACAATTGCCACTTTATCCTGTGGCGCAGTGCGCAACTGACTAATATGGTGCTATTTTACGATGGGAACTTGAAATAGTCATAAATTCGTACCTGGTTATTGAATTTAGGTGAATTTTATATAGATGGAAAGATTATTGAATTTCCCAAATGTGCAAAAGTGAAAATCTTGAAAATTCTTCATGGAATAAATATCATTCAATTTGGAAGCTAAGACTTGACATTCTTGGGACAAAGAAATTTAGTTAGGAATTTTTGGGGTATTATAATAACTGCCCCTTGGGAACATTCGTCCTCGAATAAGGCTGTTTGATAGAGGAGAAATGATAAGTCGAAGTACACACTAAACATGAATAATGAAACATGACTTACATAACTGATATTTCAGAGATTCATACTGAGCATGCATATCTGATGCATAATTTCATGACTGAGCTGATACATGAATGCATGATTAAGATTACTGATAAGTTGATCACATATATCTAATGCATGAATACATCACAAAACTAATTACATAAATGAGATTCTTCATAACTGAATCTTCTGACAAGGAGAATGCATGTCTGATGCATGAATACATGACTAATCTGATTCATGAACATATAATTGAATATGTAATGGTACTTAGTACCCGTTTAAAAATAGAATTCTAAGCATGAGGCTGATGTCAAGTTGTAATTAAAATCTGGACATGAAAACTGAAATCTTATGGAGAACTGTTACCTTGAGCTAGATTTGAGTTAGCGGAGAAGAGGTGAGGATACTTGGTATGCATGCCTGCTTTTGCTTCCCAAGTAGCTCCCTCAAAGAACTGATTCTGCCAAAGAACTTTGACTGGAGGGACTTCTTTGTTCCTTAGTTTATGAGTCTGATAGTCTAGAAGTTCTTCTGGAATCTTCTCATAAGAGAGGTTGTCCAAAACACCTATGTTCTGAATAGGGACTACTACTGCTAGTTCACCTATGCACTTCTTGAGCAAAGAGACATGGAAGACTAGATGAACTGAGGCTAGATTTGAAGGCAATACGAGCTCATAAGCTACCTGCTGAAGAGACTGAGAATTTTGAAGGGACCGACAAATAGGGGACTGAGATTTCCCTTCTTGCCAAACCTCTTCACTCCTTTCATAAGAGATATCTTTAGTAGACATAGTAACCAATCTCAAACTCGAGATCCTTTATACGCATATCTGCATAAGACTTCTATTGGCTCTGAGCAGCCCAGAGTCTTTCTCTGATCAACTGGACTTTTTCTAAAGCATCGAATACGAAGTCAGGCCCTATGACTGAGGTCTCACTAACTTTGAACCAACCAATTGGAGATCTGCACCTCTTACTATAGAGAGCTTCAAATGGAGCCATTCAAATACTGGAATGATAGTTATTATTGTATGTAAACTCAATCAAAGGCAATTGATCATCCCAACCACCCTTGAAATCAATTGCACACACCCTTAGTATATCTTCTAGGGTCTGAATGGTCATTTCTGCTTGACCATTTATCTGAGGATGAAAGGCTGTACTGAGATGAATTTAGGTACCAAGACCCTTTTGGATTGCTTTACAGAAATAAGAGGTGAACTGGGTACCTATATCTGAGATAATAGATAACGAAACACCGTGCAATCTAAACAACTCTCTAATGTAGAGTTTGGCATAATCCTCGATTAAATAAGAGGTATAGACTGGAAAAAAATGAGCCGATTTGGTCATCCTGTCTACAATGACACAAACTGAATCATGTTGATGACGAGTACGAGGCAAACCCATCACGAAGTCC
This sequence comes from Capsicum annuum, assembly GCF_002878395.1. NCBI lineage: Eukaryota > Viridiplantae > Streptophyta > Magnoliopsida > Solanales > Solanaceae > Capsicum > Capsicum annuum. The sequence goes on along the minus strand of NC_061121.1, from coordinate 122,700,139 downwards.
ATGTTCACTTCTTCCTACTTTCAAGTAGAAATATTGAACTCCTTCATGGACCCACTAGTCTTCTGATGCTCTATTTTAACATGCTGACATGTAGAGTACTTAGCCATAAACTCTGCAACATTCCTCTTTATCCCACTCCACCAATAAATCTCCCGCAAGTTGCAGTACATATTTGTGGCCCCTAAATGAATAGAGTAGCGTGCACTATGCGCTTCTGCAAGAATTCACTACCTTAAGTCATCTACAACAGGAACACATAGACGACCCTGACAATGCAGAACACCATCTCCCCCTTGGGAGAAAACCTCCACTTTCTGATTTTTAACTGACTCTTTCAACTTGACTAGATCTCTATCTTGCTTTTTTTTACCTCAAAAACTAGAGATGATTATGAACTACTCTGAACCCATATATTATCCTCCTTTGAATCCACTAAGTGAATGCCTAGTCTGGCAAGGTGGTAGATTTCCTGAGTTAACTTTTTCTTACTATATACAACATAAGCAACACTACCCATAGACAGTCTACTGAGAGCATCGTCCACAACATTAGCCTTTCTAAGATGATATAGGACACTAATGTCATAATTATTCAAGAGGTCTAAACACCTTCTCTGACGAAGATTGATATCTTTCTGAGAAAATACATACTGAAGGCTCTTATGATCTGTGAACACATCTACATAAACACTGTAAAAGTAATGCCTCCAAATTTTTAAGGAAAAAATAACGACTGCTAACTCAAGATTATGAGTAGGATAATTCTTCTCATGGGGTTTAAGCTGTCTGGAGGTGTAGGCTATGACCTTAACATGCTGCATGAGGACACAACCTAAAACTACTCTAGATGCATAACAATACACTATGAAACCAACTGAACCATCTAGAAGAGCCAAAACTAGAGCTGAGGTGAGTCGAGTCTTTAACTTCTGAAAACTCTTCTCGCAAGGATCTGACCATTGAAACATGACTTTTTCTTAGTCAATCTGAACATAAGGGATGAAATAGAATAAAATTCCTCAACAAACCATCTATAATAGCCAGCCAAACCCAAGAAACTCCTATATCTGATGGAGAGATGGGTCTGGAGCCTATTTTTTTACAGCTTTGGTCTTTTGAGAATCTACTCTAATGCCATCACTAGAAATAATATGACTAAAGAATGATGCTGACCTTAGCCTAAATTCACACTTACTAAATTTGGCGAACAATTGATGATCTCTGAGGGTTTGAAATACAATTCTGAGATGGTCTGCATGATCATGCTCACTATGGGAATAGACCAGAATATCATCTATAAGGACTATGAAAAAATGTCCAAGTACTGCTTGAACATATGATTCATTAAGCCTATAAAAGTTACTGGGGCATTGGTAAGACAAAAGGACATGAATAGGAATTCGAAATGACCATACCGAGTACAAAAAGCTATTTTTGGAATGTCACATTCTCTGACTCTAACTCGATGATAGCCTGATCTGAGGTCTATCTTAGAGAAATAGCTGGCACCCTGAAGTTGATCAAACAAATCTTCAATTCGGGGAAGTAGATACTTGTTCTTGACCATGACTTTATTGAGATGACGGTAATCAATGCACATTCTAAGAGAATCATCTTTCTTGCACACGAATAAGACTGGTGTGCCCCACAGGGATACACTGGGCCTGATGAATCCCTTATCTAAGAGATCCTTCAACTGTTCTTTCAATTCTTTGAGTTTTGCTAGTACGATTCTATATAGTGGGATAAATATAGGCTGAGTATATGGAAGAAGATCAATGCTAAAGTCTATTTCTCTTTCGGGAAAAATCCCTGGAAGATCTTCAGAAAAGACATCTGAATATTATTTATGATTGGGATTGAATTAAGAATGGGAGCTTTAAAACTAGTGTCCTTAACTCAAACAAGATGATAGACACATCCCTTATATATCATTGTCCTTGCCCAAAGGTAGGAAATAAGCTGACCTCTGAAAGTGGATACACTACCCTTCCACTCTAGGATGGGTTCATTCGGAAAGTGGAACTGGACTATTCTATTTCTATTATCGACTGTGGCATAGAAGAAATCACGCCAATCCATGTTGAGAATGATATAAAAATTAGTCATCTCTAATTTGACTAAATCTTCTGAAGTGACTTTCTGAAATATCATAACCAGGCAGTTCTAGTGTACCCGCTGGGCTATGATGGTTTTATCCACTAGGTTAGAGATTGAAAAGGGCTCAGCTAGAATTTCAGGACTGACTCAGAAATCAACTGCTATATAGGGAGTAACAAAATATAAGGAAGCTCCTGGATCTAGAAAAGCATAAACATACAAGTGAAAGATCTGTAACATACCAGTAACCACATCAGGAGAATTTTCCTAATCTTACCTGGACTGGAGAGCATAGAGTCTGTTTGAGCATTACCTACTAGAACACTGGAAGTGGCACCCTACAGAGTTAGGCGACCATACTGAGCTAAGGAATGATTCTGCTGACCTTGATAACCTAAATGGGGATAATCTCTGACTCTGTGTCCTAGCTTACCACATCAAAAACAGATATCGCTACCAGCTCTGTAAGCACCCTTGTGGTTCTTACCACAAGTCTGACAAAGAGGATTAATTCAAGCATTGCTGACACTACCCAGAGACTTAGAGCCTGGTGCCCTATCTTTATTACCATCCCTGAACTTAGGAGCTAGAGCACTAGATGATGAAGGATCTAGAACTGAAGGATTAGGAAAAAATAAAAACGGTTTTCTCCTTCTGATTTAGGCTGTGGAAAGTTAAAACTACCTGTTTTTGCTCTCTTATTCTATTTCTCCCTCATCTTAATCTTTTGATCTTCTATCTGTTGTGCATGAGTCATAATCCTGGCTATGTTTATGTCACTATTCAACATCGTAGACCAACACTCGTTAACCATACTATCATTCACTCCAGAAACAAACTTACTCATCTTGGCCTTTCTATCTGCAACCATATGAGGAGCATATCTGGCTAATTGAGTAAACTTAAGAGATTACTCTTTCACCGTCATACTGCCCTGCTTGAGGTTGATGAATTCTAAAACCTTAGACACTCTCATCTAATGGGGAAAGAATCTATCTAAGAATGCAGTGACAAACTCCTTCCACTCTCAGAATAAACGACCAACTATCATTCTGGCCTTTCTGACTTCCACTGCTTGTAGCAATTATGAGATATATCCTACAACTGGTATGTAGCTAGCTCAACACTCTCACTAGGATTAAACCCCATAATTTTAGTAACTTTCTGAACCAAATCAATGAATTCCTGAGGGTCCTCATTTAACTTAGACCCGAGAAAGGATGGAGGATTCATATGGGTAAATTCCCGAATCTTGGCTGCAGCTAAATTGGCCACTGGTTTGGCAAGAATGATAGTTGGTCATTCATTCTGAGAAGTAACAGAGTGAGATAGAGTAGTGACTGTTGCTCTAAACTCTGCATGATAAACATGTTCGCCAAAAGAATCTTCAGGCTGAGGGGCTGACTGATTCTTATTTCTTCTTTTAGGAGGCATCTTCTGTAGAAGAAAGGGAGAAACAGATTAGACTGAGAGATTGACTTGAGATTGTGCTCACTAGCATGACATAAATACTAAAAGAAGGGAAACTGTTCCTAAAATATCTCGTAGCCTCCTCTACATAAATATGGCATGCAACACACCCATGCACATGACTCTAATAGATGCATCTTTCAGACTTCCTAGGACTCTATTGAACCTGTATCTGATACTAAGTATGTAACACCTTACATTTGCTACCCAAAATGCTACATGATGCTCATGACCCCAAAGGCCCATAACCTAACCCATGACTGATATCTATACCTATATACTGCATGATATACTATATAAATATGGAAATATGAACTGAAAGGCCATAAGGTTTAAATCTGTAACATAACTAATAAATCATAACATATGGATGGGGTATGAAATACCCAAAACACAATAATTAAATGTCTGAACACACTAGTCTGAAAAGCCTCTAACTGACAGAACTGTCTGAATAAGGAGTTAATAGGACAGGTCCCCACCTAACTCCAACTAATAAATTAATTAATGAGATAATAAAGATATAATCATGTCCTCAAAGGATTAGGACTCAACTAACTGACTGCTGATATATGGAATCTACTGATGCTATGGAGTTCGTGCTTTTAAACCTATGGTATAAAACACCATAGTGCAAATACGTCAGTACTATGAATGTACTAGTATACATTGAAGGTAGGCTGAATACATGGGGTTCACATTCATGAATAATACTGGCTAACTGACTAATATGAACGTCAGAATACATGCATGAATACGTAGTAACTATATCTGAGATCGTCATAACTTGAATTTAGTGATAATTAACATGACTGATAACTGAATTCTTATGACTGATATAACTGATGACATGAGTGACTGTATCTGAAATTTCTAAATCTAATGGAACTAGATGAGTTCTGTACTATTTTGAGTTGACTATATCTGACAGTCCTAAATTTTTTAGAACTATCTGAGTTCTATTACTAAGACTGAATAATTGTATCTGACAGTCCTGATGCTGTTACTGGAACTGTGGAAAGTAGTTATCTAACCAACATGCCCTTAATATGCCATTATGGCTGATTTTGGGTACAATCTATAACTCTAATTGGAAGGGTGTCAATACCGCGCCACTGGTAAGGACAAGCTATGAGTGACCCTCATATGACAGTGTCCCCAAAAGAGAATGGTGGGGCCCTCATCTGACAGTTCTAATCCACCTCGTCAACCCTGAATCAGACAGTGGTGATGTCTCAACCTATGCTGGCTACATAATTATGGAATACAAGGATAACTTTTAAGAATCAGACCCTCATCTTATAGTGTGTTTTCCCATCCTTAGGTTCACTTGGTGCTAATTTCTACTCCCATCTGAATAGACACTGAACATGGATTACTGAACTGAACTGGACTGAATTACTAAATTCTGTTGACTGACAAAATAGTTCTGAGATTACTATATTACTGAGTTTTCTTGAGTCACATGACAGACTGAGTTCTATGGATCATGGATTGATTGAGGATATCGTGTAAATATGACACTAAATCTACGCACACAGTTATTTTTTTTTGGGTACAAGTACTCCCAGGACTCGATGGAAGGAAACTGACAAGGCTTGACATACTTGAATGCGTGACTAACATCAACAATATATAATCCATTGACTAAGATATTTCATCAAACACTTGACATACATAACTTATACATGAATGGAGATTTCATAATATGATACTAGTATGGCATTTTTTCTTCACATAGGCATTTAATCAAATATGTGGGGAGCATGCTTTGGTTATACAATCATTAACACATGTAATAATTAAGGATACATCAGTCAAATTGTAAATTTAATGGGACTTATCATGATTATTATGCAAATCATCACATACTAGGGTCAATCATTGGAATATGTAATTAAAAAGATGAATCAAAACTAAACAAAATGATGAATATAAATTTAGATTCAATTTGAATCATGAACATTCACAAATACCCAAATCTTAGATTATGAAAAGAGATTGGTCTGCTTCATGGGTGAGAGAGACCAATGAATCAACAATGACATACCTTAGTTCTTGATTTAGCGAATATTGACAGAGAGACTTTCTTGAAATTGAATCCCCAATTGAAACCCTAGCTTGTTCTTGAGAGAAAATTGAGATAAACAAGTATATTTTGGGTTCCAAATTGCTGAATATCATGTTAAATGGCTTAAATAGGGGTGAAAAATTTATCATTTTAACACTGGATGCGTCTTTTAATTTCAGTGAATTTTTTCTGAATTGGACCCCTGACTCGACACGACGCTATCACATTGCCACTTCATTTGTGACCTGGATGTTTAGCGCGATGCGCCACTATTGCGGACCCCTGGAATTTGATAATTGCCATTTTCTCCTGTGGCGCGGCGTACCACTGACTAATATGGTACTGTTTTACGACAGGAACTTTAAATAGTCCTAACTTCTTACCCGATTATCGGATTTAGGTAAATTTTATATCGATGGAAACCTTATTGAGTTTCCCACATGACAAAAAGTGAAAATCTTCAACCTAGAAATGTATGCCAAGTTTGTAATGCCCAAAATCTGGTACATAAAATATTAACGATGCTCATGACCCCAAAGGACCACAAGCTAACCCATGACTTATATCTATACTTGTATACTGCATAATATACTATATAAATGTGGAAAATTAAACTGAAAGGCCATAAGGTTCAAATCTTAACATAACTGATAAATCATAACATATGGATCTGGCATGAAATACCCATAACACTAAAATAAATGTTTGAACACAGTAGTTTGAAAAGTCTCTAACTGACTGATCATTCTGAATAAGGAGTTGATGGGACCGGTACCCAAATAACTCCAACTAATTAATTAATTAATGAGATAATAAAGAAATAATCATTTCCTCAAAGGATAAGGACTCACCTAACTAACCGTTGATATCTGGAATCTACTTATGCGCTGGAGATCGTGCTTCAAAACCTATGATATAAAATACCATAACACAAATACGTCAGTACTTTGAATGTACTGGTATACATGGAAGGTAGGCTGAATATTCTTGAATACATGACTAACATCAACAGTATATAATCCATTGACTAAGATATTTCATCAAACACTTGACATACATAACTTATACATGAATGGGGATTTCATAATATCAAACTAGTATGTAATTTTTCCTTCACAGAGGTATTTAATCAAACATGTGGGGAGCATGCTTTGGTTATAAAATCATCAACAGATGTAATAATCAAGGATACATCAATCAAATTGTAAATTTAAGGGGTTTTATCATGATTATTATGCAAATCATCACATACTAGGGTCAATCATTGGAATATGTAATTTATAAAGATGAATCAAAACCACACAACATCATGAACATGAATTTAGATTCAATTTGAATCATAAATATTCACAAATACCCAAATCTTGGATTATGAAAAGAGATTCTTTTGCTTCATGGGTGAGAAAGACCCATGAATCAACACATGTCATACCTTAGTTCTTAATTTATCAAAGATTGACAGAGAAATTTTCTTGAAATTAAATCCCTAATTGAAACCCTAGCTTGTTCTTGAGGGAAAACTGAGAGAAACTAGTATATTTTAGGCTCCAAATAGCTGAATCTCATGTTGAAGGGCTTAAATAAGGGTGGAAAATTGACCTTATTAACACTGGATGCGTCTTTTAATTTCAGAGAAATTTTCCCAAATTGGAAGCCTGGCGCGATGCGGCGTTGTCGCATCGTGTCACTGGAATTTTACAACTAGGGAATTGAGGGATGGTGCGACGCGGAGCCATCGTATGCCACTTCATTTGTGACCTGGAAGTTTGGTGCGATGCACCACTATCACAGACCTATACTAGAACTAGACAATTTTCATTTTCTCCTGTCGAGCGGCGCGCCACTGACTAATACGGCACTGTTTTACGATGGGAACTTGAAATAGTCATAACTTCTTACCCAATTATCGGATTTAGAAAAATTTTATATCGATGGAAACCTTACTGAATTGCCCATATGTCAAAAAGTGAAAATCTTAAATCTTGATCTGATACCAAGTTTGTAATGCCCTAAATCTTGTACCCAAAATGCTACACGATTTTTATGACTCCGAAAGCCCACAAGGTAACCCATGACTGATATCTATACTCATATATTGCATGATATACTATATAAATGTGGGAACATGAACTAAAAGAACATAAGGTTCAAATCTGTAACACAACTGATAAATCATAACATATGAATGGGGTATGAAATACCCAAAACACTAAAATAAATGTCTAAACACACTAGTCTGAAAAGCCTCTAACTGATTGAACTTTCTAAATAAGGAGTTGATGGGATAGGTCCCCAACTAACTTCAACTAATAAATCAATTAATGAGATAATAAAGAAATAATTATATCAACGAATGATGAGAACTCAACTAACTGACAATTGATATTTGGAATCAACTGATGCTTTGAAGCTCTTGCTTTCAAACCTATGGTATAAAACACCATAGCGTAAATACATCAGTACTTTGAATTTAATGGTATGTATGGAAGGTAGGCTGAATGGATGGAGTTCATATTCATGAACAATACATGTTAACTGACTAATATGAACAAGAGAATGCATGCATTATTATGTAGTAACAATACATGAGATTATGATAACATGAATTTACTGATAACTAACATGGCTGATAACTGAATTTTGATGACTCATATTACTAATAACATGAGTGACTGTACCTGATAGTCCTAAATTTGATAGAACTAGCTGGGTTTCATACTATTTTGAGTTGACTCTATCTGACAGTCCTAAATTCTGTAGAACTATTTGAGTTCTATTACTAAAACTGAATATCAGTATCTGACAATCTTGATTCTATAACTGAAACTGTGGGAAGTAGTTATCTAACTGACATACCCCTAATATGCCATTATTGTTAAGTTGGGGTTCAATCTTTAATCCTAATTTGATGGATGTCAATACCGCACCACTGGTAAGGACAAGCTATGAATGACCCTCATCTGACTGTGTCCCTAAAATAAAATTGTGGGGCCCTCATCTGAATGTGTCCCCAAAATAAAATGGTGGGCTCCTCATCTGACAGTGCTTATCCACCTCATCAACCCTTATCTGACAGTGTTGATGTCTTACTCTATGGTGGCAATATAGTTTTAGAATACAAGGATGACTGCTAAGAATCACACCCTTATCTGACAATGTGTGTTCCTATCCTTGGGTTCACTCGGTGCTAATTTCTACTCCCATCTGAATAAACACTGAAAATGGATTACTGAACTGAACTGTACAGAATTACTAAGTTCTGTTGACTAATGGTATAGTACTGAGATTACTGTATGACTGAGTTTTCCTGAGTCACATGACTGACTGAGTTCTATGGATCATGGATTGACTGAGGATATCGTGAAAACATGACACTAAAGCTAGGCACACAACTATATTTTTTTTGGGAACAAATACCCCCAGGACTCGATGGAAGGAAACTAACAAGCCATGACATTCTAGAATACATGACTAACATCAACAATATATAATCCATTGACTAAGATATCTCATCAAACACTTGACATACATAACTTACACATGAATAAGGATTTTATAATATCTTACTAGTATAGCATTTTTCCTTTACACAGGCATTTAATCAAACATGTGGGGAGCATTCTTTGGTTATACAATTATCAACACATGTAATAGTAAAGGATACATCAATAAAATTGTAAATTGAAGGGGGTTTATCATGATTATTATTCAAATTATCACATACTAGGGTCAATCATTGCAATATGTAATTTAAAAGATGAATCAAAACCACACAACATCATGAACATATATTTCGATTCAATTTGAATCATGAACATTTACAAATACCCAAATCTTGGATTTTGAAAAGAGATTCTTCGACTTTATGGGTTAGAGAGACCCATGAATCAAAACATAACATACCTTTGTTCTTGATTTAGCGAAGATTGATAGAGAGACTTTCTTTAAATTGAATACCCAATTGAAACCCTGGCTTGTTCTTGATAGAAAATTAAGAGAACTAGTATTTTTTAGGTTTCAAATAGCAGAATCTTGTGTTAAAGGGCTTAAATTGGGATGGGAGATTGACCCTTTAAACGCTGGATGCATCTTTGAATTTCAGTGAAATTTTCCCAAATCGGAATCCTGGCGCGATGCAGTGCTATCGTGCTGTTTCACTGGAATTTGACAATTGGGAAATTGAGGGATGGCACGACGCGGAGCCATGGCATTGCCACTTCATTTGTTACCTGGAAGTTTGATGCGATGCACCACTATCGCAGAGCCCTACTAGAATTTGCCAATTGCCATTTTCTCCTGTGGCGCACCCGCCAGTGGCTAATATGGCACTGTTTTACGATGGGAACTTGAAATAGTCATAACTTCTTACCGGTTTATCGGATTTAGACAAATTTTATATCGAAGGAAACCTTATTGAATTTACCATATGACAAAAAGTGAAAATCTTGAACCTAGATCTGATACTAAGTTTGTAACACCCAAATTCTATACCCCAAATGCTACACAGTGGTCATGACCCCAAACGCCCACAAACTAACCTATGACTGATATCTATACCTATATAGTGCATGATATACTATATAAATATGGAAACATGAACTGAAAGGACATAAAGTTCAAATCTATTACAAAAATGATAAATCATAACATATGGATGGGGTATGAAATACCCAAAACACTAAAATAAATGTCTAAACACACTAGTCTGACAAGCCTCTAACTGACTGAACTGTCTGAATAAGAAGTTAATGGGATATGTCCCCAACTAACTCCAACTAATAAATTAATTAATGAGATAATAAAGAAATAATTATTTCCTCAAAGTATAAGGACTCAACTAACTGACTGCTGATATTTGGAATCTATTGATGCTCTGGAGCTTGTGCTTCAAAACCTATGGTATAAAACACCATAGCACAAATACATCAGTAGTTTGAATTTACTGGCATGCATGGAAGGTAGGGTGAATGCATGGAGTTCATATGCATGAACAATACAGGCTAACTAACTAATATGAACATGAGAATACATGTATGAATATGTAGTAACTATATCTAAGATTGTGATAACATGAATTTATTGATATCTAACATAGCTGATAACTGAATTTTGATGACTGATATAACTGATGACATGAGTGACTGTATCTGACAGTCCTAAATCTGATAGAACTAGCTGAGTTCCATACTATTTTGAGTTAACTATATCTGGCAGTCTTGTATTCTATAGAACTATCTAAGTTCTATAACTAAGACTGAATGACTGTATCTGACTGTCCTGATTCTATAACTGAAACTGTGGGAAGTAGTTATCTAACTGATATGCCTTTAATATGTGATTATGGATGAGTTGGGGTCCAATTTATAACCCCAATTGGAATGGTGTCAATACCGCCCACTGGTAAAGACAAGTTATGAGTAATCCTCATCTGATAGTGTCCCCATAAGAGAATGGTGGGGCCTTCATCTGACAGTGCTTATCCACCTCATCAACCATTATCTGATAGTGTTAATGTGTCAACCTTTGCTGGCTACGTAGTTATGAAATGCAAGGATGAGTTCTAAGAGTGTGGGTTACCATCCTTGGGTACATTCGGTGCTAATATCTACTCCCATCTAAATCAACACTGAACATGGATTACTGAACTGAGCTGGACTGAATTACTGAGTTCCGTTGACTGATGGAATAGTACTGCGATTATTGTATTACTAATTTTCCTGATTCACATGACTGACTGAGTTCTATGGATCATGGCTTGACTGAGGATATCATGAAAATATGACACTAAGGCTAGTCACATAGCTTTATTTTTTTTTTGGGCACAATTACCCCTAGGACCCGATGGAAGGAAACTGACAAGGCATGACATTCTTGAATACATGACTAACATCAACAATATATAATCCATTGACTAAGATATTTCACAAAACACTTGACATACATAACTTATACATGAATGGGTATTTCATAATATCATACTAGTGTGGCATTTTTCCTTCACATAGGCATTTAATCAAATATGTAGGGATCATGCTTTGGTTATACAATCATCAACACATGTAATAATCAAGGATACATTAATCAAATTGTATATTGAAGGGGGTTTATCATAATTATTATAAAAATCATCACATACTAGGGTCAATCATTGAAATATGTAATTTAAAACATGAATCAAAACCACACATCATGAACATAAATTTTGATTCAATTTGAATCATGAACATTTACAAATACCTAAATCTTAGATTTTGAAAAGAGATTCTTCTACATTATGGGTTAGAGAGACCCCTGAATTAACACAGGATGTACCTTTGTTCTTGATTTAGCGAAGATTGACAGAGAGACTTTCTTTATATAGAATACCCAATTGAAACCCTGGCTTGTTCTTTCTAGAAAATTAAGAGAAACTAGTATTTTTTTAGGTTCCAAATAGCTGAATCTCGTGTTAAAGGTCTTAAATTAGGGTAGGAAATTGACCCTTTTAACACTGGATGCATCTTTTAATTTTAGTGAAATTTTCCCCAATTGGAACCCTGGTGCGACGCACGCTATTGCGCCGTTTCACTGGAATTTGACAACTGTGTAATGTAGGGATGGCGCGATGTAGAGCCATCGCATTGCCACTTTATTTGTTACCTGGAACTTTGGTGCCATTCGGCACTATCGCAGATTCCTACTGGAATTTGACAATTTCCATTTTCTTCGATGGCGTGCCGTGCCACTGGCTAATATGGCACTGTTTTACGATGGGAACTTGAAATAGTCATAACTTCTTACCCAGTTATCGGATTTAGGAAAATTTTATATCGAAGGAAACCTTATTGAATTTCCCATATGAAAAAAAGTGAAAATCTTGAACCTGGATCTGATACTAAGTTTGTAACACCCTAAATCTATACCCAAAATGCTACATAGTGCTCATGATCCCAAAGGCCCACAAGCTAACCCATGACTGATATCTATACCTATGTGCTACATGATATACTATATAAATATGGAAACATGAACTGAAAGGCAAGGTTCAAATCTATAACATAAATAATAAATCATAACATATGGATGGGGTATGAAATACCCAAAACACTAAAATAAATGTCTGAATACACTAGTCTGACAAACCTCTAACTGACTGAACAGTCTGAATAAGGAGTTAATGGGATATGTCCCCAAATAACTCCAACTAATAAATTAATTAATGAGATAATAAAGAAATAATTATTTTCTCAAAGTATAAGGACTCTACTAACTGACTGCTGATATCTGGAATCTATTGATGCTATGGAGCTTGTGCTTCAAAACCTATGGTATAAAACACCATAGCGCAAATACATCAGTACTTTGAATTTAATGGTATGTATGGAAGGTAGGCTGAATGGATGGAGTTCATATGCATGAAAAATACATGCTAACTGACTAATATGAACGAGAGAATGCATGCATGATTATGTAGTAACAATACATGAGATTGTGATAACATGAATTTACTGATAACTAACATGGCTGATAACTGAATTTTGATGACTCATATTACAAATAACATGAGTGACTGTATCTGATAGTTCTGAATCTGGTAGAACTAGCTGAGTTTCATACTATTTTCTGTTGACTCTGTCTGACAGTCTTGTATTCTGTAGAACTATCTGAGTTCTATAACTAAGACTGAATGGTTGTATCTGACAATCTTGATTCTATAACTGAAACTGTGGGAAGTAGTTATCTAACCGACATGCCCCTAATATGCCATTATGGCTGAGTTAGGGTCGAATCTATAACCCCAATTGGAATGGTGTCAATACCGCCCACTGGTAAGGATAAACTGTGAGTGATCCTCATCTGATAGTGCCCCTATAAGAGAATGGTGGGGCCCTTATTTGATAGTGCTTATCCACCTCATCAACCATTATCTGACAGTGTTGATGTGTCAACCTATGCTGGCTACATAGTTATGAAATGCAAGGATGGCTTCTAAAAATCACACCCTTATCTGACTGTGTGTGTTACCATCCTTGGGTACACTCGATGCTAATTTCTACTCCCATCTGAATCGACACTGAATATAGATTATTGAACTGAGTTGGACTGAATTACTACGTTCCATTGATTGATGGAATAACACTTAGATTATTGTATTACTAAGTTTCCTGAGTCACATGACTGACTGAGTTCTATGGATCGTGGATTGACTGAGGATAGCGCGAAAACATGACATTAAGGCGCACACAACTTTATTGTTTTTGGGTACAAGTACCCCCAGGACTCGATGGAAGGAAACTGACAAGGCATGACATTCTTGAATACATGACTAATATCAACAATATATAATCCATTGACTAAGACATTTCATCAAACACTTGACATACATAACTTATATATGAATGGGTATTTAATAATATCATACTAGTATGGCATTTTTCCTTCACATAGGCATTTAATCAAATATATAGGGATCATACTTTGGTTATACGATCATCAACACATGTAATAATCAAGGATACATTAATCAAATTGTATATTGAAGTGGATTTATCATGATTATTATGCAAATCATCACATAATAGGGTCAATCATTTGAATATGTAATTTAAAAGATGAATCAAAAGCACACAACATAATGAACATGAATTTCAATTCAATTTGAATTATGAACATTTTCAAGTACCTAAATCTTGAATTTTGAAAAGATATTCTTTAGATTCATGGGTGACAGTGTCCTATTTATCAACACATGAAATACCTTAGTTCTTGATTTAGCAAAGATTGATAGAGAGTCTTTCTTTAAATTGAATCCCAATTGAAACCCTATCTTGTTCTTGAGAGAAAATTTAGAGAAACTAGTATATTGTAGGTTCCAAATAGCTGAATTTCGTGTTAAAGGGCTTTAATAGGGGTGGGAAATTGACCCTTTTAACAATTGATGCATCTTTTAATTTCAGTGAAATTCTTCCAAATTGGAACCCAGGCGCGACGTGATGCGATATTGGAATTTAATAACAGGGAAATTAAGGAATAGCGCGATGCGGAGCCATAGCATTACCACTTCATTTGTGACCTAAAAGTTTGGTGTGATTCGCCACTATCACGGACCCCTATTGGAATTGGACAATTGTCATTTTCTCCTATATCACGGCATGCCACTGACTAATATGACACAGTTTTACGATAAAAACTTGAAATAGTCATAACTTCTTACCCGATTATCAGATTTAGACAAATTTTATATCATTGAAAACTTATTGAATTTTCCACATGAAAAAAGTGAAAATCTTAAACATTCCTTATGGAATAAATATCATTTAATTTAGAAGCTAACACTTGACATTATTAGGACAAAAAAATTTAGTTAGGGATCTTTAGAGTATTAAAGTTGTCTTCAGGTAAATAAGGAATTTAGGGTGTCATCCTTTTGGGTTGTACCATGTATATATCTACTATATATGGGATGATTTTTTGAGTAGTTTTCATGGATGGATGTAAGAAATAGAGCCCCGTGGCTTAAGTTAGCTTTTTCTTGCTTTCAATAAGCTTGAACGTGGGAGTAGTATATGGCTAGATTCAGGCCCTTAAAGTGAGGTTTCAATGGGAAAGTATAATTTGAATTGGACTTACCCGCTAGAATGAGTCCCACACTTCCAGTTTTCCATGTCTCTATGTTGAGAAAGTGTATAGATGGTACTTCATTGGTTGTTCCCTTAAAGGATGATGGTATTTTGGACTCTTTGGCCTATGAGGAGGTCCTAGTAAGGTTCTTGGGTTGGAAAATTTT
Source organism: Capsicum annuum (assembly GCF_002878395.1). Lineage (NCBI taxonomy): Eukaryota > Viridiplantae > Streptophyta > Magnoliopsida > Solanales > Solanaceae > Capsicum > Capsicum annuum. Next base: position 122,684,733 of record NC_061121.1, on the reverse strand, counting down.
CCAATTTTGAATGATATAGGTTGCTTCGGTGAAGGTTCTATGTAGGAACCAAAAAAGTCAGAGAAAGATACTTCAGAGGTAGAAGAGGACATGAAGTCCAAGTATCTGCATTTGTTTTTTGCTTGAAAACTCGTGCTTGAGGCGTATGTTAATGTTCTTAACTTAATTTATGTCCTTGTTAGGCAAGGGTTCAAGTCCCTAAACATTGAAATGAATAAGTGTCTTGGATGGACAATGGGTTTGAGTCCCAAAGTCAATGGAACGAATGGTTGATCGATAGTGTTCTTGGCATATTTCTTATCTTTGTTGTATGTCCTTATTTTTCCAACATGGCTTAAGGTTATCTTGATGAGTAATACTGTGTTAAGTTGTTATTGTTATTGCCTTACCTATCATTTGAGGATGAATGATCCTAATTGGGGGAGAATTAAACTCCCTAAACCATGACCCTTGCAAAAATTCTTGGGGTTTGAATATTTTGTCCATGGTATGACGCAACGGGACTAATCATACCCTAGGATATGACATTGTCCTCCTATTTCATATGTTATATAGTGTAGTGTTAGTTATATATTGTCTAAGACACGGTTTATCCCCTCCCAAGTCATATGTTAGGGTATGGGTCATATGTTGCCTAGTCGTATTTTACCATATACTTAGCCTAGAAGAAACTATCCAAGCTACAGTTCAAAGCATGAATTAGGTTGCCATTCATACCCTAAGATACGATTTATGAATGTGTATTCGTATCCTATATTGTTTAGGTGTCCAGGGTGAGCCCTAAGGTACCATTCGTACCCTAGGGTACGGTTTGGTGTGGAAGTCGTATCCACCTACGAATTAGTTTTCATCTTTTAAGTTAAGGGCTTCATGAATATTTCTCACCCTAAAAACCTTAATACCCCTCAGGATATAACATATTCAGGCCCCTCATAACATATTTTTGGTGGATCAACTCACCAAAAACACTCTCTAACTCATTCTCGAAGATTGAAGGCTAGGGTTTCTCAAGTATTCATCTATGAGCTAAGAGGGGACACGTTTCTTTAGTGAATCATCTTGTATAAGCCATGTATCTCTTCTATCATTCTTAACTCAAAATATCATGTTTTTTAACCATTTATTTTGACTTGTAAATGGTGGTTTTTAAATAAAATGTTGAGGGTTTTAATCCATAGTGATGGGTACTATTTACTCTTGCTTAAACTTGTGTTTGTACATGTTTTGGGTGATGGTTTACACTTGTGGGTGTTTGTTGAATGTGGTTTAACAAATAGGTCATGAGTAACCCAACATTTTATGATTCTTTTCTTGGTTTTTTTCTTGACAAAAGTACGCCCTTAAGGTGTTTATGAAAATATCTAAAGAAATAACTACTCACTTATTAATGGTGTATTGAACTATGATATTGGTCTAATAATTATGAATGGAATATGACATTATTTTAATGAGTATGAATTCTTGGTGAATATCTATGTAAAGGCCTTGATGGCTATGTAATGAGTTAATTTAGGGACTCTAATGGTGTGATGATTAAAGGGGTTCGAGTCCCCAAGCATGGAATTGAATTGTGTTTGAACTAAAGTTTTGTATAAGGGTATTAATGAAGAATGAATGGTTTTTAAAGGCCATGATGACCAAAAATGGATTTGTATAGTGGTATAGACTAAGGTATTGGCCTAATTAAATAATTTGTTGTTAAATGGTTATATAAAGATCGCGAGGTCATATATGTAATGTTGAATTGTAGCCTTGGTGAATTTAATTGTCTAAATTGGTTAGAGTCTTTATGTGTTGATTTAAATTGGTGTTAAGGTACGGACAAGGGGTTAGAGTCCCAATTGTCGACTAGTAATTTTCATAATGACTTTTGGTTAGTGTCCACTTGATATATATGTGAGGGATTGTAGTTAAGGTCCACTTCCCATATCAGGAATCTTGTGGGTAGAGTCTACTTTCCATATGATATAGCTTGTGGTTAGGGTCCATATGCCATATAAAACGGTTTGTGGTTAGGGTCCACTTACCATATAAGATTTGACGGTTTGTGGTTAGGGTCCACTTGCCTTATAGAATATATAAAATAAGACGACTTGAGGTTAGGGTCCTCTTGCCTATTGTAACAGAGAAGTTCAATGTTCTAAACTGAAAGGGTGGAAGGTTAGAGTCTTTCACTCCATGTCTCATGAATGAGTGCTTCAAGAATGCAAGTTATGACTTGTTCCGTTTTTTGGAATGTTATATACCTATATGTATATGTATCTTCATATATGCCTATGTAGATATAAATGTGGTAGCATATAATGGTTTGCCATGGTTTTGAATAACGATACTATTTTATCTTTATCCTTGATTTACATGCTATTTTGCCCCATTTTGATTCGAAGGGTTTGGAAAACATGATTTTTGACCTTTTAAACTGTTTCAAAACTTCAAAGAAAATTTGGAACAATTTAAGAAATTGCGAGTCAGGACTTGATTTTGAGAAAATATCAAGAAAAACTAAAAATATTACTTAAAATATTACTTAAAATATTTAAAATAGAAAAAATCTTTAAAGTTTAGAAATTTTGAGTAAACGGTTCCTATTAATATCTTGGAAAGTTTATAAGGCACCAAGAGTATCCGCTAAATTGCGGTTATTCGGACTATTTGAAAATAACTTTTTTGACTAACTTTAAATAGGGAAATTGTTTTTCTGAAAATAAAACGATTAAGGAAAATTGTCTTCAGGATTTGTGCAAAATAAATTCTGACGACTTAGCGGGGAATTTAATTAAGTCTAAGAAAACTAAAAACAACTAGCATATAAAGGGGAAAGGAGGAGATTAAAGGACTTAGGCCATTAGGCCCAAATCATAAACCCTGTCCTATGCTAATTTGGGATTTTGACCCATCTCCACCTATCCTAATCTAAATACTTGGGTTTTTGGTCCATAACCTATCCTAAGCTAGTTTTCGGACCTTTGAGGTCCAAAATCCACTTCACCTGTATTAAATTACAACTTTGGCTTTGAGGCCCAACTGAATTAATAAATAAATGACTACATAAATAAATAAAAATAAGACAATAATAAAAATTGAGACTTTTCAAATCTCTTAGTAACCTCATCAATGGGTTTTCACCCATTTTCTTTATTTTTTCATCTTCTTGCACCAGCACGTCATATAATCGACTTTGGGCTTAAAACTTAGAACTTGGCTTGAAGAGATGGGCCTCGTTGACCCATTACAAAATGCAAGAGGAAAGGAGTCTGTTTTGACTCCAAAACAAATTCATGCAAAGGGAAAGATAAAAGAAAAAGAATTAATATGTGTTTGAAAATTCTACACTTTATAGATAAATGATTATAAGAAAAAAAAATGCATTCTCAAGCATAAAGAAATAGAAAGCTATGATATCAAAGAAAACCAAATTATCCAAAGAAAAGGAAATTAACCTATCTCCTAAACAATCTTACAAAAATTTAATGTAGCACAATATAATTAACTAACCCTTGAAAAGAAGACATGAATCTACAAGCGTAGTTGCTTAAAATTTGGACAAATAGATTAATACATATTTGCTCATAGATATTAGGTAGAAGAAAAAAATCACTATAGCATGTAAATAACAATGGGATGTCTAAATACTTTAAGAAGTTAACCAATAAGCGAAGTGAAGCAAATAACATATTTTAAGCATATTTGAGAAATTATAGTGGAAGACAATATAGTAGAAATAGTAAAAGATTAATTCTAAGAAAAAGTGTTCAATTATGTCAACACCGATTTTGGTTCTACACCATTTCAACAAAACCTATAACACTAACAACCTTTCAATCTAAACAAGAGAAAATCAAAGATAATTTTTAACACGTAAATGAGTAAGTCACTACTTCAAATTGAGAAACAATTTCACAGAACCTTAACAATAGTAATTATTCCTTTTCGACATAAACAAAACAACTTTACATACTAAAAGAGAAAATATCCACCAATAATGAAATTGAACAAAGCATGAGCATGCATTTTAAGTAAAGATCAAAACTTTACCCATAATAATCAAAGAATAAAGCCAAAAAGCGAAATACTCAATATTAACTATTCTTTTGAATATAAAGAAAACAATTTTACATGCTAAAAAACAAACATATCTGTCAACAATGAATGTAAAGAAATTATTAGTGAATATTTTAAGAAAAGATAAAAACATTACCTTCAATTTTCAAAGAATAAATCCAAAAAGTACGTTCAACAATTCATAGCTCATTTATATACCATGAATATGAAAATAGCCCTAATATCGATCCCATAACGTCCTATGGCCTTCAAGGCATTCTCCCAGCAAACAAAATTACAACTACGAACTATGAAGAAGAGAATGATAATAAAACTAAAATAAATAACAACTACAAACTACGAAGAAGAAAAAGATGAAAAATAAAATGATAATAAAACTAAAAAGGGGAAAGGTGTATTTACCTTTTTTGAGGGATCAAAATGGAACTACAAGCTTTCTTTGGTGTCTTGATCACCACTGGAAAGCGTTCAACTCGAGAACTTCAATTTTCCCGTGAATTTCATGGAAAAAGAAAATTTTTACTAAAAAAAAACCTTCTTTGCTCAAAGGTTTTTTTTTCAAACTTGAGACTTGTCTTTCTGCCAAAATAGTAGTAGTATTTATAGGAAAAGATGGGAATTTTATTCTTTTCATCCACCAATGTGGAAGAAAAGTATTTATAGGAAAGAATGTGGATTACATTCATTTCATCCACCAATGTGGGAGAAAGAATTTAGGGGTGTTTTTGGAATTTTAAAATTGAAGATAAGATGAGGTGGAAGATAAGGTGGGGCAAATTGTATAATGTAGTACAATTTTTGAATTTTAAAATTAGAAAAAGGACTTTGAGAGTGAATTGTACAATCTAGTACAAAATTCTACATTTCAAATTTGAAATTATTTTTGGTGAATATTGGGTAGAAGTTATGAGAGTTTTTGGAAATTTTGGGGTTATTTAAAATATAACCCCAATTGAAATTTAAAATTTAGAAAATTTATTTAATTTTGACCAAATTAAAAATTAATTGGTGGATTGCATTGCAATAATGATCAATTTGATTTCAATTATGGCCAAATCTAATAGGCTAAATTAAATAGAAATTCGATACGAATTAATACTTCCTTTAATACAAGCATCTTGATTTAATAAAATCAAACATATATTCATCCAAATAAATTAATTTTTTGAGTAAATTATATTTAATTAAATACTTTATTCGTTCGAATTAATTTTTAAGCTTATCTTCATATAAACTCAAACAATGATAAAAATATTCATTCAAGTAACTAAATTTATACAATCGCGTATATGTGAATACAAAAAATGTATAATCGTCACTTAAATAACAAAATTAACCTAAATAAATATTTTGGATCGCATTTGTCTGGATGAAATAAATATTTCACTTTTATTTAAAATTAAAGAAACCCAAGATTAAATTTAGTCATGGAGGGAAAAAATTAGATTTCAACAATTGCCCCTTGGGGCCCTTTGAGTAGGGATGATGCAAGTAACCTTGGGCAAAGGGAGTTTGGCGTTCCTAATTTTTATCCGACCACAAATTCATTTCTAAAAGAGATTGAGGAGAGGTTGGAATATAGTCGAGTTTTCAACATAGAGCCTAGTCTACATATCCCCGAGACTTAGGAAATCAGACTGCTTATAGTTGGCTCAATCGGTAGAAAAAATAGTCTTTTATTTCAAATGATCTTTAGCTCAGGATGAGTGAAATGTTGATCGAGTTGTGGAAAAGAGGCTTGTAACCTCATTACCATGAATATGGTATCCTTCACATCCATAGGCAAGAACTTACTCTAACATAATTTCCACAACACTAGGTGTCCTATCACTAGATTGAAGGAAAAAAAAGGTTACCCTCGGTATGAGTGTAGAAATATCCTAAATGTAAAGGTTAAACAAAAATATCCCAAGGTACCCACATGCCTTCTAATAGGGGTGTGGTTTGAGGGTGGTGAAAATCATCCTTAAGCTCGCGTCTAAAGAGCTTGACGTCCCTCTCTAGACGACATCTTATTTTGCTGCTAAGAAAAAATTCTACGTTATGCTGCATCTTTTTTAGAGTCATCCACACCTGTGGATTTGATTTGAGAATTATATCATTTTGGATGCTCTTAACAACAACTCAAATAAATTATTATTTGTAAATAAAGCATTACACAAATGTAAATTAGCACAAACCTTCTTGAATATGCTATACTGAGATAGTTGATGAACTAAGTTGCACAACCTGTTCTAAAAATATTATGCCACTTTGAACAGAGTAAAGAGCCAATGTCTCTTATTGAAAGGCGAATGACCTAATTTAAATTCAACATACCACTTTGAATGGAGTGACTATCCAATGTGTCTCATAGAAAGGCAGACGACTCAATTTAAATTTAACGTGCCACTTTAAATATACGGACTGTCCAATGTGTCTCATTAAAGGGCGGAGGACCCAATTTAAATGTAACATGACACTTTGAATGGAGTGACGGTCTAATGTGTCTCATTGAAGGGCGAATGACCCAATTTAAATATAACGTACCACTTTGAATGAAGTGACGGTCCAACGTATCTCATTGAATGGCGGATGACCCAATTTAAATGTAACAAGCCACTTTGAATGGAGCGATAGTCCAACATGTATCATTAAATGGAAAACAACCCAATTTTAATGTAACGTGCCACTTTGAATGGAGTGATGGTCCAACATGTCTCATTGAAGGGCGAACGACCCAATTAAAATATAACATGCCACTTTGAATGGAGTGATGGTCCAATGCACCTCTGTGAAGGGCGGACGACTCAATTTAAATGTAACATGCTACTTTGAAGGAGTGATGGTCCAACCTGTCTGTTAATTACCTGTACTAAACTTATTAATATCAAATGCAATATGAGGGAAATTGTACATACCTTGCTTTAGTCTGCCACACTGAGGGAGGTGAAAATTCCTAATGTAATAATATCTTATGTTGAAGGAGATGCCAATCTGTATAATAACGTGTCACTCTAAAGAGAGTTACAGTCTAATAACTATATAACATGTTACTTTGAAGGAGGTGATGATCCATTGCACAAAAATATGTCACTTGTAGAGAGGTGATGGTTCATAACATAGTAATATGTCAATATAAAGGAGGTAGCATTCCCTAACATGATTGTATGTCACACTAAAGGAGGTGACATTCCATATAATAGAAAGTCACTTTGAAGAAGGTGGCAGTCTATAACATAATAAAATGTCACTCTGAAGGAGGTGACGATCCAAAACATAATATGTCACACTTAAGGAGGCAACGGTCCATAACATAATAACATGTCACTCTGAAGGAGGTCATGATCCAAACATAATAACATATCACACTGAAGGAGGTGATGGTCCATACATAGTAACATATTGCAGTGAAGGAGGTGAAAATCCATAACATAATAAAATATATCCTCAAATAAAGAGATGATCTGATGCACCTTTGTAAAGGGTGGAATCTTTAAATATAATAAGATATGTCCTTTTAAAACAGGGATGTCCCAAATATAATAAGATGTGTCAACTCAAATAACATGATGATTGGATATGTCCTCTTGAAATAGTGGATGGCCCAAATATAATTAGATAAGGTGATAATCTGTGTCCTCTTGAATGGGTGGATGACCCAAATATAATAAGATACGTCTCCTCAAATGGGGTGACAATCTGGAATAGTCGTGTATAATGTTACCTATATAACTCAGACACCACTCATTAATAACAATTTATTACAACTAAGTTAAGACTGCAACAGAAGATAAAGTCGTTAAACTCATGATGATTTGGAGATAGTGTTTTGAGTGATATCCCTATATCATAATTATTTTACTCGGTCATTTCCTACAAAATTAGAGAAAGTGTTAGAGATGATAACGAAGTAATAGAAACATAAATAAAGGGAAAAAAGGAGAAGAGAAGTTGTTTGGATTATTATGGCGAGGCCATAGTGGATCTAGTAATGCCCTTTATCAAGCTTAACATTGTCAATGATGTGACTTCATTGTTCCTGCATCCAAAGAAAAATTATTAGTTTTGAGAATTTGATTGTGTTGGTTTTACCTTGCTCTTTTAATGCTCCTTGTTTATCATTGATTTGCAGGGTTGAAGTACAGTATTTTTGGAATTTTTGAGGATTTCCCTAAAAACTTCTTCCCTAGTTTAGAAACTCTCAGAACTTCTTTGTAACTTATGACATCATTTAGTATGGAATTTTTGAGATCTTCTCGAAAATTCTGCCCAGTCTAGAATGAAAAATACTCAAGTCCTTTATGGTGTAGCATAACTTGAAATTGTACAAATTCTCAAAATTATGCACCTATTCAGCTTTAGAAACGTCGAATGTTTAATTTTGTAGCAAATGTCATGTTCTTGTAAAATTTTTGAGACCTTCTCAAAGATTTCTTCCCCAGTTACACGCTTCAATGTCATCTCCATGTAACTAAAAAAAAGATCCTCTTAAACCAAATCTTGTGGAGAATATGATCGAGCTAGTATGGTGGTTACATATTCTATTGAGGCAGGAGTCATACCAAACATAGTTCTACCATAAGACGGAAAAATAATTTTTCTAAGGGGTTGACCAAAGCCGACATAGGCCGCCTACGTATTCCATTCTTGGAAATTTAGGCCAAACATAGTTCATATAAATAAAAAAAGAGATTTAATATTTTTGATATTGTGACCAAAGACAACACAGGTCGCCTACGTATATCATTAGGTAAATCGAATCGAACGTAGTTCATTACAACTAGAAAGTAGGATAACAAAGAAATCACAATGAGCAACTATAAGGAAATAAAACCATAAAACATTGTTACAAGGAAATAAAAATGAGATAGTCTGATTACTAGAAAATAAAACAATAACATTAAGATAAAAGAATTCCAAAAGTGCGCCTTGGTGGAAACTTCTTTGTTCGTTGCGACTTATTATTCCAATGACTACTTCTTGTGATTAGGCAGTGGATTATTGTTGACATTGGCTGGAGCTTCTGCCAGTTTTATCACCTTTTTGTCAATCAAGTCTCGAATTTTTTGCTTAAGAGTTATGTATTTCTCGATATCATATCCAACGACTCCATAGTGGTAAGCACATCGCTTGTTTAGATCATACCAATTAGTAGAAGTGTTCACATACCTTGCTTCCACTGAATAAAGTAGTTTTACTTCTTTAAACCTTATAAAAAGTAAAGTAAGGGAGTCTGCCAATGGCGTGAAAATTCTGGGAGGCTTTCTTTCATAATTGGCATGAGGAGCATTATTTTCATAGTTTTGTGGTGGAGGATGACCATTATATGTTGCTTATGCATTGGAGACTAGATAGTGAGCATGTCAAACATTGGCTTGGTATCGTGGGGATTTCTTATAGTTGGATGAACCTCCCTGCGTCATTACTCCTATTACTTCTTTTTTCTTTTTCTTTCCATTTTCAGAAGAGCCAGTTTGGAAATTCTTATGAGTGGATTACAGTTCCGTCAAATTTATTATCCTCTATGTCTTGAGGCCATCTTCAATCATTTCTTTAGGCTTGACAATTTTAGTAAATGTCTTTCCACCATCACCATCATGTGATCAAAATACTCAGCACTTAGTGCATGAATTAAGTAACTAATTATTTTAGTTTTCTCCACAGGAGTATGGACCCTAGTTGCCTCTTTTCTCCACCATAGGGCATATTCATGAAAGATCTTATTTGTTTTCTACCTTAGCTTTGTGATAGAGATCATGTCAAAAATAATATTGACGTGAAACTTGTAATAATCTATAAAAGCATTTGACAAGTCATCCCAAGTGCGCCACTTAGTCACATCTTCCTTAGCATACCATTTTAGAGCCTTTCCACTCAAACTTTGAGTAAATAGATTAACTAGTATTCCCTAGTTTTTGACCACACCAATCAACTTTTCATAATAAGTTTTCAAATGAAAAAAGAGATTTCTAGACCCATCAAACTTTTTGAATTTTGGGATCTTGTAAATAGGAGGCAACTCAATCTTGGTAAACGCACACAACTCTTCATACTTCATACTTTAATTACTTCTAACCCCTCTAAGGATTCTCATTGCATCTTCTAAAACCTTGAGATTTCTATTAACTATCTTATTAGTGCACACCCTAGGATCATTTTCAAATTCAACATAATGATCAACATCTAGGTGGTATAAATTCCGAGTTTGCAACATTAGTGGGGTGGTAGCATAGGTGTACACTTGAAGAGTGTGATGCGACGGTGTTATGTTTTGAAACTTTGAAGGAGCAAATACATATACCAAAGGTGCATTCTGAGGAGTATGAACATTTTGAGAAGTGGAAAAATGACCACCTAGATCAATTCCTTTTGATGTCAGAAACATAAGACCCTTTTGTCGAGCATCAAGAGGCAGAGTCATGTTTGGGGGAGTCTGAGAAGGAGTTCTTTGCATCAACATGAATCTTAGTTTAACAATTTGTTTTTCCAAACCAGCAACGACCTTTGGGGTTATTTCTCTCCCTATCGAGGGACTAGGGTCTATTTCAACAGACAAGGTGGGAACCAACTCAGATGAAGTATTGATTAAACTAGGATCCATAATTGATCCAGCCTTTCTATTAGTCAAAGAAAGAACAACTAAGTCGATAGTTCCTCACTTGACCCTAGACTGGGTAAAATACTGATGTTCTATCATCGATAACTTTGCTTTTAGTTTTTGTACAGCAAGCAAGTTTGATTTCAACACAAATTGGCATCTCTCTAAAAGAAAATGAAAAACACTCACAAAGTAAAATGTAAGTTCATAAATTGTAATAATTGACCAAAGTAATGAGACAAATCAGACAAACATAGTCAAAGCACATAAATAATTTTTAATGCATCCTAACATACTTGAGACCTTTTAAGCCAAAGGTAAGCCTAATATTTGAAGGATATATATGTCATTTGTAAGATGTTTTATAGTCCCCAAAATATTATACAAACTTTATTAATAAATTAAATGGGGATACAAAATTAGAGAAAAGGGAAATACATAATATTAATCCCACAGAGGAGAGCAAATCTAAACTAAGCCTCCTTAGAAGCCCTTCTATCTTTAAAATTTTTGAAACGTCTGCATATCCTTCTTATGAAGACCTTCTTTTAATTAAACAAAACTATCTAATTAAAACTCTCAAAACCAAGGGATAATGGTTTATACAATCCGACATTATATCCTTTAATTTAACATATAAAAGATGATCGTCTATTATGACTCATGGTTAAATAGAAGTAAGACAAGTTTTTGAATAGGCCCAATAACCTCTTGGGTGTTGAGTTATCCTAGGCTCATGCTAAATATAGGGTTTTGTTTTAGCTCTATCCTGGGTGTCTAGAGTGGGTTTGGATAGAGTGATGAGTGGTGAGTTTATCACTTATTCTCACTCATTAGTCGAGTATATTACCTTGTTTTGAATGAATAAATAAAACAAAATCCATGGATAGATGCACTAACATCAACTCTTAGTAGGAATAAAGTTGAGAGGACCAAAAGATGCGAATTGGAGGTGAAAATAATAAAAAGGGAGCAAAGAAGAGTGTAGCTAAAGACCTAGACTACATCAGCCACGGTTCTCATGACCACGGCCCTCTATCCGTGGTTTCTATTAGTCAAGAAGGTCAGAGTAATGCGGTCTCAGCACACAATCGTGGTTGTGTTATCGTAGCCGCGTACATCTGTGCATGACTGTGGTTAAGTGGGAGTATGCCTAGGAGCATATCGATAAAAGTACTTGGATGCATTCCAAGCAATATTTAAGCAAAACCCCCTTCCTCTTTAGGATAGCTTAGCTCATAAGATATATGGGAATTCAATACTTGAAACCCTAATCTTGGGAAAGTGTGTAATTAACTTGGAAGGTTAAATTTTTAGACTTTTTATGAATAATGAATATGTTCGATAATCTTTATGGTATATCTCTCTTTACTTCCTTCATGAGTAGCTAAATAATTTAGTCTTGGGATTATGTTGAACTAGGGTGTAATTGTGTATGGGTATAATTGTGTTTGCATATATTTTAGTTATTGAGTATGGATTCTACCATTGCTTGATCTTGCCAGTTGAAATTTGATGGGTGAAAGCCCTAAATCTCTAAATAGGTTTGATGGGTGAAAGCCCCAAACTCTAGAAATCTTTATCATCCTCAAAAGAGGAATGAAGGTTAATATTAGGTAACCTATAACATCCTCGAAAGAGGGTTATAGAGAGACAAAGTAATGGTAAATGATTGAACCTAGAGAGACAAAGCAATAGTGGACAATTAAGCCTATGGTTTACTACCGTTTACAATCTTGGAAATAAGTGTATTATGAGTGTAAATCATGTCATGAGAATTATCCTAGAAATAGGGATGCTTGATTGAGGTCTTGGGTGATTATGAAATTGCGTACACTTGTGAGGTGCTCTAAAGAGCCAATGAGTGAAATCGTTGTTGTTTCGTTGAAATATTAACCCCAATGAACTTCAACCTAGCCTATCCTTTTGTTAACAACTAAACTTCATAACAAACCAACATCAACCCATATGCACTACCTCTAGGTAGACATAATCCTAAAATCTCCTTCAAATCTTGAATTCTGAGTAAAAGTTTTATTCACCAAGTGTGTCTTGAAGTTGGTTGTTGCGAATCCCCAAATCAAATTCCCCCTTTTTATTTCACATTTATTTTTATCAATATTTCAGGTAATCCATTTGTAATTTGAGCATCCATAAAGTTTGAAGTCTATAGTTCACTCCTCCAGATTCGACCCCAATTCAATTTGGGTTACTTGACATGATCGCCTCACCCCTAATTATAGGAGTGAGTTGAGCATTACCGAAATGGTGTCATTGCCGGAGAGTGAAATATAGATTTCACTTGTATGGTGTTATTTTTTACTTGGGAGTATACGGAGTGCCGCACTTTATTTTCTTTGTTGTTTATGGATCTTTTATAGGTAATCTTAGCATAATCAAAACTATAATTGAAGGCACCAATCCTGCATAGTACCTTGATGAACCCACTCATAGAGAAAGCCACTTGAATGGTAGGAGTCATACGAGTGAAAACCATATCCCACCTCACCATTAGAGTGGGATATTTTATATGACTAGTGTCATACTTCATGTGTTGTAAGTAAAGGGGCTATATGGAGTCCAAGCCCATGAGGATTTATATGTTCACTTGAAGAATTTCCTGGAATTTTGTACTCCTTTTAACATCTCTTGTATTACTCAAGAGTCATTTCATCTTCAGTTCGTCTCATTCTCACTAGTGGGTGAAGCATTGTTATGGTTCCACACACTCCCTATGCAGTTTACTCACTTCATAGAAGGAGCTTACAAAGGATTTTTTAGATCAATACTCCTCTCCATCCAAGGTTTGTCACCCGAGAGATGACATCATGAACTTTAGACAAAGGGATAGGGAGCTACTTCATGAATCATGGGAGAGATTTCATAGGAAGTTAGCCAAATGCCCATATCATGAGATTCCAAGGAAGACACTTCTCCAAATATTTTACTGGGCACTTGATCCTTTAAATCAAATAGTGGTAAACGATGTGGAAAAAGGTTCTCTCTTAAACTTGCATTTCATACGACTACAAAATTGTTTAGAGAGGTAACTAAACACAATCGGGAATTTCATACCCGAGATCTCAAGAATTCAACTAGCCCTGTACTCAAGCACATGATAAGTAGAGAACAGAGAAAGTAGGATAAGGATCAAGAGCAAACCATAGAAAAGATCTTAACCCAACTTGAGCTCCTAACCAGGTATGTCATGGGTGCACCCGTTAAAATAAAAAACTCCATGACACAAAGAGCCCATTACGAAGATGATGAAGCTAGGAGAATAGAAGAAGAAAATTGGTACCTAGCTAACCAATCGGGGAGTTCGCATTTGGCCTACCATAGGCACGGTGGGAATCTAGGTTGGATAAATCATGTTAGTGGTTGATTTGGACAGATCAGAAATATGAGTATTGCCATTTTTCACCTCACCATGATCGGGATTATAACAAAGAGTAGAGCTCCACTGACTCCAACAGAGGTAAAATGGAGGATCTCCTGGAAAGAATTTTGAACAAAGTTGAAGAAACAAACAAAAATAGTTTGTGAATTAAAAGAGGAAATCGTCTCACTCTCTAAAATGGTGGTCTACCATTCATTCTCTATCAAGGAATTGGAAAATCAAATTAGACTAGTCATCACACATCTAGATGCTAAACCCAAGGGGGATTCCACTAGTGGCAAAATCTCCAACCTCCAAAATGATGATCAAATCTTGGCGATGCATGTGGAGGGTAAAATGACAAAGGAATAGCACATGATGGAGGACTTGGGTGGCATGATGTCCAATACCCTATCAAAAGAGAGGTTGTCCCAAAGTCTAATCGACAAAGAGAAAAAAGAGTTGGAAAACATTTTTGGAAGGTAAATTAATGAAGGGGATTTTGATAAGTGGGGTCCCATGGATTATCCTTGACAAATTGATATATGCCAATGTCGCTCCACGAAGTTAAATAAGGCGTTGTGTGGGAGGCAACCAACAAATGCCACGAGGATGGCTCATATCCTTTTTATCATATTTTTATAGTACTAATGTTAGTTCTCTCATTTGAATAACTTATAAATGTATGACACTATAGACTGCTTTGATTAATCTTTGAAAGGAAGACGTGTGCATAATTTGAAGTGAACAACAATCAAAGGATTAATAAGCACAAAGTGAGATGAAAACCTAGTCAAGTGGAAAACAGGGGAGCAGACATGCCCACAGTTATCGCGACCTCGGTCCTCATACGCAATCACAATTACCCTCCTGTCTGCAATCGCGGTTATACCGCTGCTATCGTGAACACAGAAGCCAATTGATTCACTAACTACTTCACTAATTTTCTCACACTCTCGCTCAAGTTCATTTATGCAGAAAGGGTCTAATCTCAAAGTGAATGGTGATGGTGCAAAATCTGAAAAGGATAGCAGTCTTTGATAGAGTTTTAGGAGCATTCTTATCTCTTTGTTAGCTTTGATTACTGATGCAGTAGGGACATTGCTACCTTTTCGGTTGGGGCTGTTTCCTTATTCATTTTATTTGGGCTTGTATTTGTGATATTGTTGCACCTTTTTCTGTCCTTTTGAAAAATTCTTACTGTGATTTTTTATTTGGATTGTAATATTCGGGCACTCTGATGGTGCTCACATTTGCATGGATTAACTATTTTATTCATAGCTTTCTATTTTAGTGTAAATTTCATTGGACAAGCTTTGCCTTTATGATTGGATTTCTAACCATAGGTACAGGGAAAGTCTGAGTACCCGTAGCATCAAGGCTATAAAATGGAAGGGAAGTCTGAGTACCTGTATCATTGATAATTTGGGGTTCGATTATGATCTATTAGTGATGTTTGAGTAACCATATGGTGGGTCGCCCATACTCTAAACTTTAATGTGAGATGATAGCTTGGAAGTTTTCCATGATTAGTAAGTTATGTGTGGCATGGATGCAAAGGACAAAAACCCCCTCTGTCAAATTTTTTTGAAATATTATTCAAAAACATGGACTTAAACAACCTTATGTTGAAATTTCTCTCTCTTCCTATGACTCTGCATATTGTTAATTTGTGATTAATGTTAGATACCCAAATTTTTCTCTAGTGGGAGGGATATTTGAACCCTCATAGAAAATTTTACATTGCCGTGTGTGGTGAGCTTTTGGCATTCATCTCTTGTATACTCGTGTTGTCTAGAACTTGCACCGTTGGTCTCTCAATGGCTAGTTTTGATTGTATGTGGTTAGAGAAATGATCTTAGGCCATCCTTGTGATTTTGGAAGCCACTTTATCCTAAAAATCATACCCAAACATGAATGTAACCCCTAGTTACACACTTTAAGCCTTTGGACCTTTCTTTGGCAAACACACTGCATGCCGTGAACCATTCATTTTATCCCTCTTTTGAACCATACCCTCCTTGAAATTGATCATGCTACTTGACAATAAAATCCTAAGTTAGGGGTAGTAAAGTGATAGAAGGAAATTTGGGGCCACAACATGTTAGTAGAATGCCAAGGTTCCTATGTAATGAAAACAAATGTTTAGAAAAATAAAAGATCCAATAAAGGATAGAATTTAATGAAAGATTCAAGAGAAAGAGATAAATAAAAAATGATGAACAAATGAAGCGAATGGTAGGCATGAGAAAAGATAGAAAACAAAGAGGAGTGGCCAATAGTCAAAAAGAAAGATTGAAAAATGTGATGTTGATATTCAAGGAAGGGAGCAGCTATGTTCTTCCCAAATAATATCCTAACCTAACCCAAACCTATATTACAAGCTTAGAAAGTCCTTTGAGATATCCAACCATCTACTTTCTTTGTAGTGGCGATTGAAAATAGGGGCAAGCCTATTGTACAACACTTGTTACATTGAGATTTCTTTTGTGTGAGAGAGAGATTGTGCACTCAAAATTCCTTATTGCATATTTGGTTGCTTGATGTGAGGAATTTTTGTTTCTTGTGAAGAGGCATGTGAACTAGTCGAGGTGGGTGATTTTGTCATCTTTTCCACAATGAGATAATCAGAATTATTATGTGTTTGACATTAACATGTGAGTCATTTCTAAATCGTTTGTAGTTGTTACATGGTTGCTCCTTGAAGTTTATTGAATCCTTTACTATTCCATTTTATGATGGGGGAGTTGTTTAAATCCTATTTTCCCATGTGTAAAAAGGTTTTTGTGGTAGTAATCTAGTTTAATTCTTTATGATCATGGAGTGATATAAAGAGGGCATACATTGAAATTGTCTTATAGTAAGTGGTAGCATTGTTTGAGGACAAGCAATGTCTTAAGTTGGAAGTGTTGATGAGTGTTGAGTTTATCACGTATTCACACTCTTTATTCATGCACATTACCTTATTTTGAAAAAATAAATGAGACAAAATCCATTGATAGATGTACTAATATCCACTCTTTGTAGGCATAAAGCTAAGGAGCCAAAAGATGTGGATTAGAGCTGAAAATAATAAAAAGGGAGCAAATAAGAGTGCATCTGAAGACCTGGACTACATTATCCTCGGTTACCACGACTGAAGTCCTCTATCCATGGTCGCGGTTAGTCAAGATAGTCAGAGTAACGTGGTTGCAGCAAACAACCATGGTCACATTGTCGCGGCCACAGACATTTGTGCGCGACCGTGGTTAAATGAGAGTATGCCTAGGGGCAGATTGGTAAAATCACTTGGAAGCATTCCAAGACATATTTAAGAAAAAACCCCATCCTCTTTAGGATAGCTTAACTCGTAAGATATCTAGGAATTTAAGTCTTAAAACCCAAATCTTGGGCAAGTGTGTAATTTAACTTGGAAGGCTAAATTTCTTAGACTTTTTGTGAAGAATGAATGTGTTGGATAATCCTTATTGTATATCTCTCTTTAGTTTTTTCATTAGTAGATAAATAATTTAGTCTTGGGATTATGTTGAACTAGGTTGTAATTGTATGTGGGTATAGTTGTGTTTGCATGTATTTTAGTTGTTTAGTATAGATTCTACACTGCTTGAGCTTACGGGTTTGAATTTGATAGGTGAAATCCCCAAATCTCCAAATGGGTTTTATGGGTGAAATCCTTAAACCCTAGAAACCCTTTCTCATCCTCTAAAGAGGGATGAGGGTGACTATTAGGTAACCTATAACATCCACGAAAAAGGGTTATAGGGAGACAAAGCAATGGTGGACAATTGAGCCTATGGTTTACTACCTTTTGCAATCTTAGAAATAAGTGCATTAGGAATTTAAATCATGTCAAAAGCATCATCCTAGAAATAAGGATGCTTGATTGAGTTCTTGGGTTATTATGAAAATGCATACACTTGTTAGGTGCTCGAAAGAGCCAATGGGTGAAATCATTGTGGTTTTGTTGAAAGATTGACCCCAATGAACTTTGACCTAGCCTATCCTTTAGTTAACAACTAAACTTCATAATGAGCCAGCATCTACCCACATACATTATCTATAGGTAGACATAATCCCAAGATTTCCTTCAAATCTTGAATTCTGAGTAAAAGTTTTATTCACCAAATGCGTGTTAAAGTTGTTTGTTAAGAATCCACAAATCCAATTCCCCTATTTAATTTCACATATTATTATCAACATTTTCGGTAATCCCTTAGTAATTTGAGCATTCATAAAGTTTGAAGTATATATTTACTCCTCGAGATTCAAACCCAATTCAATTTGGGTTACTTGACAATGACTGCCTCACCTCTAATTTTAGGAGTGAGTTGAGAGTTATCACTTAGGTTTCCAAGCGGACAACTTGGGTTTGGAAATACAAATAGCCTCTGACTTCCTAACATGTTAGTAAACTATCATATTCTGAACACTTGATTTGGAGTTGATCAATGGGGGCCTGGACTTCCACGACACCCCACACCAGTTTAATAATCAAAATAGAGAATTATTCCATGAATGCAACAATTAATAATTGCAATAATTTAAATACATAAGAACATAAATAATTTAAACACTACAATATTCAGTCAATGAAGTTAATTCAAATATTTGGTTAGAACCTAGTTAAAGTCCCCACCAGAGTTGTCACTTCTATTTGGCCCATTTTCGATTCGAAGGGTTTGGAAAACATTTTTTGACCTTTTAAATTGTTCCTAAACTTAAAAGAAAATTTTGAACAATTTATGAAATTATAGAGTCACCACTTGATTTTTGAGAAAATATCAAGAAAAACAAAAAATATTACTTAAAAAATTCAAAACAGAAAAAATCTTTTAAGTTTAGAAATTCTGAGAAAGCGGTTCCTATTAATACACTTAGAAGGTTGTTAAGGCAGCAAGAGTATCCACTAACTTGCGGTTATCCGGTCTATTTGAAAATAACCTTTTTGACTAACTTTAACAAGGGAAATTGGTGTTTTGAAATAAAAACGATTAAGGAAAATCATCTTCAAGATTTGTGCAAAAAAAATTTTGATGACTTAGCGAGGATTTTAACTAAGCCCAAGAAAACTAAAAACAATTAGCATAAAAAAGGGAAAGGATGAGATTAAAGGACTTAGGATATTAGGCCAAAAACATAAACCCTGTCCAATGCTAATTTTTGCTTTTGACCCAACTCCACCCATCCTAATTTAAATACTTGGGTATTTGGCCCTTAACCTGTCCTAAGCTAGTTTTCGAACCTTTGAGGCCCAAAATCCACTTCACCTGTATTAAATTACAACTTTAGCTTCGGGGACCAAATGAATGAATAGATAATTGTCTAATTGAATAAATAAAAACAAGGCAATAATAAAAATGGAGACTTTTCAAATCTCTTAGTAATCTCATCTATGGGTTTTCAATCATTTTCTTTCTTCTTTCATCTTCTTGCACCCGCACGCCATATAATTGACTTTGGGTTTAAAACTTTGAACTTAACTCAAAGAGATGGGCCTCATTGGCCCATTACAAAATTCAAGAGAAAAGGAATCCATTTGACTCCAAAACAAATTCATGCAAAGGGAAAGAAAAAAGAAAAAAAATTATTACCATGACTCCAAAAAACACGTTCAACTGTTCCTAGCTTATTTTTATACCATGAATATGAAAATAGCCCTAATATTGATACCATAACGTCATATGGCCTTCAAGGCCATATATGGTAAACAATCCAAGCAAATAAAATTATAACTACGAACTACGAAAAAGAAAACAATAATAAAACCCAAAAAAAAAACATTACAACTCGAACTAAGAAGCAGAAAAAAATTAAAAGAAAATGATAATAAAACTAAAGAGGATGAGAGATGTGTTTACCTTCTTTGGGGCGGTAAATAGAACTACAACCTTTTTTTGGGGTCTTGATCACCACTGGAAAGCGTTCAACTCGAAAATTTCAATTAGCCCGCAAATTTCATGAAAAAGGAAATTATTTACTAAAAAAACCTTCTCTTCTCAAAGCTTTTTTTCTCCAACCTTGAGACTTGTATTTCTACAAAAATAGAGATAATATTTATAGAAAAGGATGGGTATTTAATTATTTTCATCCACAAATGTGGGAGAAAAATATTTATAGAAAAGAATGTGGATTCAACTCTTTTAATCAACCAATGTGGGAGAAAGAATTTAGGGGTGTTTTTGAAATTTTAAAATTAAAGATAAGATTACGTGGAAGATAAGGTGGGAGGAAATTGTACAATGTATTATAATTTTTGAATTTCAAAATTGGAAAAGGGACTTTGAGGGGGAATTGTACAATCTAGTACGAAATTTCGAATTTCAAATTTCAAATTATTTTTGGTGAGAATTTGGGTAGAAGTTATGAGAGTTTTTGAGAATTTTGGGGTTATTTAAAACAAAACCCTTATTGGAATTTAAAATTTAGAAAAATTTATTTAATTTTGACCAAATTAAAAATCAATTGGTGGATTGCATTGCAATTATGGCCAATTTAATTTCAATTATGGCCAAATCTAATAGATTGGCTAAATTAAATTAAAATTTGATAAGAATTAATACTTTCTTTAATCCCAAGCTTCTTGATTTAATAAAATCAAAAATATATATTCATCCAAATAAATTATTTTTGAGAATAAATTATATTTAAATCAAGACTTCATCCGTTCAAATTAATTTTCAAGCTTATCTCCGTAAAAACTCAAACTTTGATAAAAATATTCATTCAAGTAACAAAATTTATACAATCTTGTATGTGTGAATACAAAAAATATATAATTGTCACTTAAATTAAAAAATTAACCTAAATAAATATTTTATAGTGAATTTGTCCAGTTGAAATAAATATCTCACTTTTATTTAAAATTGAAGAAACCCAAGATTAAATTTAGTCGTGCAGGGCAAAAATTAGGTGTCAACACATGCTAGCTCCAACCGCTCACTGTCTCTGGATGCTATATCCCCACGCGACATAGGAGCTGGAGTTTCTTCTTCTCTTCCTACGCAGTCACAAGTATTTGAGCGGTTCGTGTGTTGACATTGAAGTAGTGAGCCTCCATCCTTCGGAAGGCTTACATTTCATATTCTCTTTAACTATGTCATATAATTTCTTTAGATTTGGTACTCGGCTATTGTTGGGGAATTGTCCCGACATATTATAGATGTTGAATTTGTAGGGGCTTTGTGGTTGACTATAGACTTGGGTATGTTCATTAGTTATTGATATTAATGGATCGATTAGATGTTTCTTAAGCTATTATTATTATTATTTTTTTGCTATTTTTTTATAACTGGATTTCATCTGGTACATGTGGATTGATGTGATAGTTATGTTGGGTTAACGGGGCAATCTTCAGTCTTTGTTGGTCTTGAGTTGACCATACGAAAAAGCTTGATTTTGGGTTATGTCACAAGAGGAGTATAAGATAGTCAGGGTCAAAGGTGAGTCACTTTTATTGTATTAGTGATTGTTGCATGGTTGCCCTTAGAAGTTTATAGAACCCTTGAACATTGCATATCATGTTGAGGTAGGCTGTGAGAATAGCTTTGACCATCTTTAAAAACCTATTTGTGTTAGTAACTAAGCTTGTAGTCATTGTAATCAGTGGGTCATATAATTTGGTCATATATGTGCATTCTCTCATGGTAAGAGGTAGTGTTGCTTGAGGAAAAGCAAATTTTTAAGTTGGGGTGTTGATGAGTGGTAAATTTACCACTCATTTACACTCAACATCCATGGACATTACTATGATTTGAATGTATCAATGATACAAATTTTTGATGAAATGTATTAATTTCCTTATTTTACAGGAATACAGGTTACGATATGCAAAGATATGGATGCGAGCTATAAAGGATCAAAAAGGAGAAAGAAGCACAGTTGGAAGACCTAAAGCTGAAACAACCTCAGTTACCGTGATTGTGGTCGGTGTCAGGTAAAAATATTAGGATAGCGGTGTCCTACAACCATCGCGGTAGCCACGATCGTGGACATGCTCCAGCAATTGTGGCTACGCAGGAATATGCCCAGGGGAAGTTGTGTAATTTCAGATAGCCGAACCCAATTCCTTTTAGAGTCTAAAACCCTTTCTCCTTTGGGATATTTACACTCTTGGAACATTTTGAATTTGAAGTTTAAACCCTAATTTGGGCAACATTTGTATTTTGATTTTGAGACTTTGAATTTAGCATAATTGAAGAATGGATGCGTTGAACAATACCTATGGCATATTTTTTACTCTATTCTTCATGAGTAGCTAAACTTTCATTGTCTTGCGATTATTTTGAACTAAGGTGAAATTATGTGGGGTTTGTAATGTATTTGTGCATAAGCTAGTTTGTCAATGATGGGTTTTACTATTGCTTGGTTAAATTAGTTGGTGTTTGCGGGTGGAAGCCCTAAATACCCAAAGTGGTCATATTAGGTAAAACCCCAAATTCTTGAAAGCTCAAACCATCCTTGAAAGAAGGGTTTGGGTGAACTCTTGCAACCTATGTCATCCTTGAAAGAGGGATGTTAGTAACAAGGCAATAGTGGACAGTTAATGTATGTAGTTTTCTAATTTTCACAATATTATACATAAGGGTGATTAAGAAGTTGACTATATCTTGGGCATCATCCTATAAATAGGGATCCTCAAATTGAGGAAATATATGGTTGCAATTGACACACTTGTTAGGTACCCAAAAGGGTCAACGAGTGGAATTCTGGAGGTTTTTTTGATAAACTAGTCTCAAGGATATTAGACCTAGCCTACCATATTGTTTATAAGTAGAATGTACACTAAATCTTCATGCACCTATGCATAACTTGCCCTTAGGTAGACATAATATCAAGATTCTTCTCATATCGAATTTAAATCACATTTGTTGTTTAATTTGTTGATTTTAGTTGCTATTGACAAACGCTTTCCAAAAATGACCCCCCTCCAATTTTTATTTATGAATTGTATTTTATTCATATTGCGGGTCACTTATTAGTAGCATGTAACACCATAAGACTAGAATTCTAATTTCACTATTCATGTATTCGACCTCAACATAAGTTGAGCTATTGATAATGACCGTCTTCTACCAATTTTGATGATATAGGTTAGTGTTATCAGTAAGTCATGTCATTAACCATACCCGTAAGTCATTTCAGTAATCATAATCATAAGTTATTTCTATAATCATATCCATATACTATGAATGATTTCTATAAGCCCTTAACCATCTTTATAAGACATATCATATCTATGAGCCATATCATATATATAAGACAAATCATATCTATAAGCCATATCTAATCTATGAGTCATATCATATCTATAAGTCATATCATATCTATGATCCATGCCATATCTATAAGTCATATCATATCTATGAGCCATATCATATGTATAAGTCATATCATACCTATAAGTCATATCATATCTAAAAGCCATATAATATTTATCAGTCACATCATATCTATGAGCCGTATTAGATCTACGATCTAAATTTATACGCCATATCATATCTATAGGTCACATCTTATCTATAAGCCATATCATATTTATAAGTCATATCATATCTATAATCCGTGTCATTTCTACGAGCCATATCATATCTATCAATCACATCATATCTATAAGCCATATCATATCTATAAGCTATATCATATCCATAAGCCATATCATATATATAAGTTATATCATATCTATAATTCATATTATATCTATAAGACATATCATATCTATAAGCCATATTATATCTATAGGCCATATCATATCTATAAGTCAAATCACATCTATAAGTGACAGTGCCCAAGCACACACACAAGTGTACGTGGTCTACCAAGTAATATAGTGTCCATCAAGAAAATCGAGTTATCAATCCCATAAAGACTAGATTTGGCAACAATTTGATTTTAGTTCACACTTAATATTCAATTTATGTGAGAGTAACCAAATAAATAGTTTGAAAAGTATAAATTAATACTAAACAATGCGGAATGTAAAGGTCTTGAGACAATCAATAGGACAAAACCTAGGGTTGGAGCACTATGAATAATCATATTATGCTTTTGGATTTCATTCTCTAACTTGCTTATCTTGGTTATTGATTCGTAGGGT
This sequence comes from Capsicum annuum, assembly GCF_002878395.1. Taxonomy (NCBI): domain Eukaryota; kingdom Viridiplantae; phylum Streptophyta; class Magnoliopsida; order Solanales; family Solanaceae; genus Capsicum; species Capsicum annuum. Next base: position 122,660,619 of record NC_061121.1, on the reverse strand, counting down.
TAATTTTACGATTATGGTTTCCCAACCTATAATTTATTACCTAGTTAAACCTTACACCTACATCGTTGAGCGGGGATGTAATAATTCACTTAATTTCTTAACAAATATCATCATAAATATGAATCGAGTAAGGTATCTAAGTATATTCCTATCTTAGAAACTAATTTGAGTTTTATTTTATATAGAATTAAGAACCATACTCTGCTTATTCCCATGTTCTATCGCCCTATTCCCTCTCCCGAGTTCACAAGGTTGAAAATGGATGTAATCTAAGGGTCGTGATTCCTTAGAATAGTTAAAAAGAAAATAAAGAAACAACTATTAGTGATACGCAAAGAAAACAAACTTAATCCATAGCAATAATAATCATGTTCTTGGCTTCAACCTCGGAAAGAGGGCGTTTAGCCATGCATTATCATAATCGCAATCACAATGTTGTAATTAATGAATTAAAACATGTATGAACAAAATAAAATTAATAAAAACCTAATAATGAAGTTATAGTATCCCCTTGATCTCCAAAATATGTCTAAAGATATGTAAAAACGTGATACAACATGTATATATAGTATAAGGGTAAGCCAAGTCCGTGTAGGAGTCAAATTAATTTGAAACTCCCAAGTGTGGAGTGGAACATGTGTTGCACCCTCTATAGAACTTGAATGGGCCGTGCGCCACACCCTGTATTGTACAGGAATGGAGCATGCGATGCATGCTAAATGCAAGCACTCTCTGGAATTCATCCTCCGAATTTTTGGTTAAGTGTTGGTGCTTCCTTCTTCCATTCCTTATCTTATGGCGTCTTTACCATGAGTTCCAAGCCTATTTAACATCAAAATATCATAAAATTCAGCTCCAAAAGCATTCTACATAATTACACCACACGAATTAGAAGCATAAACAACACTAAACTCATTACGATGAATAAAAAACAAGAGCTTAGAAAAGGTTGTTTTCATGATCTTTCCCTTCAAGTTTCCACTCTTTATTTGACTCATATGAAATTTATACACTCATAAAAACTTGTTCCGCACATCATAATACATTTAAAACCATAAGGAATGCATAGAACTCAATAGAATCCAACAAGATTGACTAGACAAGCAACTAGATCAAGCTAGTAAGACTTGTTTTCTCCATTGAACTCTAATTTACTCATTTCAGCATAAACTCACTTGGACTTCACTTGGAACCATATAAACATATGATTTAACACTTTTATACACATTTAGCTCATTATCAACCAATATAGTATAGAATCATCCTCAAAACAAGGCTAAAAAGGCTAGAATAGTGACGTTAGCATGCATAAATACGCCCAATATCACCACCCACACTTAAATCCTTGTTCATCCTCGAACAATGCTTAACTATAAGAAACACCATCTAAGGAGACTCTACACTTCTACTAAATGCAAGATACTCAAGCTAGCACTACAATGACTATATAGAATAGAAGTTACTAAGATAAGCATGTTATTTACACAGTTAAAAGCTTATGAACACTACTCCAAAAAATCCTAGCCTCAAGAATTGACTCACTTAATGGAAAACTCATGCATATTATTCAATAAAGAACATCATACAAATCACCCACACTTGTTAAGCATGTTCCCCTCACAACAAGAGAGTTGCCCATAATTACTCACAATAATGCAATTCATAATATGATGGTACACAAATCAAATTATGCTCAGTCTCCCAAAGAATTCACAAGTTACACACAATGAACCATAGGCTTTCCCTTAGTGTAATGCTCCACTAATAGTCGGATGTAAAGCTTCAGATCAATTAAGACTTTTTTGGGTTGTAATGTAGGTTAAGGGATGGATAGGAACTATTTGAGAATAGTGACTAACCTCTCTAAGCTCTTTAATACACTACATTAAACATTTAAAACCACTCTCCAAAAACAATTACACCAGTTTTGTCTACCCATATCTTTTGTTTTTGCCCCATCTCTTTTAGGTATTTTCACAAACACTTAGTGGATACATAGTTTACTACCACAAAAATCAATTTTCTCTTTTTTCCCGTAATTATGGAAATATTTTTAACATAAATTATATGACAATCATCCACCACATATCAATTATACACCAATAACAATTACCTTGGGGCATCAATTTCATCTTTTTCTTCTTCAATTTCTCAACTTCTTACTCAATCAATTTTTCATCAAAGCACTTAGGAGCTTTTTTGGATCAAATTAAGAACCATCAAAGAAGGGGATTAGGCTACTTATGTGGCTACAAAAGAAAAGGATAAAGGCTCAATGGGGGTTACCTAGGATAATGCATAATGGGTAGGTAAAAGAAGGTATAAAATAAGGCTATTAAAGAAATGCTTATATCATCTCCAAAACCAATATTCTTTATTTTGCTTCACAAAAACACTAGGCAAGTTCTAGCCATCATATGCAACAAGTAATATACAAAATTCTCACACGCATATGGCACATGCTCAACTTAATAGGATCATCATAGATTCTCAACCAAATAATAGCATAAATTCAAAATTAAGCCAACAAATATAAGATTCACAAAAATTAGCCTAAGAGTCTTAAAAATTAGTAATTCTGACAATTCACATGCTTTTATCAACAAACCCTCTTACATCATGTAATAAAAAATAGCACCAACAAGAATATCTTACACAAAAAATAATAAAAAAATTTAAATTAATCCAAAATGGTAATTTCCCCACCCCACTCTTAGAAATCTACTTTTTTCCCAAAGTAAATTTAAAAGTAAAGAGATAGAAATACTCCCTGAGGCCTCTAGGGCTAGCTAGCATCATCTTTTGTAATCTTGGGATCTGCAGGTGCCTATACTTAATCTTTGTCATGCTTCAAGCTCAAGTTTATGGTACTCAGACTTCCCATTAACCTGTGACATAACCAAAAAAAACTATGTTAAATAAAAACTAAAAATTAAAAAGAAAACATACCTAATTAACTTGGGTTGCCTCCTAAGAAGAGCCTGATTTAGTATCGCAGCATGACCCACTTCAACTAAACCATATTCGTTCATCTTTTTCGTCATACATGGGGGCCATATTCTTATCCTTTTCACCCCTTTGGGGTATGAATTCTCAAGAGCAGCAGGTTTCTTAACTTCAGCCTTTTCAAGCTCATCAACTTCTATCATGTCAGGCTTAGGAGATAGAGTCTTAGACTACTCAATCAGATAATTTGAAGGGGTCTTTTGTGGACTACATACCCCATACTTTCCCCCTTAAATAATATTGATCATACATAAATCTTTAACTTGGGATGTAATTATGGGTACTTTGTATACATCAAACACCATCTCTTCATCATCTACCCTTATCTTGAGCGTGCCTTCTCTAACATCAGTTAACGCTCCTCCGGTTACTAAAAATAGATGCCTCAAAATAATTGGCACCTATTTATCTGCCTCAAAATAAAGAACAGTAAAGTCAGTAGGAATAACAAATTTACCAACCTTAATAAGGACATCCTCAATAATTTCTTTAGGATATGCCATGGAACCGTCTGCTAGCTGCAAAACCATGATGGTCGACCTAGGCTTTCCCAACCCCAATTTTTCAAATAGAGATAGGGGCATCAAATTTATACTTACCCCTAAATCACTCAATATATGGACCACTTTACTCCTAATTTGGATAGGGAGAGTAAACTTCCCTGGATCTCTTAATTTCTTAGGGATTTTTTGTGTTGTTACCATATTACACTTTTCAATGAGTGTTATCTCCCCACATCTTACAATTTCACTTTATTAGCCACCATATCCCTCAAGTACTTTGCATACTTATGCATATCGTACAAAATATCTAACAAAGATAAGTTAATGTGAAGTTCTCTGAACGTATCAAAGAACTTCTTCAACATGGCGTCCTCCTTCACTTTAATTTGCCTCTGTGGAAAGTGTAGTGGTAATGTGTTTTTCACTTTTGGTTCAACAAATTTGTCTTTCAAGTAGTTAGACTTCCTTGAATTCTCAACAACTCTGTCTTTTACCTGTTGGGTCACCATATTAGCATTTACCTCCTTTGTTACCTTTGGAGGTTCTTCTTGGAGCTATTTACCACTTGTCATGGTGATTGCCATAATTTTCTTTGGAGTTTCTGTGTCACCTGGAAAACCACCTTGTGGCCTATTCTTCAATTCTTTCTTATTCTGCATAGCCGCTTGTAAATTTTTTAGGTCTGTAGTAAACCGTGTCTGATTAGCTAGGATCTATTTCAACAAATCTTTTGTGTTAATAGTTGACTGACTGGGTTGGGCTTGTGGATATGGGGCATTCCATGATGGATTTTTTGGCTGAGTCTGCCACATTATGTTGTAGGCATTACTATAATTTAGCCTTTGAGCATTGCCTACATACTTCACAAATTCTAGATTTGAAGCATACATGGCCACTGAATGGCCATTATTTCTGCATATGCTACACCAATATGTGGCTTATTGGACAACATTGACTATGGCTGCAGGTTGTGCTGCTCCCATCTTCATGCTGCTAAATAATGTATTGATTAAATTCTATAGTGCAAAAACCTATATTGATATGTAGTGAATTGGTCCATCTCTAATACACCCATAATTCTTTTTGTGGCACTTCTAGATTCTGAATGCCAATCTGGATTTTCTTGTTCTATGAGGTTCAACGATTTGTACAGCTCATCATAAGTCAATTTAGGATTTTGATACCTGCGGCTGAATCTATCAAAATCTTTGTATTACGATCAAGAGCTTCTACAAAAGTATGAGCAAGTACATCATTAGATTTTTAGTGGTGTGAAAACTCCTAAAGAAGAGCCTTGAAGCATTCCTAAGCATGATAGAGGTTTTCATTAGGCTTTTATTTAAAGCTCACTATCTTACTATGAAGTCTCGTAGTCTTGCCTGATGTAAAGAATCTGATAAGGAATTTTCTGGCTAAGTCATCCTATGATGTGATTAAATTGGTGGGCTCCTCATTCAACCACTTTTTAGTTTCCACCAAAAGTGAATAGGGAAATAGTGTCAGCCTCACATAATTTGGAGTCACCCCTGTGGAAGTGAATCTATATGTAATCTCAATGAAGACCTGTAAATGGACTTCTAGATCCTCATGTGAAAGCCCTGCAAACTGTCCACTGCTAATAAAAAGCCACACCATATTATCTTTTAACTCGAAATTCCCCCCAGTTAACTGTCTTTGAATTGGGGAATTCATGTTTGTTGGAAATGGCACTGCCACTTCCCTAACCTTCCTACCAATTTCTTGTTTTTCAGCCATAGGAACAATATTCTCTTGGCCTTCTTATATTTGAGGAATTCTAAGGAGAAGGATTTCTTCTCTCCTATGTTGATGGTAAAGTTACCTGGGTTTCGGGATTGGTTCTACCAACTCCTGATCCCTTGCTAGCTTATAAACTTAGAAACCTATCTCCTGCAAACATAAAAACAAGACCTAAGTTGAACCTTACACCTACATAGTTGAGTTTGGATGTAATAATTTACTTAAGTTCTTATCCAATATCGTCCTACATATAAATTGAGTAAGGTATCTAAGTACATCCCTATCCTAGATATTAATACAAGTTTCTTAGTTTTTAAAGAATCAAGAATGATACCCTGCTTATTTCCATGTTTTATCGCCCTATTCCCTCTCCCGAGTTCACAAGGTTGACAATGGATGTATTCTAAATGTTGCGATTCCTTGAAATAGTTAAAAGAAGAACAAAAAAGTAACTATTAGTGATAATCAAAGAAAACAAACTTAATCCAGAGCAATAATAATCATGTTCATGGCTTTAACCCCGGAAAGAGGGCCTTTAGACACACATAGTCATAATCGCAATCAAAATGTTGTAATTAACCACTATAAATATCTATGAACTAAATAAAATTAATAAAAACCTAATAATGAAGTTTTAGTATCCCCTTGATCTCCAAAATATGTCCAAAGATATGTAAAAATGTGATACAACATGTATATATAGCATAAGGGTAATCATAGTCCATGTAGGAGTCAAATTAGCTTGAAACGCCCAGGTGTGGAGTGAAGCGTGTGTCACACCGCCAATAGAACTGGAAATGGGCGTGCACCACACCATGTATTGCATAGTAGTGGAGCATACGACGCATGCTAAACGTATGCACTCTCTGGAATTTGTCCTTCGACTTTTCGGTTTAGTGTTGGTGCTTCCTTCTTCCATTCCTTATCTTATGGCATCTTTACCATGAATTCCAGGCCTTCTTAACATAAAAATATCATCATATTCATCTCAAAAAGCGTTATACATCATCACACCTCATGAATTAGAAGTACAAATAATACCAAACCCATTACGATGAATCAAAAACAACAACTTAGACTAGGTTGGTTTCATAATCTTTCCCTTCAAGTTTCCACTCATTATTTGATTCATATGATGTTTGTTCACTTCTAAAAACTTGTTACACATATCATAACACATTTAAAACAATAAGAAACATATATTACTCAATATAATCCAACAAGATAGACTAGACAAGTAAATAGCTCAAGCAAGGAAGACTAGTTTTCCCCATTGAACTCTAATTGACTCTTTTAAGAATAAACTCACTTGGACTTAACTTGTAACCTTATAAACACATTCTTTAAAACATTTAAAGACATTAATCTCATTATCAACAAATATAGTATAGAATCATCCTCAAAACAAATCTTAAAGGCTAGAATAGTGACGTTAGAATGCATAAATACACTGAACATTAATATGCCATATCACATTTATAAGTCATATCTTATCTATAAGCTATATCACATCTATAAATCATCTCATATTTATGAGCCATATCATATGTATAAACCATATCATATCTATGAGCCATATCATATATGTAAGTCACATCATATCTATGAGTCATATCATATCTATAAGACAAATCATATCTATAAGTCACATCATATCTATGAGCCATATAGTATCTATTATTAATATCATATCTATAAGTCATATCATATCTATAAATAATATCATTAATCACGTATATAAGCAATATCATTAGCAGTAATTAGAATTTGGCATCAATCTTTTAATTTCCAACTAAGATACTCAATAAATATATTCAATCTCCTCAAGTATCAAACCAATAATTAATTAGAGTATATCATGTGTAACTAAGTCTACAAGGCTAACCCGAGGGACCTACTCTAATCCGCAAAATCCATTCTAGTCAACTTCTACCCTGAATAGGCTATGGTATATAAATTCAATTCTAGATTTAAAGTAATCCATAAATATCCCCAAGATAGTAATCCATCTCAAACATGAACAACTAAGGCAATCCTATCTAAAAAATAACTAAGGTAATTTCCCCTGACTTATGCAACTAAGGACAATTCTACCCTAAATAAGAATGACTAAGGCAATTTCACCTAGCTTGAGTAACTAAGGCATTTCTATTCTAAACATCAACCATGAAGCATAATTCACCTAAGACATGAATAATTATGCTAATTACTCAAAAATTATGGTTTTAAGAGAGCCTAAATGGTCCAACCAAACCAAATAATCTCATTCATACTTCCAAAACCTAAAAACCATCCCATATCTAGCATAATATCATAATTATACTATGAAATAGATCAATATATGGAGAAGATAAACCTAGCCTACATGGATTTTGAATAAAAGACCAAAGAATCTGCTAAACCAGTAATTTTACTTCCCGAGAAGCTTTCGCAAGGTGCCACAGTAGCAAAATCAAATTCTGCTCATCAAAAAGGAAACAATGATACTGATATTGCACTATTGTACTTTGGGCCCAAAATAATGTAAAAATCCCATGTGGGGCCTATTTTCAGAATTGCACATTCGAAACCAACAAACGTCCCTCTATGATCAAGGACACTTTCTCTCAAAATAGGTGAATTACGAGCTCTAGTGGTGCTACAACCAAGCCACCAAGATTTTAGGGATTTTAGCAAAAGTATGGACAAATCAACCATGAAAAATAATGGACTCTTGCCACAAATTCAATGGGAAATTGAATAAATTAATAATAATAAATCTATACAATCATCCACTCTTTATTCTCCCAAGATCTTACATATTTTAGGGTTTAAGATTCTTGAGAATGAATGAAAATGGTAAAAAATTAGGCTAAGTGGGTATTTATACCTTTCCAAGGTGCATGAGCATCACCTTATTAAACTTTAGGTCACTTAAGAGATACTTGTGCTTTGGCATGCCTATCACTTATGAGATTAGTAAACGCTTACAGAAGATCTAGCTGATTGAGCAAATATCACGATGCGACATAAGTATTGCTTATGCGATAGTGCCCAAATTGACAATCCATTTGCTTAAGAGACAAATATGTCTCTTAAGTGATACTTAATGGGGATTTGGAAGATTGCTTAGGCAATCAAAGGAATCATTGAACTGGTGCACCAACATCAACTTAGACCTGGAAAATTCTAAGTCTCTGCCAATTCTTTGGAATTCATCTGGAATACCATATACACAAACAAACTAAGTTACCCAATCCAATTAGACATTATAGACTCAATGACACAGTCATAATTTCCATCCGAGGTTGTTTCAATGAAAAGTGGGTCCCACACCCACTTGCCACTTTTCTTAACTCTTAACCAATATCCAAAAATGACTTTGGATGCCTCGGAGCCCAAACCAAGGGTATACCTAACCTAAAATAAATGTTACAGAGCTCTTGGAATAGTTAAAATTTGCATATGAAGTCATTTTGCTGATTCTTCTGATCGTTATCCAATTTGAGACTATGAGGGCCTCACAATAGATAATTGAATTTAAAAACAAAATGAACTACATGGTAACTAAAATATTAGTTCCAACAAGTTGTAAATGACTTGGGGCAGCTATAGGAAAGCTTTAAATGATAGAAATAACAATAAATATAGAAAATAACCTTAAAGGTCTTTATAAATAGCAAGGTTGCTATAGCAGGCTAGATGTAGTAAATGTTTAGTTTTTTAAAATTTTAGACATTATGTAATCATGATATCTCAAGGTTGTGTTGACCATTATAAGAGAAATAACTAATTTATGCGTGAATGTAATACGCCGAAAAATCCAAACCAATATTAGCGCCATATTTCAATCTCATGCATAGTACATCAGGATTCTTTTAAAATTTTATGAGTAAGTTAGATGTATACTAAGGCTTCAAATAACTCCCAGCTATCAGATGAATCAAAACATTCCTTACCGATTGAATTCTTAGGAAGGATATTGCTATTGTCAATTTCAAATGAGCATATCTCTCGTTGTACTATGAATTTTTGATCTCATAGATCAAAAATAGATAGATAATTGAATTATCTTTCCAACTATACCAATTTCTCCAAAATCTGATATTGGAGCAAAAATATATACCCATTTTAGTCCAGCATGTTAGCCTAGAAACTGAGTGACGACCTGTCTGACGGCTTATCATATTTCTGACGACCTGTCTGATGGCTTATCACAATTCTGATGACCTATATAATGCTTTATCATATTTTTGATGAATTATCAGCCATGTCATCAAGCTTAGACATCAACCCATCAATTCCAGCTCCTAGGTGACGACCTGGGCTGACGGGCTATCAAAGATCTAATGGCTTATCAGCCTTGGTCATCAACTAATCATTTCAGCAACTGGAAAGTAATTTTGTAGGTGTATTTTGGTATTTTCCCCTCACCCTAAACCTTACCCCCATGACATAAAACACCAAAAATATGTATTTAGCTATTGGTATTTAGTTTGAAAAACTCTTAACACTCTTTGTTCCCAAGAACAAACTTAGGGTTTCTTCTCAATTAACTTCAAGACCCCATCACACTCTCCACAAGATATTCAAGAATTATGATTCCCAATCCAAGAACATTCATTAAAGGTCAATTTTATTTTAAGATTCAATCCGTAAGGTATGTATATCGTTCATTCATGGACTACTTTCGTCCATGAAGCCCAAGAATCCCTTTTTTTAATATCAAGTTGATGGATTTCTTTTTGAACTTTATGTTGGGCTTGTTTTGTTTATTTAAGAATGATCAATTTAATTCAAATACATGTTGGATGATAATTATAGCTATAGATTCATGCAACATTATGACTAAACCCTTGAATGATGAAATTAGAGATGAATCATGATGTTTGTTTATTGTAAAATGTTGTCTAGATGTACTATGCCTACAATATGTTTGATTAAATGCCTAGATGAAGGAAAAGTGCCTAACTACCATGATATTATGCAATCCCCATGTATGTACAAGCTTAGTCATATCACATGTTTGATGAAGTGCTTCAATATATGAATTATAAATTGTGTTGATTGGTCATATGTTCAAGTAAGTCATGCTATGTTAGTTTCTTTCCATCAAGTCCTGGGGGTACTTGTACCTGACAATTTAGCTGTGTGCCTAGAGCCATGTAATGTTTCAACGATACTCTCAGTGAATCCATGATCCATAGAACTCAGTCAACTATGTGACTCAAGAAATCTCAAAAATTTCAGTAGTTCAGTAATCTCAGTGATTTCAGAATTCCAAGTAAAATCTCAGTAACTATAGTACTCTCAGTCATTCCTCAGAATTTAGTATATTCCGTCAGTCAACGGAACTCAGTAAACTCAGTTTAGCTCCGCTAAACAATACCACTAGTATTAGTTCACTTTAGTTAATCAGTTCAAAGTCTTTCAGATAGGATTAGGATTCAGCACCGAGCGAGCCTAGGGATGGGGACTCACCCGCTAGATAGGGAACACACATTCTCTCTTGGTACCTTAAGATATCATCACCACCAATCTCAAAAGCCAAAACTTTCTACTGACCCACATCATTCCTAATCTTTATCAAGATGGGATCCAAAACTTGCTTCTCCTTCACCTCAGTACCAAGAGAAATTTCACCACCTCTTGAAAAATCACACCTCCATCCTTAGAATCCAAAAGACAAAATCCAAGATTAGGCAATCGGTAAATATCCTTTACCAAATCCCAATTCTTCTCATCCACGTAAGATAAGTTTCTAATGAAAAACCTGCTAAGAGCAACAACAACAACATTAGGTTTGCTTGGATGATAAGGGAGACTCATATAATAATCCTTAAGCAACTTAGGCCATATCCTTTGCCCAAGATTCAACTTTTTTTGGGTTAACACGTACTGCAGGCTCTTATGATATGAGAAGATGTGAACATGAACCCCATACAAGTAGTGACACCACATCTTTAAGGAAAACACCACAGCCAAAAATCCAGATCATGAGTTAGAGAATTCCTCTTATGAACTTTCAGCTAACTAGAAGCATACGCCACCACCTTTCGATTCTATATCAGAACACAATCAAGTCCCACACGAGATGCATCATAATACACAACAAAACCTATACACTCGATCAAGGTAAAAATAGGAGCATAAGTCATCTTATGCTTTAATTTATTAAAGCTACCCTCACAAGCAACTGACCATAGACACTTTACCTTTTTAAGTAAACTTAGTCAACGGAGCAACAATCAAAGAGCAGATCGCTACCAATATCTTATACAGCCCGACTAAACCCAAGAAACTCTCAATATCGATTAGAGTTGTGGGTCTAGGACACTTCATAATCACCATAACTTTTTGTGCATCTAGTATGATCCATTTACTAGAAATAACATGACCAAGAAAGGTAACAACATTCAACCAGAACTCATACTTGGAAAATTTAGCATACAAACGCTGATTTTTAATGGTCTGCAACATTATACAGAGGTGAACAACATGAACTTCCTTGCTCTTAGATTATACCAGGCTATCATCAATGAACACAATGAAGAACAAGTCAAGAAACTAATCAAATACCTATTTTATAAGATCCATAAATACCGCTAGAGCATTAGTCAACTCAAAAGATATGACCAGAAACTCATAATGGACATATCGAGTATGGAAAGCAGTCTTAGGGATATCTACTTTCTTAATCTTCAACTGATGATAATCCAACCAAATATCAATCTTAGAGAGGTACTTATCATCCTGAATCTAGTCAAATAGGTTAGAAATCCTAAGGAAAGGGTACTTATTCTTGATTGACACCTTATTCAACTAGCGGTAGTCTATGCACATTCGAAGGAAACCATCTTTCTTGCATAAGAAGAGACAGGAGCACCCCATGGAAACATACTAGGGTGGATAAACAAGAAGATCATTCAACTACTCCTTAAGTTCTTTCAACACAATTAGAGCCATTCTATACAGGAGAATAAAGATAGGGCAGATATTTGTTAAAAGGGCAATCCCAAAATCAATGTCCCTATTGGGAGGAATACCATAAATATCATTAGGAAAATCCTTAAGATATTTATTAACCACGGGAATGGAAAAGACCCTCTGATTTAGAATCTTTAACCCAGAACAAATGATAAAGACACATATTAGAAATTAGCTTCCAGTCTCTAAGATAAGAAATAAACCTTTCCTTAGGCACGAGGGAACTCCCTTCCTATTGTATAATCAACTCATTAGGAAATTTGAAAATGAACTTGTGGGTCCAATAATCTAAAAAGGCATAGCATGAATGGAGCCAATCCATCCCTAAGATAGCATCAAAATCTAGCATGTCTAATTCAATTAAATCCACCAAGGTCTTCCTACCGCAGATAGATATAACACATCCAGTAGACCCCATAACTAGAAAAGGATCCAAAATACTTTTTGGAACAAAACCAAAATGAATAGCCACATAAGGGGTCATATAAGAAAGAGTAAACCCCAAATCAAGTAGATAATATACATCATGGGAAAAGAGTTTTAACGTACCAGTGATAGTATTAAGAGAATCCTTAGAATCCTGATGGGTGGCAAGAGCATACAGACGATTTACACTAGTGTCGAAGCTAGAAATAACACCTTTTGGTACTGGAGCTGAAGAAGTAGAAACTAGAACATTATTAGCTCAATTAGCAACATCGTTGGAAGGATAATTCCTATGAATATTACCCTACTGGCCATATATAAAACACTTATTTCTCTCTTTATCACCAAAACTATAGTGCAACTACCCATTTACTGGGCCCCACTAGCCTGAGATTGAGCACCTTATGCCTTAAAACCACTATTTCTCTAAAAATGATAATCACCGAATGGCTTACGATATGGAGCACTAGTCATAGAAGAACAAAAAATTTCCCATTTCTTCGTCAACCATTGCCTGCCAGCTATACCACTATTCTGATGACCTTCACCCTATTAGAATACCTAAACTTCTTACTTTGCCTCTCCCCTATTTCTTCTTGCTTTTTTTTCCTTCTTTACTTATTTCATGTACACCATAAGTCTAGAAATATCCATATTGTTATTCAACAAGTCGGCCTTACACTCAAACACTAAGTCTTGAAATAAGCCAAGTGCAAACTTCCTCATCTTAGCCCGCATGCTAGACACTAGCTCAGGAGCATAGCTGGAGAAATGATGAAATTTTAGGTCATACTCTTTTAGAGTCATCCTACCCTATTTCAGAATCATAACCTCTTTAGAATTAGCCTTCCTGAACTCCTAAGAAAAGTAATGATCCAAAATAGTAATAGAAAAGTCATTCTGCAATGCCAACTCCACATCATCTCCCCTAAAATGATCCCACTCCTTGTACCACTAATATTTCATATCCTTCAACTGATATACGACAAATTTGACACCCTTAGAATCTAAAGCATGCATAACTTAAAAGATCTTCTCCATCTCATCTATGAACCATTGAGGATCCCCCTCAACCTTAGATCTAATAAAGGTCAGAGGATTGAGACTCATAAATTGCCCAACTCGAGTAACCTTAGAAGAACTCACAGTAGTACCAGTAGGACCCAATTAACGTGATTGAGGAGATGTCACCAAATAGGTCAACATGTGAATAGAACAACAGAACTCAGACTTAGAAATGTCTCCTTGGGGTAGTGGGGCATGATCATCATCTACCCTAAGAGCTTAGAAAGGACTGGTAGTGATTGGTAGAACTCCCCAAAGAGTAGTACAATCAGGAGATGGGACCCTAGACCAGGTCTATACTTTATAAGTAAGACGAGTTTAATCCACATTGTTCTTAGGTGGGACAAAAGAAGTTCCACGAGTACCAGATCTTCGAAGAGGCATGATCTAAATTGTGAATAAATCAAAATTAGAAGATATTTCATTATCCCAGACTTTATAGCCTAAGAATATAACACAGAAAGGCAAACATTCCTAAATGTTTTGTATCATTTTCCTTATAAGTGTGGTGTGCTACATACCCATAAAATAGACTCTACTTGATATGGCTTTGTGGACACCTAATTGACCTTAAACCAAGGCTCTGATACTAATTCTTTCACAACCCAAACTAGGGCGGCTTGGCAATGGTAGGTATCTCAAGTCTACCGAGGCCTTGATGAGTATCTTAAGTCTACCAAAGACCAGAAACTACCCCATTTTCTTAGGTAAATAGATCATAATATAGTTAGAAGAGGATAAATTCCAAATATATAATAAGATAGAATAATGTAAGCTCAAAGGAGTATAAGAATAAAAATGATAATACCCAGTCCACAGTAATCCACAAACCCTCTGGCAAAACTAAATCAATCTATGCTGGGACATACCCCTAGCGATAGACCAAAAATAAGTCCAAAGAAAAGTCTATAATAATAAATAAACCAAGAAACAATGACCTTCCAAAAGAAGGAGGCTCACCACTTTAAGTTGACTGCTAACAAACCAAAAATCCTATCACTACACAGGAAAATAAGAAGAATCTCTCATTGTCTTGTATCACATGAGGATATAGTATTTGGAGATAGTTAGTGGGTTGAGCACTAGCATGTAACTCTGAAAGAGGATAACATAGTGCCAAGTCAAAACCATAGAAAAATACACATGCACACATTGTACAAACATACTTATATATATATATATATATATATATATATATATAACATGCTAGTATAGAGAATAAGATTTAGCATGAAAGTAAAAGATTATCCTATACTATGTAGCTCAATCCTTATAAACCAACACCCACGAGCTATATCAGTTCAGTTTTCTCTGCTGAAAGGGCCTTAATCTATGTTAGCCATGCAAACTAGAGGTATCAAGAAAGACCAAGGAATTCCATGACCCCATGTAAATCCTAGATAAAGTTATATCAATAGTGTAAACCTTTCACATGGTCATTAAGACCAACCTTCATATCGACAAACATTAGTTTCTAGTATCAGTCATTCAAGATTCATACCTTCACAGCTTAGCTAAGTAACCCTCATTAATCCTACTTAAAACAAGCTTCACATAACCCATTCATTAACGAAGGAATTATACATGAAGGCACACCACAGGTACCTCCATACCATTTAGCTTGTAATTGAGGGAGTTCCTTGACTCCCTTTGTTTATTTACTCAAGTTGAAGAAATGCCTTGACCTTTTTTAGTTTATCAAACAAATTAAGGGATCGACCCCCCTTTGATCATAAAATCAAAACATATCCTAAAAGGCCTTTAAAAATGTATTTTCATTGTTTGACCATTTATTCAATGCAATAGTATAGGTGAGTAAGTCAAATCAAGTGACAATTCCATAATTCAAAGCTATTTACACAAGTGGGTTGAGGGAACACAATTTTTAAAAGCTATTTCCAAGTTTAAAATATGAAATTAAGGGAATACCTCATTCTCCATTTCGATTCCCACACTCATGCACCTCATTAGTTCAAGAACATTCAATTTACAACATGAATAACTCATGAAAACACATGGAAAAATAACTCAAGGTCAACAATTCCAACACCCTCAACCCATATCAAAATCCATATTTAAATCAATATAATAAACCATTTAAGACATATGATTTTCATAAAATAAGATTTGGAGAAGAGTAACATTCCTAAAAGTATCACAACCGTGGAAAGAAATCATCCCTTAAGCCTTTAGATGACCAACTTTGAGAAACCCTAGACTTGTCTTTGAGTGAGGAATTTTGAGAGAGTGAAGAGAGTGTTTGATATGTTAAAGTGTTGAAAAGAACCCCTCTTTTATTTTTTATGGACGTGGGGTGTAAGTGCGTAAAGAAGAAAATATCTAAAGTGTCCTTTATTAAGAATTGAAAAATTATCGCTAGTGTTTATGGGTCACTATACAAATCATAAAGACTCACTATGACTCATTACAATGATTAATAGTTTGGACAGTGGATAAGGGACCCCTTTCTGGTAACCTTACAACTCACACGATACAACTCATCAAGAGACCCTACAACTCAAAGGGTCCTAGTCATAACCACGATATAAATTCTTAGGGTATACACTGGTCACCCTACGATTGGGACACCACAACTCGTAATGAGTATTTAGGAATCGTGACCTATATTCATAATCAAGACATTAGCATAGGCACCACTTAATAGTCAGATAATAATTTAGCTCATATGGATCTTAATAATACCTTACAACTCATAAGGTAAGTCGCAGATTGTGCAGTAAGTTCAAAACTCAAAAAATTTTCAAGGACTGAAATTTAAGGTGTTATAGTAAATAGTTGAATAATACCCTAAGAGTTAATCAAATATAATGAGGATATATTAAGTGCTTTTTCATTGTATAGGTATGATTTTATATTCTCATTGTGGTTGTGGTTGTGATTGTTTTGATACCTATTAATATTATGAGATAATCGGTAGTGGAGATCTTCATAAGATTATTTTATTATTGGGGGATGAGTTGGTAAAGGACATCTTTACAATATTTTCTTATTTCTATGGAATAAAATGGTAATGGACATATTTACGGGGTTAGTTGACATAAGGTTGGTAAGCACTAGATGTTAGGAAAACTTGGTATATGGATAAAAGATCGTCTCTAGCAGTTCATGGCTAGTGGTCGATGATAAGATCCTTAGCATATATGTATAAGGATTCGTGAGTTTTATAGTTCCTTGAGTAGACCGAATTTATTTGTTGATTTATTTATATTTGGGTCCTTTTAGGTTTATTTACTGATTTATTTGTATTTTGTTCCTTGAGTAGACTGGGTTTGTTTGTTGACTTATTTTAGGTTTGGTTTCTTGAGTAGAAAAAGTTTATTTATTGACTTATTTATATTTGGTTTCTTTAGTAGACCTGTGGATATTATTGATGTTTTATTGGATTCTTTTGTTGTTGGGGATATTAGCATAATTGGAAGGAATAATTTCTAGTGATGCCTATTTAAAAAATAATTTAAGGAAAGTGGAACTTATTGATGTTAGTCATGAACTATTGACTTGGTCTATTGTTGTTATTTGTGTTCTTAACATGATGAATTATCGATCATAACTTATACTTGCCAAGTTATTGGTTGTTGTCATTGGTCCAGATATTATGTTGGTGGATTTTTGTACTTAATTATACCTATTTGATTTTTTTGGTATTTATGGAAATAAAGTAAATTATAGATGTTGTTGACTTTTTATTAAATGGTTATGTTCTCCTATGATACATGGTTTCCTCTTTAGGTTAGTATTCTGAGAAACACGATAATTGTTAATGTCATTGAATGGGTACTAAGGACTAGGATTCTCCATGCTATTGTCAATGAGTTCATAATGTGGTTGTCTTCTCTCATACTTTTCTAGATCGGTGATCTAATGGTCGGTATATTTAAAGGGAAATGGAACTTAAATTTTTACATTATATGTACATGATTTATCTTGAATTTATATATTATATGTTATGTGCTTTAATATGAATCAAGCGATGATGCTGACCTAGTTGTTTGTGTAGATGCTACACTTGTTATAACATTTTTGGGGTAAAGTTTGTTTGCATGATCAGTTGATGTTATTTCTCTAGTGATCCAAATAGTGATCTGAGGCAACTTTTATTCTTCTCATTCCTCCAATGGGAGATGTGTCATTTATGTTGTCATTTACTTTTTAGAAGATCTTCTATATTGTCTAGTCTAGGCCTTGGGTAAGGATGTTTTCATTCATGCACTTATAAAGGAGTTTGTAATAGTATTAATAGTATTGTGAAGAGTTTTATGAAATTTAGTTTTGACTTTGGTATTTTTTAATTGGGCAGTAAGGGTTCTTCTATTTTATTGGACAAGAGTAGGTTCCCTTGTGATTTAATTAGTTGGGTCATGCATTTATTATCAGGGCATTAGGTTATCCGTCTCACAAGTGCCGAAGCAAATGTAGAGTAGATTATTACAAAAAAGTGTGTATATATCCACATTAAACCCTCAGAAAGTTATGAGGATTTTTACGAATTTTTTACCTTTTGTTTTTGCTATCATGCTACCTTTAGTATTGTCATTTAGGTTGAGCCCAATTGGTATCTAGCTAATTCCAATTGGTATTTCTACAACCACATTTAGAATCTACTCAATTCCAATTGGTATATTGATGAGTTAGAAATTAGAAACTAGTTTTTCATATTGATATTGATCTATAATAGCTACAACTTATGATTGACGTAATAATTATGATGAAATTTCTTGGTTGTTAAGTTTTTTAGATATTATAAGATATGATTGTGATTGTTTCTTAGCTTGATGGTAAAATTGGTAAGGTTTGGGTTACTGGTTTAAAGAAAATTTGTTTTTAGTTTTGAATTTGGTTCTAGTTTTAAAGTTTAATTGATGATTGAAATGTCTATTGATGACTGGATTGTTTATTAAATGAATGAAAGATCTATTGGTGATCAAAATGTTTGTTAATAACTGGATTGTTGATTAAATGAATGAAATGATGGATATAGAAACCCTATACATGAAAGTTGAATAATATGTTTGATAAGATATGATGTGTTGATAAGTTAAATGTTTGACATGGGCACTGATTTCTATTTTAGGTGACATACAAATTTAAACATCACACTTGTTTGACTTTTATAAGTTGGCAAATTGACGACTTGTTGGCGCTTTTTAGGCTTGAATTAGAATGTTTATCCATTGATTCAATGTAATTCTCATGTTATAATGTTCATTTGTGCATGTAAGGATTGAAAATGGGGTTAAGCTATCCACACGAGTCAATAATAGTTTGTGAAGTGAAGCAAGGATCTAAAAATTTCATTTAGGCAAGTTGGGAACTACCCGTCCATGCATATGCCTAACCTGAGCATGTGGGTGGCTTAAGCAGAGCAACCAGTGCCACCTACAAAGGTAACCTATGCACGCAGGTCCCTCACCTTCCTTCTCAATGCTCTAATGCCCACATCGGATATGGACCAAACTATCTTACGACGTTCCAAACCCAGCTCGCGTACCACTTTAATGGGCGAACTACCCTTTTTGTTATGCTACTAATACTTGCTCTGCTATTCTACCCAAGCCTAGCTGAGGAAGAGTTACGAGGCGTAAAACAACAAAATATTTCAATTGGGCATATGATGTGTAATGATTCCCCCATTCACTATAAATAAAAAGAGAAAAAGAAAAGCTTTTCCATTTTGACAAAAGACCCCTTTTAAGCCTTTCCATTCAGTGTCGTGGTAGTTTCATAAATATTTCAAAATCTCAATTTAGGGCTTAAAAGGGGGTTTTCAGTACTCGATTTCATCTTTACACTTTTAGAAGCCTTTAAACCTAGAGTGAAACCTCAAGTGAAAAATTGGTGACGTTCTCTTACATTTTATTGAATTTGGATCTTTATAATCATATCAATCCTTAATTCAATGGAACAATGGCCTGAGAATTTGGGTAAATTTCCTCTTTCTATCTCTATAAGTAGCTAATTCCTTTTCTTGGGATTATGCTTGAATGAGTTATGAATATTGTATGGGTGTTGTTTATTTGTCTTTCTAATTAGCTCATTGACATAGGTTTCACTCCCATTCCATCTTTTAATTGATACTTAGAGGTTGTAAACACTAGTTTCAAATTGAATCCTTATCATCTTGACAATGAGGATGAGGGTGAGGAATGAGAGTGAACAATAATAGCTCACATCATTTAATAGTATATCTGAGATGAAAAATACTAATTTAGGTTATAGATATCTCAAATAGCTGCACTTGTGAGGTGTTCGAAAGAACCCATTTGTGAGATTTTGGTGTCCAATTGATAGATTGACACTAAATACCTAAAATCTATCCTATCCATGCATCTTATCAAATATAGACAAATGTTCAATTGCCCATGCATAAACCCATACATACAATAACATAACCTCAAGTTTCATTTCATATTTGGTTTCAAATCTAGTTATTTTATCTTTGAATTTGCATTCCTACTATCATAAAATTATTAACTATAAAGTGCTCAAAACAAACCCCACCATTTTACCTTTTTGTTTAATTTATATAGCATTACGATCCAACTTCGTGTTTCTCCTAGCACTAGAGATTAAATTCCATTTTCTCGTTCTTTGAGGATTCGACCCCAACTCTTATTGGGTTAAATATATTGATGACAATCTCTTATACCTTCGAAGTATAGTTTGAGTGTAATTAAATTTTGATGCTGTTGTCGGGAAATGAAATATAGTTTCCATTATTTTTAGAGTTACTAAGAACTTTGAGTATAGACGTAGTATTTATTCTACCTTATTGTTATTTTTGTTCTCTCTCAGGTAACAACCATAGTCTACACAATACCATGAGCCAAAATAGTAGCAAATTACTACTTTTGATAAGTATCTT
Source organism: Capsicum annuum (assembly GCF_002878395.1). NCBI lineage: Eukaryota > Viridiplantae > Streptophyta > Magnoliopsida > Solanales > Solanaceae > Capsicum > Capsicum annuum. The sequence goes on along the minus strand of NC_061121.1, from coordinate 122,640,012 downwards.
AAGAATGAGGATCACCTCAAAGAGGCAGTTCAAGCTAGTGCCATTCGTATACCACCGGCAGAAGGTAATGAAGTGTTTCACGTTACAATATGATGCTTCATTTTCTACAAATAAGGAGATTGTTTGGGGGTCAATCCCATGAATATGCCAAATTGCATTTGAAAAATTTCATTGATGTGTGTCTTCTATTTGATATCACCCACATATCTCAATAATAATTTTGCTTTCACTTTTTCCCATTCTCATTTACAAAAGTTGTGGTCTTAAGGTTATGAGATTTTCTCGCAGGATCTAACTTCATGGATTTAATTAACGGAACCAATTTTTGATCGAGTCTTTCCTCCATCATGGAACTTGCAACTAAGGGATCAAATCATTAACTTTTGCAAATTTAATGGAGAACCATTACATGATACTTGGCAAAGATTTAACAAGAATCTATAATAATTCTCAAATCATGAGGTTCCGAATATAATGCTGCTCCAAATATTGTATTTGGCATTAGACCAATTCAACAAGATGGTAGCCTATAATGCGGCCGGAGGGTCGATTATAAAATAATCTAATAGTGTTCGGCAACTTTACTAGATCAAGTAACCAAGAAAATTTGAGGTTGGCATAAAAGATATATCGAGGTAGTTGTGGGGTCTCCCTTCACATCTTTTTTAAATCATGAACAAAGAAAAAAGGATGAAGAGAGAGATGATAATGACAAATGGGTGATTCAAATTCTAAGTCTGGGGGAATATGACATATGCTAGAATCGGTCAAGAAAGGTGTGTTCTTGGTTTTCTAATCTTGTGATACATGAAACAAATATGTGTATGAAAACATAGACAAATAAGCCTAGCCCATATAACATGAAGTAAAATTAAACAAATGAGAGGTCATGGATGGCTAAGGGTTAGAAAATCTCTTTATAGAAGCAAAGAAGTGAATGAATAACATAATGCACTAAATTTATTTGTCAAGGAGTAAGATGGAGATTAAGAGAAGCAAGGAATATAAATGAACTTGAATAAGGTGGAGAATTTTAAAGAAATAGAGATATAAGGTGATAAAACAATCGTGTCTAGGGATGTCTTATAGTCACTTGATATATACATCTTTCACGCACATTAACCTTCATCTATACCATAATTCCTTGGTGATTTTTGACTTTTTAAGGTTTCATTAGTGGAGAACAACACAAAGGGAAAGCCTATGGTTCTACTCATTGTACTTGAATTTCTTAGTGAGAGTGAGTGAAGATTCTTTTGATATTTGCAATCCTTTGGAATTGCATTGTATTGTGTGAGTGAAGAAAGCTCTTGCATGTAAGTGGAATCAATACCTTGGAGTGGATGATGAGGTCTTGCTCCCAATTAGGGTAAATGATTAAGATAAGTTGCATAGTGAAATTAAGACAATCTTAAAGGATTTTGTGTCACACCTTTAGAGTCATATTTGATATGAAATTTTTATTTTATACTTTCTTGCATCCTTGCGACATAGAATTTTCATCTTGAAAAAATTTGATTTACTTGTTGTTATGACGTGCTGGAGTAACCCTTTTGAACTTTGTTAGATTAGATATCTAGCATAGTCTTTTGGAAGGTTTTGGGGTTATGAATGCCTCTATTTCATTGTGAATATTTTTAGTTGCTTGAGGATAAGAAGCAGTTTAAGTTTGGAAATTGAAAAGTGTAACACCCCAAGAGTACACCCTGGGCGTCACATGATGCTTACAATTTTGAGGGACCACAAGCTAACCCATAAGATGGTACCTACTGTGAGAACTGGATAACATGATCATAATTGCAGAAGAATACTAATATGACATAAGGTTTTAATAACTAAATTCAAAATCAAAATATGAGTCTATAGAAATAACTGACTGAATCTAATAAAATAATGATAAAATGGATAACCAACTATAATGTCTGAATACTAATAACTGAATCTAATATCTGAAAAGACTCTAAAACTAACTGACTGAATATGAGTTGATGGGATAGGCCTCAACTAACTCCAACTAACTACTAACTGAGACATGAAAAAATTAAGACTGTCCTTGAAGTATGAGGACTTACCACTACTACTGCTCAGGATCTGATAAGTCTAATCGGGAGCCGAGAACTGAGTGTTAGATCCTATGATATAATGTATCATAGCACAAAAGAAAAGGTGTACGATCAGTACTTTGAGTCTACTGGTATGCTAAATGAGGTAGAATGATATGCATGGTTTCATGAACATAACTAATAATTAACTGGATATGCATGTAAAGCATTGATTACTGAATAGAGAGCATGAAATATATAGGTACTAAAAATATGGAAAATTTGTAAATACCAAGTATGCATGATAACCTGTAAATATTGAAGATACGTGAAAATCTATAGACAATAGGGATGCATGAACAAGCATATAAAATGGAATGAGTAAAATCTATAGACTAAAATAATAAAATAACTAAAATTTGCATGCTTTGGTCAAACAACACTAAAACTGAATAACTGAACTGAGACTGTAACTGAGACTGTATCTAAGACTGTGGGAGGTATCACCTAACCGAAATTCCCTAATTTAAGCTAATCGGGGTCCAACCTGTAACCCCAATTAAAAGAGTGTTAATACCGTACCACGGGTACTAACGATAGTTGTGTGGATCAACTAAACAAATATAATGTCTAAAGGACTAAGGGTGTCAAGCCTGAATTGATTGGTAACCCCTGCGAGATAGTCCAGCCTAATCTAATGGGTGACTTTTCATATCCTATGCTAGCTATGTAGTTCTAGAGTATAGGGAATTCTTCTAATGACTCTGCCTATTTGATGGGGAAGCCGCCGTCCTTACACTCGCTCGGTGCTAAATCGTACTCCCAACTGAAAGACACTGAAAATACTAGACTGTTTTGAGTTTAAATGACTGATATTTGACTATACTGATAATGCTCTTAGTATGTTCTGAAGACTATTCTGTAATGTACTGAGATGAGACTAAGTAAACAACTATGGATTTCGGGTATTCACTCTTATAGGCATTTTATCAAACACTTGTAGTTCATTGTTTAAAACAATCATAGAAATGTCATGGAACTTCTAGTAAAAGCATAAATTCATCATAATAACATTAATTCATGGTTTAATTAAATAAGTAATAATGTTAAAACCTGAAGGATTGAATAATAACAATAATTTCAGGGTAGCATGGTACAAAATCAATAGTACGTGGAGATTCATGGATAAAATCATAATTTAAAACATAATAACTTGAAAAGAATATAACTTGGAGATTAAAATGGGTTACTTGGGATCTATGGATGAAAGGAATCCATGGATGAACATCTAACATACTTGGGATAGTGAATTTCTTGAAGTTCTAGGTGCGTTCTTGAGGATTGGCCTTGAATTGGAGAGCCAGGGTTTCTTGTTCTTGAAAAGAGAATCTTTGATTATCTACTTAGGGTATTTAGGGGTTAAATTTCGTGTTTTAGGTTAATTAGGGCCATGAAAAAAAAACCTAAATACCCCTAAACAAATTTAAAAATGGAAGATAAAAACTGAAGATCCCAATTTTTGGCATTGGCGCGACGTACCACTATCGCGCCAAGCCTGGAATAGGGACAATTGGGACCTGGAAAAACACCGAGATGCGAAGCTATCACGTTAATCCTTTGAAGTGCCAATTTGGCCACCTCCGAGATGCGCCACCATCATGGAGGCCCACTGGAAATTTCCAAACTAGAAATTGGACTGTTCCACGATGTGACATCATCGCACAATCACACTGAAAATTAAAAATTGTCATTTGGACTATCCCCGCGATGCGTTAAGGGTTAATGACTATAATTAAAATCTCCATAAGTTCTTACCTGGTTATTGGATTTGGGCAAACTTTATATCATTGGAAAGCTAATTGAATTCCCTACGCAATGGAATGTTCTAAACTGAAAATAATAAGTGTTTCAAAAAATTTATATATGAATACTCAGGTATTAGGACTTAGATTATGCTAGGGAAATATGGGGTGTTACAGTATCTCCCCCTTGGGATCATTAATCCTCTAATGAAACTAGTTAAGCTGAGAAAAACTGATAGATTGAGCTTACATACTAACATGCATATCTGATGCATGGGTTACATGGTTGAATTGATTTGTAAATGCATGACTGACATGAACATGATTTTAAACTAAAACAGATCATGATATAGAGAAATCTTAAGAAGATTAGTACCCTATACTGAATCTGGATTCGCAGAGAAAAGATGAGGGTACTTGGTTCGCATATTTGCCTCTGCTTCCCAAGTGGCTCACTCAATGGATTGATTCTGCCAAAGAACTTTGATTAGTCGAACTTCTTTGTTCCTTAGTCTACAAACTTGATAATAAATAATTTTGACTGGAACCTTCTCAAAGAAAAGACTATTCTAAATATCTACACTTTCTAAGGGAATAACTACAGATGGATCACCAATACCTTTTTCAAAAATGAGACATGGAACACTGGGTGTACTAAGGTTAGATCTGAAGGTAACTCTAGCTCATAAGATACCTTTCCAAAATGACTGAGAATTCTGAAGGGACTAACATATCGGGGATTGAGTTTCACTTTCTTGCCAAATCTTTTCACTGCTTTCATGAGAGAGATTTTCAAGTACACAAAATCACCGACCTTAAACTAGAGATCCTTTCTTCTCATATTTGCATATGATTTCTTTCATCTCTGGGCAGCCCTAAGACTTTCTCTGATCAATTGAACCTTTTGTAAGGCATCAAATACTAAGTCAGGCCCTACTACTGTGGCCTCACCTACTTCAAACCACCCAATTGGAGATCTACATATCCTACCATAGAGATCCTTAAACGAAGCCATATATACACTGGAATGATAGCTGTTATTGTATGAAAAATTCAATCAAAGGCAAGTGGTCATACCCACTACCTTTAAAATCAACTGTGCATTGTCTCAGCATATTCTCAAGAGTCTGAATGGTCCTTTCTGATTGACCATCTATTTGAGGGTGGAAGGCTATACTGAGATGGAATTGGGTACCAAGACACTTTTGGAATACTTTTTAGAAATGAGAGGTAAACTAGGTACCTCTATCTGAGATGATATATAAAGAAACACTATGTAACCTAACCAACTCTCTGAGATATAGTTTGGCATGTTCCTTGGCTGAATAAGAGGTATGGACTAGCAAGAAATAAGATGATTTGGTCATCCTATCTATGATAACCCAAATAGAATTATGTTGATGATGGGTACGAGGAAAACCTGTCACAAAATCTATGTTGACTTTCTCCCACTTCCAAGTGGGAATACTGAACTCCTGCATGGACCCACTAGGTTCTTGGTGCTCAATCTTAACTTGCTAGCATGTACAATACTTTATTGCAAACTCTGTAATATCTCTCTTCATCCTACTCTACTAATAGATCTCCATCAAATTATGGTATATTTTAGTGGCCTATGGATGAATAGAGTAACGTGTACTATGTGCTTCTGTAAGAATTTGATACCTCAAGTCATCTACACTAGGCACACAAAATCTACCCTGACAATGCAACACACATCTCCCTATTGGGAGAAAACCTCCACTTTCTGATCTTTGACTAATTTTTTCAACTTAACTATACTGGGATCTCTATCCTTGTTTTTCTCACCTCATAAACTAGAGATAATTCTGAGCTACTCCACATCCACACACTACCCTCTGCTGAGTCGACTAAGTGAACACTTAGTTGGGAAAGCAGATGGACTTCCTTAGATAACTGTTTCTTACCATCCTCAACATGAGCTATACTACCCATGTACAATCTACTGAGAGCATTATCCACTACATTGGCCTTGCCCAGATGATAGAGAACACTTATGTCATAATCCTTTAATAATTCTAACCACCTTCTTTGATTCAGATTCAAATCTTTCTGAGAGAATACATACTGAAGGCTTTTATGATCTGTGAATACATCCTCATGCACCCCATACAAGTAATGCCTTATAATCGTTAAGGAAAACATTATAGATGCTAACTCAAGATCATGAGTAGGGTGATTCTTCTCATGGGGTTTAAGTTGTCTGGAGGCATAGGCTACGACCTTACCTCTCTACATGAGGACACAACCCAAACCTACTCTGGATCCATCACAGTGCACAACAAAACCATCTGAACCATCTGGTAGAGTCAAGACTAGGGCTAAAGTGAGTTAAGACTTCAACTCCTGAAAACTCCTCTCACATGAATCTGACCACTAAAACTTAACTTTTTCTGAGTAAATCTATACATGTAGGATGCAATATAAGAAAACCCTTCAACAAATCTATGGTAATAGCCAGCTAAAGCTAAGAAACTCCTGATATCTGATGGAGAAATGGGTCTAGGACAGTTTCTCACCACCTTGGTCATTTTAGGATCAACTCTAATGCCAGCACCAAAAATAATATGGATAAGGAAAGCTACCGATCTTAGCCAGAATTCACATTTATTGAATTTAGAGAACAACTGGTGAGATCTAAGAGTCTAAAGTACTATTTTGAGATGGTCTACATAATCATTTTTGCTACGAGAGTAAACAAAAATATCATCAATAAAGAATATGATGAACATGTATAAGTATTGCTTGAAAACTTAGTTCATCAAGTCCATGAAGGCTGCTGGGGCATTTGTAAGACAAAGGACATGACTATAAATTCGAAGTGACCATACCGAGTTTGGAAAGCTATTTTTGGAATGTCACATTCTCTGACCCTGAGCTGATGATAGCCTGATCTGAGGTCTATCTTGTAAAAGTAGCTAGCACCTTGAAGTTGGTCAAATAAGTAATTGATTTTAGGAAGTGGATATTTATTCTTGATTGTGCCCTTGTTTAACTGACGGTACTCACTACGCATTCTAAGAGAACTATCTTTCTTACACACGAATAAGATAGGTGCGTCCCATAGGGAGACACTGGGTCTGATAAATCCCTTATCTAAGAGATCCTTAACTTTTTATTCAATTCTTTGAGTTCAGCTAGAGCCATTCTGTAAAGTAGAATAGCTATAGGCTGAGTATCTGGGAGAAGGTCTATTCTAAAGTTGATTTCCCTTTCGGGAGAAACTCCAGGGATATCTTCAGGGAACACATCTGGAAATTCCCTGACTATAGAGACTGACTCAAGGATTAAAGTTTCTGAGTTAGAGTCTTTAACTAGCACAAAGTGGTAAATACACCCTTTCGATATCATCTTTCCACTGCTTAAACCAAGTATGGGATACATCCTGCAACTGGTATGTTGCTAACTCAACACTCTGACTAGATGTCACCCCCATAGAATTCATAACCTTCTGAACCATATCTAAGAATTTCTGTGGATCCTCTTCAGACATGGATCCCATGAAAGAAGGAGGATTCATCCGAGTGAAATCTCAAATTCTCTGGGTTGGCCAGAACAGTAGCTGGCCATTTATTTTGTGCTACTACAAAATTAGCTAGAGTAGTTAATGTAGCTCTGAATTCTATTTGAGAGACATGCTCGTCTAGAGGATCTACCTAGATAGGACGAGGAACTGGTTGTTTTTTTTTCTTCTTCTGTACTTCTTGGGAGGCATGTTCTATAAATAGAAGGAAGAAATAGATTAGATAGGGAGTTTGACTTAAGCTCATGCTCACTCGCACAACATGAATATTGAAAAAAGGGAAACTTTTCCTAAACGCCTTGTAGACTCTCCTCCATAAGTATGGCATGCTACACGCCCTTTCATAAGACTCTACTTGATGTGGCTTTCAGAATTCCTAGGATACTTTAAAACCTAGCACTGATACCAAGTTTGTAACTCCCCAAGAGTACACCCTGGGCATCACATGATGCTTACATTCCTGAGAGACCACAAGTTAACCTATGAGCTGGTACCTGCTGTGAGCACTAGATAATATTATCATAAATATGGAAAAATACTGATATGCCATAAGGTGTTAACAACTGAATTGAAAACCGACGGGTGACCCCTGCGAGATAGTCAAGCCTAATCTGACGGGTAACTTCTCATATCCTATGCTAGATACGTAGTTCTGGAGTATAGGGACTACTACAAATAACTCTACCTATATGATGGGGAAACCGCTATCCGTACACTCGCTTGGTGCTAAATTCTATTCCCAAGTAAAAGACACTGAAATACTAGACTTTTTTAAGTTTAAGTGATTGATATTAGACTATTCTGATCATGCTCATAGTATATTCTAAAGACTATTTTGTAATGTACTGAGACTACACTAAGTAAACAGCTATGGATTTTAGGTATTCAATACCCCCAGGACTCAAAACATTAATAGTAAAATGACACTAAAACTTGGAGATTAAAACATGAAGGCTTTTATTAAATAAATCACTCTTGTAGGCATTTTATCAAACACTTGTAGTTCATGGTTTAAAATAATCATACGAATGTCATGGAACTTGTAGTAATAGCATGAATTCATTATAATAGCATTAATTCATGGTTTAATTGAATAAGTAATAATGTTAAAACATGGAGGATTGAATAGTAACAATAATTTCATGGTAGCATAGTATAAAATCAATAGTACATGGCGATTCATGGATGAAATCATAATTTAAAACATAATAACTGGAAAAGATTATAAGTTGGTGATTAAAATAGGTTACTTGGGCTCCACGGATTAAAGGAATCCATGGATGAACATCTAACATACCTGGGATGGTAAATTTCTTGAAGTTCTAGGCGAGTTCTTGAGGATTGGCATTAAATTAGAGAGCTAGGGTGTCTTGTTCATGAAAAGGGGATCATTGATTGTGTGAGGAATTGAAATAATGATGACTACTTAGGGTTTTTAGGGTTTAAATTTCGTGTTTTAGGTTAATTAGGGTCGTGGAAAAAGACCCAAATACCCTTGAACAAATTATAAAATGGAAGATGAAAACTGAAGATCCCAATTTTTGGCATTGGCGCGATGTGCAACTGTCTCGCCAAGCCAATAGAAAATGGAAAATTGGGACCTGGACAAATACCACAATGCGGAGCTATCACATTACTCCTTTGATGTGCCAATTTGGCCACCTCTGTGTCGCGATGCGCCACCATCGAGGAGGCCCACTAGAAATTGGCTTGCTCCGTAATTCGTCAACATCACAGAGTCATGCTGGAAATTGACAATTGTTATTTGGAACGTCTCTGCAATGCGTTAAGGTTTAAAATGATGATGTTTAATGACTGAAACTTAAAATCTCCATAACTTCTTAGCCGGTTATTAGATTTGGGAAAATTTTATATCGTTTGAAAGCTAATTGAATTTCCTATTTAATGGAAAGTTCTAAACTGAAAAAAATGAGTGTTTAAAAAATTTTATATATGAATACTCTTGTATTGGGACTTAGATTATGCTAGGGAAATACGGGTTGCTATAAAAAGTAGGCAAATTAATGACTTGTTGGCACTTTTTAAGTTGAGTTATCATGTTTATCCATTTATTCAAGTTTATTAACGTATTATTATTCGTATTTGTGAAGGTAAGGGTTGAAAATAAGGTGGAACTAGCCATATAAGTCAATTAGAGTGTGAGAAATAAAGAAAAAGAGCTGAAAATTTTATTTAGGCAAATTGGGAGCCATTGGTGCATGCTTATGCCAGACCTACACACAGAGCTAACTTTAATAGAGAAACCAGTGGCACCTAAAAAAGTGACTTATGTGCACAGGTTCCTCACCTACGTTGGCACCTACATCCAGCAGGTGACAGGTGTGGTAGTAGCTTCATAATTATTGTACGTGAATTTGGGGCTTAAAATGAGGCTTTTCAGCTCTAGACCTCTATATTTGTACTTTTTAAAGCTTGAAAACATAGAGTGAGACCTCAAATGTGAAATTAGTGACTTTCTCTAGAGTGGGACCTCAAATGTGAAATTAGTGACCTCAAATTTGAATCTCTATTGTTGTACTAATCATTGTTTTAATAGAACAATGGACTGATAATTTGGGTAAATTTCCTTTTCTTTCTCTATAAGTAACCTATTTCTTTACTTATGGTTATGCTTGAATAATTTGTGGATATTGTCCAAGTGTTGTTTATTTGTCTTTATAATTAGCTAATTGTTTGGATTTCACTCCTATTCCATGTTTTAATTGATAATTACAGGTTGCAAACTCTAGTTTACTAATGAACCCTTACCATCCTTAATAATGGGGATGAGGGTGATGAATGGTATTGAAAAATAAATTTATTCATACTATTTAATAGTAACTCTTAGATGTAACATTACTAATTATGTTAGATTGCGTAAATTGCTACACTTGTGAGTTCCTTCTATTAGATTTTGGTATTTGATTGATAAATTTACACTAAATACCTAAAATCTAGCCTACAGATTGCTCTTAGCTAAATCTAGACAAATGTTCAGTTGCCCATGCATGAATCCCTACTTACTATGGCATAATCCCAAGTTTCACTGAATATTTGGTTTCAACTCTAGTCAATTTATCCTTTAATTTGCATCCCTACTATGAAAAAATTGTTAAGTATATAGTGTTCAACCGCCCCTCCCCCACCCCCACCCCCCACCCCACCCGCATTTTACTTTTTTATTTGATTTGTATAGCATTAAGGTATAACTTTTAGTCATACCTTACACTTTAAATTAAATTATGCGTTATCATTCCCTGATGATTCGACCCCAACTCTTGTTGGGTTAACTATATTGATAATGATCGCTTATACCTTCGAAGTGTAATTTGAGGTCATCAAATTTTTGGTTTTGATAGCTGCTTGAGTAAACTACTTATAGTGAGATGATAATGTCTATTTGATGACAAAATCAAGAGATTACTGTGGAACTAGGTTCCCTTGTCTTCATGAATAAAGTAATTATGGTTGGCTATTAATAAAACTAGTCACTCACGTGTTGATTTACAAAATGGCTTCTAATTGGGTGATCATTGCTTTACATATTTTATATAATTATTATAGGGGTATAATTATTAGTTAATAGTATCCCTTCAAAGTTGTATAATTGGATTGCTAAGGTTTGTGAAATAAGTTTGCTTTTAGGGTTGATTGAGGGACTAGAGTTATTTAATATGTTCTTTAATATTATGTTACTCTCATTATTCATGATAATACTTGGTCAATTTTCTTATTGATTGGCTAAGGTATGTTGAGTTTGTAAATTGACTAATCATAAGCTAGTTGTGAATCTAAATAAGTATAGTTTATCCCTGATTGATAACTAATGAAATAGTCATTTATAAATGATTGATTATTGATGGCCGATAGATTAATGTGAGTTATGGTGCAGAACTTATGTGTTAATAAAGCTAATATTGTTTTATTGGGTGGTGTTTGTACTTTAGAGAATTTATACTTGTGTGATAATCATACAGATATGAAAAAAAGTCATAAAGTAGATGTACCGACGAGAAAAAGGGTGTAGTGTTCGGAGGTGTTATGCTTGTTATAGTATTTTTTAGGGTGTAAGTTCCCAAGTATGGACTTTCCTAGGCTTAGAGTTGATAAAATCTCAAGCTAGGTGGATTTCAATAAAAATCAGGTGTTGTATGGCTTATAGATATTTGGTGTCTTGAGGTGTAGTGTTTGATAAAATTCAAGGTGATATCATGATAGGTAAGGTATGTAGTATGCATAGAAACTTTCAAAATGGAATCTGGACTACTAGAACTCCGAATATAGTGTTTGACGTAAAAGGGTTACTTCAGGATGTTAAATTTAAGAGGATGTTGTAAAAATTGGTCAACATTCGAAATGCTCAGAGTTAGTGCCTCGCCTATACAACTATAGCAAGAAGCGGGCTGCTAACATGAGCCTACTATAGCAAGAATTTTTCTTCTTTGGGGAGAAACAATATTAGCCAGTCCTATCATAAAGGGCAGATCCGCTATAGTGAGGCCACTATAAACAGAATTAGGTCACTATAGTAGGATTGATGCAATAATCATTCTTTCTTCTCATAGTTTAGATGATATATCACCATGAGCAGTCAAAGTTTGGTTCTTAGACAACTATGTGATAAATAAATAATTTGTATGGAAATATTTGGCTCTGCATCTTCTAGGCTTGAAAAGTCCTAATAGAGAGACTAAGTATAAAATATGGTTTAGTTGATATATGATAGTGAGTGGATAGGTAAGGTGCAACATAAGAAACTCAAAAAGTAGTGTCTTTCAAATTTTAGGCTTATGATTCTCTTCACCTAATGTGTGTTCGAACACGAATGAGTGGCAAATTTGTATCTTATGTAACGATCCATTCCATTATTAAACAATATGTAGTACAATCATAATAATTATATTCATATAGATGTTAGTATTAATTCTTTAGTATGTGAGTGCATTAGATATGAACTAAGTTAGTACAATACCACTAGCATAAAGTTAAGTTGAACGTGTCCTTACTAATTGAGTTTTGGTCTAAGTTTAAAGCAAGGTAAACTTTAAATGATCAGTTTTACTATCATATAAAGAGCTATAGGGTGCAATATCTACTAAATTAAATATCTTCTAGCCTTCATTTCAAAGCCACTGACAATTCAATACCCTGCTTCATGAGTAAAATGTTACAACTAATTTTTAGAAGAATGCTAGTGCAGAAAAGTTAAGGCTATTGTGAGTTTTAGTGGGCTACACATAGATAAACATTATTTTTAGACCTAAAACGTTATTTTACCCTACAAACACTCTCAAGTATAGGCTAGGTCTAAGGAGGGGCAATTTCTTCAGTTTCCATCGATTTCTTCCTTCAAGGTTAGTTCATCCATCAATCCAACCCTCATTTGATTCTAAAATCCTTAGAATAATATTAGAATGATCATGATGGAGGTGGGAAGTTAACCTAGGTGAAATGTTTAGGTGTAAATTGAATTAATAGTTCGAAATCCCTTGAATTTGAGTTAGTGTTTATAGATTATGTCCTTGGGACTAGAAATTGATCTAACCTTTCAATAATATTGGGATTTTGAGTAGATTGAGAGATAGAAATCCCTAAAATGATGATTCTATGCATGAAACTAGGATAAAATAAATGAAAGTTAGGCGATAGCCTAGAATTCGTAGATTAATTGATTAATAGTTGTTAGTTGTTAGATTATTATAATTAGACCGAGATCCAGTTGAGGAACAAGAAAGGAAAGGCAACCATAGAATTGCACATTCTGTAGAAACAAATTGGCATCAAAAAAGGCTAGGTTTAATATGTAGTAGATCTTGATTATATTGTATGACTGTGATATACTTGACAGAATATTTCATGCTTAGGTATGTGGGATCAATGGATGGTTGGTAATAAGTAGAATATGAATATGAATTTAATCTAATTTAGTTAAGTTATTAGTTTAGGGAAATCCCTTGATGATTTTGTAAAATATGTGCTTATTGTGATAATTTGTGAGACTATGGACTATGAAAACAAGAAGCTAGTAATTATGGTGTTTTTTGAAATTGGAAGGTGTGATGAAAATTGATTATAGTGATTGTAACACCCCAATTCGCTGAACCGGAATGCTACACGGTGCTCATGACCCTGAGGGACCATAAGCTAACCCATGACTTATATCTGTACTTGTATACTGCAAATCATGATATAATAATGCGGAATACATAGAACTATAAGACCATAAGGTTCAATTGATTAAAATCATGTGGGTGAAAATACCCAAAACAACTCAATCTGAAAGCTAAGTCTGAACATAAATCTGAAAGCTTCTAAACTATCTGAATAAGGAGTTGAAGGAACATGTCTCCAACTAACTCCGTAAAACTGAAGAAATAAATAAATGTATCAAATCATATTATCCTCAAATCAATGAGGACTCACTGTGTCTGTGCGACTGGAATGCTACCGCTACTGCTGGGCTGGAGCTCATGTCTCGGAACCTATGGTGTAACATGAAAAGAAAGCAGCATAGCACAAATGCGTTAGTACAACTGGAGTACTGAGTATACGAGGAAGGTAGGCTAAACATAAAAGGTTTCATGAGCAACACTGAATGACTAATATGAACGTGGGAGTGCAAAAACACATATATAGACACTAGGACCATGAATACGTGATAGCATGACCTGTAAGCTAATACATGGTTTACTGATAACTGTCATGACTGATACGGAAACTGATAACATGGATGACTGTACCTGACAGTCTTGTATATACTAAAATCTGAAGAACGCCCTGAGTTCTTTTATTGAGACTGATACTAAAACTGTGGGAAGTATTGTTTTACCGACATGCCCCATGTATGCCGTTATGGATAAGCTGGGGTCCAATTTTTGCCCTGACTGGAGGGGTGTCAATACAGTGCCATGGGCAAGGATAGCCTGTGAGTGACCCTTATCTAGCGGGTACTCAATGAGAATGGTGGGAACCCTAAATTGATTGGTTAAGCCACCTCATCAACCCTAATCTGACGGGTTAATATGTCTTACCCTAAGTTGGCTACGTAATTCTAGAACACAAGGATGCCTACTAAGAATCACACCCTGAACTGGCGGGTGAGTTCCCATCCTTGGGTTTACTTGGTGCTAACCTCTACTCCCATCTGGAGGGACTGGACATGAATAACTGACTGTGCATGACTTAATCTTACTGAATTTCGTTGAGTGGCAGAATGTTACTAGTATCTGACAATTGACTAAGATCATCAGGTTTTCCTGAGTCACATGACTGACCGAAGTCTATGGAATCATAGCGTGAGTTTGGATATCGTAAAACATGACATGGCTCTAGGAACACAGCTATAGTTTTTGGGTATAAGTACCTCCAGGACTCGATAGGAGGAAACTGACACACATGACATGACTTGATCACAAGATTTGAGTCCACAATTCATAATATCATAAGTAAGGCTTTCATAACAAGAAAAATTCTCAACAAACTATCGCATGATCGGGAATGCATACAACATGTATATACTTGCATGGCTTCAATAAAATGGTCATTCCATATTGTAACAATATCATGAGCATCTTGTACAACTTCTTCAATTCAAGACAATAGCACGGGGATCACGTTGAACATAAAGTTAGAACATGGAATAGTCACTTACGACTTATTATGTCATAAAAGAATGATTTCTATTCCCTTAGGTATTTTCACAAACACCTTACATACACATCTTAGGCATAGGTGGATTCATCAAGATTACAAATATTCAACCACCAATTTCACATATTTATACGTTAAATACCACCATATCCTCACAATAAACATACAAAGATCCCATCTTAGGTATCATCAAACTCCAACCACATGAACATCAACCACCAACAACATAAACATCATGATAGAAAATTTAGAAGATGGTTCTTGAGCTTCATGGATGAAAGGAGTCCATGAATCAACTCACGTTTACCTTAGAAGGAAGATTCTTGACGATTGACGGAGGAATTTCCTTGAAATTGAATCTTCAAGCTTAGTTACACAACCCTAGTTGTTTTCTCTTTTAGTTCTCTTGGATGATGAGATTTAAGATGATAATAGGGTTGTAATATGTTTAGAAGCTATTTATTTTGTAGGGTTAACTTTAGGGACGTGTAAGGAGTGTTAAAAGACTTCATTACCCTTAAAATAACTCAAAACGGAATGTTTTTGGCACCTGGAACTGACTTAGGCGCCCAAGTGATTTCCTAATCTAGGTTGGGCGGCGCCTAACCAATCGCCTATCCTTAAGTCTCTCACGAAAATGGGCATAACTTTTCGTTCGGGTATTGGATTAAGGCAAAATTGGTATCTTTGGAATGCTAATTCGATTATCTACAATTTGGTGGGTCTAAATCAGCTAAAATATTAGACTAACATTGATTTGTAATCGTTCAAAGATGACCCTTGCAAAATCGAACACTAAAACTTGATGGATTCAAAAACTCTTATCTTGTATTACCTTAAGTGGCTCATATGAACATGATTAATGCATCATAAGCTATCCTATCACTAGAATATTCATTGTAAGCTGTGTACTCAAGTATGAATCATAGGATAGGATATTTCATACGTAGGAATACTTATTCCCTTCCTAGCTTAGAAACAAGCGGGGTATTACAGTGATGCAGTAATAGTAGTGAATAGGTTGAAAGCTTTAGTTGAATTGATGGATTGTAATTATAGTTAAGTATTTGGATGATGAATTAGTCTATGTTAATGTTATGTTATAATTTTATGTTTATTAAGAATCGAATTATGGTTAATTGTCTAAACATGTGTGATTTTAAATGAATTCTTTGTCATTGGTTGCACGACATGATAGTTAATATGAATACTTGATTTTTCTTAAGGAGTTATTGAACATGTTAAATATTTATCACAAATATTATGGAATAATGAAATCATTGTGTTTCGGGATAAGGACTATATTGTGATGCAAGTACTGATATTCTAAACTTGCTTAATAGTTACAATTGAACTAGTTGGTGATGATTAAATGAAGTTGAAAACTCAACTTGATTTATGTGTGCAAGATAATTGTTTCTTTATATCCTTGTTAAAATGCATGTTTAAGCAGATTAAATTTTTGATGATATCTTATGCATTAATCGCATATATTGAGGTTATTTTAAGGGTTTGTTGATTTTACAAGTATAATTTATTTATTCTCATTGTTGTCATTATCTTATATCAATTACTATTATGAGATGATCCAGTAATGGAAATCTTCATGGGATTTATTATTATTGTGGGATAAGTCGATAATGGACATATTCATGGGATTTACATATTATTGTGGGATGAGATGGTAATGAACATCTTTATTGGATGGAAGTAAAGTAAAGTAAATGTGTTATTGACATATTATTAGATGATTTGAGGGGAATAAGAAGTTACTAATATTAAGAGATGATATGAACAACAGTAGGAAAAGTTAAATTATAACATTATAGGTACATTATTTATCTTGAATTTTTGTATTATATATTATATGCTTTAACCCCGGTTGGCCGATTATGTCTATTGGTACGTGTTGTTTGTATTGAGCTTGGTTATAGGGTCAATTGATGTTTGTCATGTGATGTGGATTGTAATCTCAAACAAACTCTAATTTTCTCATTCCGGTGGTAGGAACTGTGTCCTTTGTATTGTCAATTACTTCTTAAAAGCTCTTGTGCATTATCTAGACTAGGTCCTTAGGGGAGGATGTTTTGTTTCATGTTTTTATTAAGGAGTTTTTATTAAGTTTTATAATATCTTGAATATTTTTATGATATATTGGTGTGTTTTCAACATTTTTCTATTGGGTGGTAAGAGTTCTCCTAAGTAGGTAGATTAAAGTAGCTCCCTTTACCATTTGGTTAGTTCAGCCATGACACTTTGCTGCATAGATGTGAATGCCATGCGAAGAAGCAACATAAAAGAACTTTGCCATATTTTTATAGAAGCATGAGTACTTTATACAATCATTAGCATCACTATCACTTTGTTTTTATATTCTAGAGTGATACTTTTAGATTCAACCACAAATGCCATTGAATCGCAAAATTAAGAAGTGTGGATAGTAATTAAAAGAGTCCCCGAAAGGGAAAAAATAATAAAGAAAAAAGAAAAGAATGTGTGACAAAATTAATGAAAAAACATTCCTACACACAACAAAAAGAACATGTACAGTCTTGAGACTAGAGAGGATGAATAGAAGCGGGGAGAAGTCCATTGAAATTACAAAGAAAGATAGTAATAAGTTACATTACCCGAATAGAAATCAATTTACAGGTAGAA
>NC_061121.1:122586788-122619316 GCF_002878395.1 Capsicum annuum | reverse complement strand
CAAGTTCGTCTGTTCAGTTAAAGTAGAGTTATACTATGAAGGCTCCTAAAACCTTCGCACAGGCTATAGATCCTACAACAGGAAAAACGACAGCAACAACTCCTCCCATCAAAGAGGAATTTAATTTCGTTACCACTCAGCTAACGCCAGTTCTATCCCTTGATAAAGAGTATGAAGGATAAATATTAGACCAGCTAATAAAGCCAGGCTACAATGATAAAAACTTTGTAGATACATAGAATCCGCACAAAACAAGGAGATACTATGAAGCTATCCTCGTGGACACTCACTCTATCGAAGTCAAACATTCCATGAACGAAAGGAACCCAGAATACATCGACTATTCTAGGTTCACCATCAAAAGGATATTAAAACCTTTCAACTAGTTTGCAGATCACCTGCATACCCTAATTTCCTTATCGATGCCTCACAGTCCTCAAACGTATAATTGGTATGATTACAAGTCCGCATGGTTTAATTTCTTATATGTCAGACCAGGGCACACCTGGTTTATTAAATATTGTCTGGCCATTGTAAAAGCTATTATCCCTAGATGGTTCTACGAATGGTGGATCTATTTTGGAGGAATGAAATAAATCCTCCCTCTACAGTTCATTAACAGGTTCAATGATTTCTATTCAAAAGAAGGGTGTGTAACCCTCCCAGAGCACATTTAAATGTGCAAATTCTTTATTAAAAATTGAGTTTCATATATTATATCTTGGAACTTCGCTAAAGGAGAACAAAATCGTATCAAATATTTATCCAAAGAGATAAAGGTCAAAGGCTGGACTCCCAAGACAGAAGCACCAAAGACTCCGGATAATGGAAAGACAGTTTCACCAGTTTCACCTCCAAACAATGCTTTACAAAATAAGAAGGCACTAAAAGAAAAATTGAAGAAGGCTTTGCACGATATGGAAATCTAGGAAACTAATAAAGAAGAAGTCTTAGAGCTTCTAAAAGAAGATTCTTCCACAGGATGTAGTGATAATAATGGAGAAATGCTAAATCCCAAGGGAATAACTATGGCCTATATGGACCCCTATTAAGAATAGGGAAATGACCCTTCAAAAAAGTAGAGGTTCAAAGAACTGAAACTGCTTTTTGAAAGGGCAGTCTACTGTTCCTAATGGGAATCTTATAGACAAGCTTTTCAAAAGCAAAGCACTCAGCTTTTTCAAAAGGCAAAAACACTCAACTACCTTTACAAAAGGACTGTCGGCTACTAAGAATTAATCTTAGCCTTACAATTGTACACTTTAGATGTATTTTATCTTTCATTACTGTCTATATAAGACATGTTGTAATTATAGTGAAGGCATCAGAAAATTTCCAATATAAGAAATATTCCGCTTGCCTAAACTCTCTTGTAATGTTTTCAGTTAAAGTTTGAATAAAATCTTGTAAGTTGTTTTAATTGTTTTCTTAATTATTTTAATTTTATTTTTTCCCATATTCTCACATACTTCATCGATTTATCCTCTAAGATCCTTTTATTGGTATCAGAGCCATGTTGGCAGTATATGCATTTAGCATGAGCAGCTAAGTTCATATATTGTCTAGAGCATGGGAAGACTATTTCATATAAGCTATTCACTACTTTAATATTTTAATAATGAGACTTCTAATAAATTATTTTAATATATCTTGTTCTATAATGGGGTTTATCTAAGTATGGCATATTCATTTTCTCGAAGTGTTTAAGGTGTCCGATTAATATCCGGTTTCAGATGTTGGTCAGCCTGAAAGTGTGGTCTCAGCTAAGTTAAGCATTCGACCCTGTTGGTAGTCCCGTCACTAAGATAACACTAAGTGAAAATTAGAAATAATAGCCATTAAGACTCGTTAGATCCCATAGGACATAGATATATTAAAATAATTTATTAGAAGTCTCATTATTAATAGATTAAAGTAGTGAATAGCTTATATGAAATAGTCTTCCCGTGCTCTAGACAATATATGAACTTACCGATAGTCTAGTAAAAAGTTCCGTTACCCATATAGAAATCAATTTATAGGTAGAACATACATTTTAACAATAGTATTTCCCAAATTTGATGCCACACTCTAAAATCATTTCTGCAACCTATTCAACCCAAGCCAAAAAAATTATAACGGAGTATGATGACAAAAAAGTCATGAAATTGAGAAACTCAAATGACATATAAGTATTGCAGAAGAGCTTAAAAAAATAAGCACATTTTAGAGGCAGGATCGTAAATGTAAAAAGATACATGAAGAGAAACTCAAGAAAATAAAAAGTTTAAAAGAGAGATAAAATGGTGGAATAAAAGCACATTTCCACTCGATCATACTACTAATCTATTGATGTGACATACACATGCAATATATAGAGAATGACTTCAAATGAAACATAAGTTATTCACTAATTCTATAGCTACTAAAGCTAAAACACACTAAATTTAATGGAATAAAAAAGAACTTTAAAAGGGAGTTCAAAATTCAACCTTCTCATATACAACATTCATAAGATAGTAATAAAAATGAATACTTAAAGAAATATATACAAAAAGTAAATCAAGAGCATTAAAATGACACGAGAGAGAAACACATAGTACCTTTTTACATTCAAACTCTAATAAGAGAATAAAATTAATGGATCTTTTTCAATATAATAAATCATAAAGATCTAATCTTTCTAAAAATCCCAGAAATAACCAATTATCATGGTATTGATTATGATGTTTTAAATCAAATTAAAACATATAAGTCTTATTCCTAAGGAATGGCTAAATATTCTACACGCTTGATATTAGACAACTATAGAAAATATACACATTTTTTTTTATTAAAATGATAATTGTTCTTAATAAAGTGTAATGACCCTCCAGGTCATTTTCTTAATTTTCATGCATTTTTAGAGTTCTAAGCCTTCCCACAACAACTACAAGTTATTTATGACTTGTTAGAGCTGTTGGCTTTATGATCAGACAGTTTGTTTGGATTTTAGGCTTATTTCTCTATTTTGGAGTTTTGTTGTTTAGAATTTGGTCTCAGACCAAAACTACTAGTAGATCACCTCAAATGGAAATTCCAACAGTTCCATCATCTTCTAAATGTTGATTTTGGGAAATATGGACCATTGGATTAGGTTTTGAGGCTTTCATACTCAATTTTGGAATGTGGTTTACAATAAAAATTCACTATTGGATCATGTTCATAGGGTTCCAAATGAGTTCTGAGGGTTAAAAATAAGTTTTTGACTTTGCTGGTGCATCAGGTTATAGGTGAAATTATGATCGCAAAGGGTAAATTACGATCACGACATGCATTTTATACCTTGATGATTGTGATCATGATTTCAGAGTCATGATTGCAGCTCCCGACCCCATTTTTAATCCCCTTCTTCAGCCCAATTTTTCAACACTTTTTTCATTATTTTTACACCATTTTGAGAGACAAAGGAAGGTAAAATAGTAGGAAATCATCCAAATAAGATAAGGTAAGCTATCCTAATTTGGTGATTTCCTATTAATTTCCACTCAAATTTATGGTAAATTCTTAGAAATTAGGGTTTTGAATTCCTAAACTTTAATGTTTGATTTGTTACCCGATTTGTGTAACATTTATGCTCAAATTTTGAGCATACATTCCTTATCCTTTGAGGGACCTCATGACGTGTTCCATTTTAAATTTCATTTATGGACTCTGTAGGCCCATTTTTGACTGACAAATTGATTTGACCAATTATATGGTAGTATGGGCCTCATTTGACTCCTAGTGATGCGTAGATTATGGTTTTGATAGTGTAGTGATATTTTGGGATTGAGAAGTGAAAATGGATGTTTAGTAGATGATTTAAGGATTTGTGGTTCGGCATCTAGGTAGGCTTCTGTGTACTTTACTTCACAAGATAATATGTTATATTGCATGAAAATAAGAATATTAAGATTTATTATGGATAGAACATCGTGACCTAGTCTTGATTATTGAAGTTTGGGGATTAGATGAGTGAATTAACCTGTAAGGAGAAATGCTTACTATACTCCTATGAACCCATTGTCTTCTTCTTAGATAGATATAGGATTCGTGATATGATTATGTTATTATTCTAGATTTGAGATATGATTTAGGTGTTGTAAGTGTGATTAGTATGATAGCCTTATTTGAACTATTTAGCTATCTTAAAACCATAATTTAGGTGGAGTTTACTTAATTGCTCATGTCCTAGGTGAAATTCCTATCTTAGGGATAATTATGGCTTATGTACCTCTAAAAGTCAATTTATATACCTTAGCCTAGTCTGGGGTAGAAATTGACTAAGCATGCATTTCGTGGATTAGAAGTGGGTTCCTTCGGCCCACCTTAGGCAAATACTTATGTTAGACTTGTGGACTTATTTACGCATGTTAGACAAGTTGAGACTATTGATACTTTTGTATAAGGTTACTTAGTTACTTGGTGAATGGTTATGGTTTTCCAGGATTATTATTAATGGCTCATAGCCATGATGTGTCTTTTGGATTTGATTAATGATATATCTTGTTGACATGCTAATTGATATGAATTATAGATATGATTTGGTCTATAGATATGATATACCTCATAGATATGATATGACCTACAGATATGATATGGCTTATGAATATGAGATGCCTTATAAATATAAGGTAGGTTATAAACATAGGTATTAATATAGATTCCATATACACTTAATGTTATAATTTATAAATATGAGTCTTGATATAGCTTTTTGGTGTGGATAAGAATATAATGTATGACTTTGGTGGATATACATTTGGCCTCAGGCTATGATTATGATGTTATAGTTATTTCGAGCAAATTATTGGGTCTAAGACCGTGTTTATTATATTGAATGGTATTGTTCTGGGAAGTATTCCATCTTTCTAAAGGAAATGGTCATAGTTTACCGATATATTGATGCTTAAGATTTTATTATTTGAATACTAGTGATGGCATGCATATATTTGATACACTCATGATCACTAAATATGGTAAATGGTATGATTCCAAAGAGAATATGATTTCACAAGTGTTTTTTCTAAGAAGGGGTTAAAGCCATATTTTCACATTTAAAAATAGATTACTTCATAATGGAAATCATACAATCTTAATAGGTGACTAATGTGCATTGAGATTGAAAATAATGTTATAAAGATTTGGCAGAGGCAAATTTTAATCCATAGTTTTAATATTATAATTTCATCGATCGAGCGAGATTCTATTCTTTTATGCACTCCTATGATAATTTAGTCTCAAAGTTTACCTAGGACAATGCATTTACAAATTTAAACTCTTTTAGCCTATGATCTTGTCATTTACTTATATATATACATATACCTATATCTCTGGTATTGATGATATGAGTTGTGAGTCAAGCTCGATGATTGATGATGATATTGATGATATGAGTTATGACTTAAGCCTGATGATTGATGATGGTATTAAAGATATAAATTTTGGTTCCAGCCCGTTGATTGATGATGTTGACGATATTAATGATGTTTAGTATATATATTATAATATTGATATTATATATATGCATATATAGGTTCAAATACAAATATTAATTATACTATTAATGATGATATAATGGTTAAGATATTATAGATATACCTTGTATTTATTCATGTATGTGCATTGCATATCACCAGTATAAACCTATATCTATCAGTAATATAGGGGGTCACATAGGTATCTATCTGTATGAGTGTTGCTTGCAGTATATTGTAAGGGGCTTATATCTACCAGCCTTATGGGGGTTGCATTAGTATAGGCTTAGACTGTTGTTTTCCTGAGTGTCGATTGAACTTTTTGAGCCTATAGAGGGAGGTTTATAAAAGGCTCAGTTAGGTATTGTGTGTCCTGATTAGCCGGTTACTCGTATTGTTATTTTTACCTTTGATTATTACTGTAAGTTCTAATATTGTTAGTTTGTAACAGGTTTATTATTGGGTTGGTATTTTAATTTGAGGTATAGTTTTGGCTCTTTTACTTTGTAGTTATATTTATATTCTTGATTATCCATTCGGTAGGTATTATAGTTTTAGATCCTAATATTCTGAGTCCTTTCTTTACTATCTCTTTATTTTAATAGTCATCTCATGCCTAGACATATGGATTAGTGACCCTGATGATATTAGTACTAGCTTTCACTATGATTATGAGACCTAAAGGTACTATTATAATGAGTTAGGCTGTACCATTAGTCATCCTAGTTTTTCTATATATACATCTATATATATGTAGTTAAGGCATTATTTTATACCCCTTTCTTCCTTTATTATTCAAAATGTATTTTTTATTTCCTTACTTTGTATACTATTATACATCCTTCTTTTGCCCCTTTACTCTTATATTGGTCACTGATATGGTATAATGTTGTGGTTCTTGAGTATCGCTAGAATGGGATAGTTCATCCTTCATACTTCTTAGCCTTACTATGTTAGTTTATTGGACATGAATTGGATAAATTATCCATTTTATCTCATTAGATTTATTATGTAGAATGTTGGATATTTGGGTGTAGTTCACCTTTCTGTTTATATGTTATTTATAATTGCTTTATCATTAGAGCTCAGTCGACAGTTGCCTATTGAGTACTATATGTTTAGTACTCATACTACACTGTTGTAGCCTACAGATCATAGTATGGTTACCACCATTATTGTGTGCATCGTGTGTAGCAACTATGATTTGGAGATGTAGGGTGAGCTCCTGGAGTTTTGAGTATTACTTTCCTCCCTCTTATGTACTAGACTAGTCTTTATTTTGTATTCTGGTTGTATTACATCATTTGTATCCTCGTTAAGAGTAGAATCTTTTGTACTGATTCCACTAGCTTTTGGGATTAACTTATGTATTTTAGTCAGTTAGTACATCTATTCTGCATTTTTTCCTTTATTCTCTTGGTAGTTTGTTACTAGTAGTTTTGGACTATGGGGTTGTCTTACCTACTGGTGGGTTATAGTAGGTGCCATCGTAACCTGGGAAATTAGGTCATGAAAAATTGGTACTAGAGCCAGATTTACCTGTATATTGCTATAAGAGCTAAATGCTTAGTAGATTTTTGTAGATCAGTGCAGAGATGTCCATAACCTATCTTTGAGAGGCTATAGGGAATTCTTAGAAAATTCATTTCTTGACTCTTTGTCTTGTGTCCATATTGCTATGAGCCTTAAGAACATTTTTAACTCTACTCTGCCATAGAAGGATAATGTCAGTGGGGTTTACGATCATGTCAACCTTTTGAGATTCAGTATCGGGGATCCTGAGTCATAGTGCAAATCCCTTAAAACCATCGATGACATTTGGTTCATTGAGTAATTCTTAGGCAAGAGTTCGATTGGCTGGTGTTCATCATGGTTCCTTATTAGTTTTGAAGTATGAGATTGGGTTTCTTGAGTGGGCTCGGCATTTTTCTATGCTATATCCTTCTGAGCAATAGATTGTGTGGAGATATTTTAGAGGATTAGAATTACTACTACATTTGCTGTTGGAGCACTTGATAGTTGTTGGGTCTTCCTTTTATAAGGTTGTTGATTATACAAGGGCCATAGAGTAATCATACATTGATACTTATGGAGGTAGTAGTAAAAGGCTATGTCATTAGTGTAGCGCTGTTGGTATTTTATCTGGAGTGAGGATCCTTCTAGTGGGGCTCAACATCACTTGCATCCTATCTATTCTGCATAGGTAGTGTTTCAGATTTTAGGTGACTCTCTGTTAGTCATGATGTCTATAGTGGATAGAGTTATTATCAGACCTTACATCATTTATGGTATGGGTATTCAAAATATGATAACCATTTAGGATTAAAAGGGAAATATCTCAGAGTATTCCAGGGGCTTGTTTTGTAGCAAGATAGGAAAGTAGTCCAAAGAGTGCCCCAAATGCAAGTTGGTTGTTCAAATATAGTTAGCATGTATTCCCTACCAATGTAGAGTTATTGAGGTAGGGTATGACTACATAAAGCATGATCATGGTAGTAGAGAGTCCTCTCAACATCAGTTGACCATCCATTTGGGCTTAGTTCATGTTTCTCACTGGGTTAGGGCTTCACAAGTTTGCTATGACTTTAGAATGCTCATTCAATGGTCTAAAGAGTTTCCCCGATATGGTATTAATAGTCATTCAGCTCATTAAGATCATCCTTATGATGTTGTGGCACCTTCAGCTAAAGCTAGTATGCTTGGCGCATTAGGTGATGATTCAGTTGGCCGATCCGAGTTTGTATCCATTCATATTTATTCTCTAGTAGACCCATCAGGCATGTAGTTATAGATTTCACCATGATAGGTGTGCCTTTATTTACCATATTAACCTTTTTATTTATGTATATTGGGGTTTTCATACATATCAATAATTATATTCCTTAATAAGTTCATATTGGTTGTTGTGTGCTTTGTTATTAAATTCATGATTATATGATTACCCCTGCGAATTATTTCCTTTAGTAGTGGATTAAGTAGATTAGTGTTGATATATCCATGGGGTGTAGCATTTTGGTTTGAATCCCATTTACCTTGGCATATTAGCCTTATTATGGACCTTGAGAGGTACTTGCTATTGATTTTCATTTTGGTACCTCTTTTTCATTATATTGAAGTTTATATTATTATTATTATTGTTATTATTTGATGTAATTTATCTTCTCTTGGTATATGGCTAGACTATTATCATCTAGATAGAATCTCCCCTTTCTTTGTTGTTCTTATTTGTTGACTTGGGTAAGCTAGCTATGCTGGATGATTTCTCTATTATTGTGAGGTGAGGTTAGTTATTTTTCTCTTTAATTAGTTGTACTTGACCAATTGTTGAATGAATTATGGTATCAAAGGTAGGTTGATCATCTGTGGTTCTACTATGTTTCTAGAGTTCATAATTTGTTTATATTGTCCATTCTTGAGTTTGGGATTCTGGAGCTTTCCTTTTTAGGTTGGGAAGGGTCACGTGTTGTCTATCTCTCTATATATAGCCTATTTTTGAGCTTGATCAGTTTGGTGTCAATTCTTCCAATTTGGCTAGTTAATCGCTCGATACTAGTTTTGATGTGAGTGTCAAGGAATTTTAGATTCATCTTTCTAGTTTGTTGAGTTCGTCCCTTACAGGCAGTTTGCTCTTGGTATTAGTGAAGAGTTGGATGCTCTATGAACATTGTATTATAGTTCTTGTCTAAGTATATTTTGAGAATTTGAGATGGGTGGTATTTCTTGTGATTGCTTCCTAAGTTGGAAAAATGGAAATTCCTTATCTTGAGTTGCTTGGTTCCTATTATGGTTGTGGTTTTGACACTGACATTGGTGTCGAGCTTGGTAGTTTTTTCCACTGCAAGGTGATTTATGTGTTAAGTAAGTTATGGTAGTCCTACTTAGGTGGGTTTAGGAAATCCTTGTTTTGGAATTTGTTTTTCCTGATAAGACTTGGTGGAGTAATTGTCCTTGGTGTTATGTGCCTATGAGTATTCTTTGCTAAGATGGGGTATTGGATTGATTAGTTTCTGTCTAAGGTTTTATTTCTTTGAGTTGTTGGAGTTTTTGATATTACTAGTGTGATTTGTAGTATTGGTGAGTTCTTGAGTAGGTTTTGATGATTCATGCCCTTTAGCAGAGATGGAGTTGATTTCTTATGGTTTAGCTGGTAATTTATTATTTGCGGTGATTTTGTTCTCCAGCTATGTTTTGAATTCCGCTCGGCATGATTTAGTTTGGATGTGTTTGATTCGGACAGTATGGTTTATTTGAGTGCTTAACCTTCGTTTTGAATTGTTAGCTCAGTTTCAGATTTGACACCTTGGAATGACGATTTGGGAGTTATGATAGAGTTGGAATATGAATGCCTACCCATATTTAGATTTAGTTTAGGTAGTTGAGATCGTGCAGTTTAGCCTTGGTGTTAAAATTTCCTCTTAAAGTTTTTGAGTTTGAGTGCATGTTTTGCTTCAGAATCATATCAGTTAGAATTTCATATATAGGATAGCTGAGCCTACTCCGTAGTTACCTATTCGGTCTTCTTGTGTTCGGATAGAGTATGGTTGATAGGTGTTCAAGTGATTGTCCATGGACATGGTATTGGTTCCTTCAACTTTCACCTAGGATTTTCTTAGCTTTCGTAGAGATTTTGGATGATCTACTCAATGGGAGTAGTATAGTTGAGTTTGATTTAGAGTTTTATTCTTAGTTGATGGGACATCCTGAAGCAGATTGTTCAGTGATATAGTAAATGAGGTGAGGTTTTGTGGTTTGGCCTTGATGTAGGATTCTATTCACTTTTCTTCATATATTAATTATGATATATATTGAGTGTGAATATAGATGTAAGGCTTGATGATGAGTAGGATAACTTAGCCTTGATATATTGATATTTAGGGATTAGATTAGGTTTTTGGGCCCTTAAGATGGCATATTTATAACCTTTTTGTATACTATTGCCTTCCCACTTTAGTTTAGATTAGTTATAGCATGGATATGGTATAATGCTATGTTTGGAATATAGTTTTAGCTGTTGAACAATAATTTGTATATTTTGCCTTATTGTGCTAGTGTGGAAGTCTTGAAATTGTAAGTTGGGTAGAGTTGACTTGAGTACCCTTGTTTCTAGTCGAAGTTGCTATCTTAGGCTTGAATATGGCTTACTTGACATCTAGATGATGAACTAGATACCTTATCCTAATTTGGGGCAAAATATTCTCAATTATGGAAATTGTAGATTAGAAGTAGGATCATTCGGCCCACTTAGGCCTATGCTTACTTAACTCTTGTGAACTTAGTGTGAATGTTAGACATAGATGAGTTTATTAAACCTTAGAATAAGGTTACATCATAACTTGGTAATTTCTATTGATGTTCCTGGATGGTGGCTTTTGAGTTATTGGTTATGATACTTCTTATGGAAGTTATATTGGGCATTTAGAGATGATATTCCTCCTAGATATGTTATGTGTCCTATAGAGATGCTATTTCTTCTAAGAATTGATAGTTGACCTATAGAGATGCTATTTCCTCTTAGACTTGATGGTTGGCCTACAAAGTTGCTATTTTCTTTAGTCATGATTGTTGGACCTATAGAGACG
Source organism: Capsicum annuum (assembly GCF_002878395.1). Taxonomy (NCBI): domain Eukaryota; kingdom Viridiplantae; phylum Streptophyta; class Magnoliopsida; order Solanales; family Solanaceae; genus Capsicum; species Capsicum annuum. Next base: position 122,608,260 of record NC_061121.1, on the reverse strand, counting down.
ATGTTCCTCATAGCTATGGAAATTAGCCTAGAGAAGTGATATTCATCGTAGTCATGATGTATGACCTATTGATATAAGACCTCCTATGGATGATTACATGTCTATCTATATTATGCCTCCAAAATGTAAGATGCCTCTTGTGTGAGAGATGATTACATGCTTATTGATATTATGCTTTCTATATGTGAGATGCCAACTATATGTTAGATGATTATAAATATGCTAGAACAATAAATATGATTATTGATATGAATCCCGGATATGTGAATGGGCCTAAAGCCGTGATTATGATGTTGAGATTATTTTGGATAAATTAATGGGCCAAGGGCCGTGTTATGATAGTGATTGAATAGCGGGGGACTATTTATCATTATAGATGATGTGATTAATATTTATGAACACGAATATTTATATGTTTGTATACATATCTCTCCGGTATGGGGTGGAGGAAGATACGGTATGATGCCTATTATTCCACTGATTGAATGCTGGTGATGGCATGCATATATTTGATACGTTCATAATTATTTACTATTATTAATAATGTAATTATAGCTTAAATGTTATCTTATGTCTACTCTTCTTGTTAGACGGCTAAGCTATGTGGAAACTATTTGTCTATTAGGGGACTATAACACATAACGGCTAGGAATATAATGTATTAGTCAATGAATCTTTCTTAACTGAAACACAGTAACTAGCGATGGCTAGTTAATGAATGGTGTCAGTTTATAAAAGATGGTTAGGTGACAAGTAATTAGGTGTTGTCTAGTAATTATTAACCGATATAGGATGAATAGTTGATAATAATGAATGGTGGATAAATGGTGATTTTGGTCTAGTGATGAACCTGACTAGATGATAGATTTTTGCTAATTAATAAATAGTGGTTATTTGTTATCCTGTCAGTAAGGATTATGAGAAGGATAATGTTTAGGCTAATAAATAGAGGTTATGTGATGACTTGTGATCTGGTAATTCTATTATAATAAGTATTGGTTAACTAATAACGAGTAGTTGGGAAGTATTGATGAAATAGATATTCTATAGTGATATGATTATGTTTATGCGTATTTGTTATTCAGTAATGATTATTGTGATGATGTTGATACTCGGCAATGTCGGAGGATAAATATGATGATATTGATACCCGACAAGGCCGGAGCAAACAATTATGATGATGCTCATACTCGGCAACATCGGAGGATATATGGATGATATGTTGGTACCAAAATAAGCCAAAAAATATATTGATGATATGTTGATACCTAACAAGGTAGGAGGAGATATTGATGATACGTTAATACCCAACAAGGACAGAGGATATATTGTTGATATATTGATACCTAACAAGGCCGGATGATATATTGATGATATGTTGATACCCGACAAGGCCGGTGGTTGATTATGATGATGATGAACTTGATGAGGATAGTTATGATTATTTTTGATATTGATTATGTATTTGCATTAATTCCTACATGCGCATTGCCTATCACTAGTATGTTCCTATGTTTATCAGTTGGTATGGTGTGGTTGAATAAGTATGGGTGATGAATATGCCTTTTGTTGTTGTATATTTATTGTACCTTCTGATCCTAGGGCGGTGGGGGTGGCATATGCTCGACTAGGTATTTGGTTATTCGAAGTAGCCAGTTATTAATGTTGTTGTTGATATTGTTGATATCACTGTTAGGATGATTATTATGGCTAGCTTATGATTGATTGATATTTGATATGGTATTGAGATTTGAGGTATGTCTTTGGCCTCTCTCATTTTATGACTGCATTATTATGCACGATTATTTCTTTTCTAGCTATGTGGATTAGAAACTCCGAGTATGATAGTATTTAAATCACAATTCTATTATTATGAGGTCTTAAAATAAGAATATGATGATATAGGTTATGCTTTGAGATGTCCTCATGTTTATATGTATATATACCTACATATATATATCTAGCTACATGAAGCTATGATACTACCATATATCTATTCCTTCGTTGTTCCTGTTGTATTGTCATTTTCTCTACTTGTATATTACTATATATCTTTCTTTAATAGAACATTGACCTGGGATATATGGTATAGCATTGGCATATATTGAATATAGCTGGAATAGGATAGTTCACCCTTATACTTACTTAGTCTTTTAATGTTAGACTCTTGGACATGAAAAGGATTGTTGTCCCTTAATATTCTCATTAACTTGTTATATGATTTTCGGACTCTTAGGTGTAGATTCCATTCTACTTATATGATATATATATGCTTTATCTTTAAAGCTTAGTTAGCAGTTGCCTACTGAGTACCACTCATTTGGTACTCATACTACACTTTTGCATCCTGCAGACCATAGTACAGGTTATCGTCGTTGATGTGTGTATCCTGTGGAGCATCCCTGGTTCTCTTAGAGTAAGCTTTTGGTGTTTGGAGTATTACTTATCTCTCTCTTATTTATTAGACTAGTCTCTAAGTTGTATTCAGAGATAAGTTGTATCAGTGTGTTTCTTTTGATATTTCACTTTTGTACTCTTTTCATATTAGAAGCTCTTGTATTGATACCACCAGGTTTTGGGATTATTGTGCAGTCCATTACCAGGCATTCTGGACAACGAGTTGGCTTGCCTAATGGTGGGTTATGGAAGTCTCCATCATGAACTGAGGAAACCAGCTAGTGACAAATTGGTATCAGAGCCTAGGTTTCATTAGTGTATTAGTAAAAGAGCTAAGTGTTAGTAGAGTACTGCGGATCGGTGCGGAGATATTCATAACCTATCTTCGGGAGGCTACCATGACATTTTAGGAAATTCACTTTATGACTCCTTATCATGTGTACACATTTCTATGAACCTTGAACATATTCTTTGACTTTATACTAACTAAAGTATAATGCTATATTATCGACAGATGTAGATGAGACTCTAATACCCTTTCCCAAAATTTCAGTGCAGTATCAAACTAGAGAGTTAGAGATGGAAATTAATGATCTTTAGAGGTAGACAAAAAGGATTTAGGCAGATTTTCCATGAGACTTGTGAGGTGTGGTATGGTTCTTAAGGCCATAAGACCATTCTAGAATTACATCTATGTTTTATTCCCTCCAGCTGATATAGAGTTGGTTGCTTGCGTTATTCGTCAGTGGTCATCCCTGTGGTGATTTTTCTCTTTAGATATGTCTCGACTGTTGCTTGGTATGATTTTTCTCGGGTATGTTAAATTTGGATTCTAGAGTCGATTTGAGATAGTTGACATTGATATAGCATTATTGGCTCTATGTTGGATTTGACTCCTTACGATGTAAATTTGGAAATATGATAAATGTGGAGCATTAATTCCTACTTGATGTTAATTTTGATTTAGATATTTGAGATAGAGCGGTTGAACTTTGATATTGAGATTTTATCTTGGTGTTGTAGAGCTTGAATGCAACTTTAGTTTAAGACAAGTCCTTGTTTAGATTTAATTTATAGGTTGGTTGATCCTACTCCATAGTTTCCTATTTTTTCTTCTATACTTCTATTGGATTATAGTTAATAAATGTTGAGATGATAACCCATGGGCCCCATATTGGTTATTTCTATTTTGGCGTCGAGTCTAAGTTTTACTTGGGATTTTGGATGATTTACTCAATGGGAGTAATATACTCGAGTTGGATTCAATATGTCTTCATTGCTGATGGATGAGACATCCTGGAGTGAAATGTTCAGTGATGACCAGTTATACCTTAGATTTTTAGATTTTTGTTTGATTTTCATTCGGACTGGTTACAGCATTGGCATAGATTCTATCCATGATTGTCTTCATTTGTATACCCAGATAGAGCCTTATGAGCTTATTTCTATTTTTGCCTTATAGACCTTCAGTGGGTCAACTTTAGTTTTTTGATTTCCCTACGATGAGACGTAGTGGATGAGAATTAAGTGTTTTCCTCCGGGTTTGGAGTTTTTAGCATGTGTAAAATGGTTAAGAAAGGTTATATTTGGATTTGGAGTTGGTTTTATAGATAGTGTCTTGGTTTGCTTTTGTCTTGGATAAGCCTTTATTGATTTATACAGTTATAGTAATGGTATCAGTGTGTTGTGATTCAGTCTATGAATATTAGCTTTTTTCTTTTTAGATGGAGACCAGTTAGTGGTCGAAGTTGAGTTTTGACTATTTTGGAAGTAGAATAAGAGTGTTCGTTGAAAAACGGATACCTGTGGCAAAATCCCTTAGAAGTGCTTTTTCTCAATTGAGGTTACCTGGGTAGTCATGGAGCATGGAGTCCTAGCACCTCATCCTTTTGAGCTTTTGAGATTCTCTCTATCCATTGACTTTCAAGAATGAATGTCCTTTTAGTATTGGATATTGTAATGAACCTTCAAGTCATTTTCTATATTTATGCTTATCTTTAACATTTGATCTTCTCTATGGCTTCCCCAAGTCATTTATGATTTGCTGGGATAGACAGTTTGATTACTGGGCAGTTCATTTAGAATTTAGAGCCAATTCCTTATTTAGAAGCCTTTACTTGTTTGAATTAGCCATCGAGTAAAAATTTCTGCAAAACTATCTTGGATGCATATTCGGACTGCACTAGTTGATCAAAAATATTGATTTTAGTCTAGGTAAACCATTTTTTTGGGTCCCAATGAACTCGAGTTCAGTTCAACCTATTAGTCGAAAAGTTAAAACTATAAAAGAATGGGTATGGGACCCATATTTGATAAAAATGACCTCAAATTGAAAATCAAACTTCGTCATCACATTTGAAACGTGGATTTTCGTCTCAGGAGACCCTTGGTTCAGGTCCTAAGGCTCACAGACTTATTTCGGGCTATTGAGCAGATTTTATGAAAAGTGAAGAAACTATAGGTATGGGTCCAAGTTTTTTCCTAAACGATGTTGATGAAAATTTTGATGATTCCAATGGACTTGAAGTGTTGTTTAAACTCAAAATTCACTATTGGATCATGTTATTTGGATTTTGGATGAGTTTCGAGAGCAGAAACTTATTTTTGAGTTTGCTGTCATCTGGGGCAACCACTTTCATGGCCAAGAGTATGCAATCAGGGGAGCACGATCGCGGCCCGTACGACCGTGATAGCAGCATCTCTTTACCTATAGGAGCTATATAAAGGTCCCACGATGCGTTTGGGGAATTTTCCCTTCACCATTTAGACCTAAAAATCCCAGAATGAGTGCAATAACTCAAAATTAGTCATGGGGGGTGACTTGGGAGCCTAATTATCATCTTGTATCACGATTATGTGGAACATTAAGGTAAAAATTCCTTGAATTCATGCGTGAATTTCTTAGTTTCGACCCAAAACCCCAATTTAGCTTAGGGCTTGATTTTAGCCCAAAGTATGCTTAGTTTTCACGCATCTTTGACCGTTATGATTCCTTATTAATGTGTGAACATTGGGTTGGTCTCAAAAACTTGGTTTACCTATATAGAATCCACTAGGGGTTTTGGTGGTATTGTTGAACCTGAAGCATAATAGTGCAATATAGATATCTTTAGACTCGTATTAATGAGTAGATTATGGTTTTGATAATGTGATTGCATTTTGAGGCTTTGTTGTTTGGCCTTGAAGTAGGCTTCTATTCACTTTTCTTCATATATTAAGTGAGATATTGTTGTGTGTGAATATGGATGTTAGGCTTAAGGATGAGTAGGATAACTTAGCCTTGATATATTGATATTTTAGGGTTAGATTAGGTTTTTGGACCCGTATGGTGGCATGTTTATAACCCTTTTGTATCCTATTGCTTTCCATATTTATTTTAAATAAGTTATAGCATGGATATGATTAATTCTATGTTTGGAATATGGTTGTAGCTTTTGAAGCATGATTTATATATTTTGTCTTATTGGGCTAGTGTGGTAGACTTGAAATCGTAAGTTGGGTAGAGTTGACTTGAGTACCCTTGTTTCTAGTTGAAGTTGCTATCATGGCCTTGAGTATGGCTTACTTGACATCTAAAAGATGAACTAGATACCTTATCCTAGTTTGGGGCATAGTATGCCTAAATATGGAAATTGTGGATTAGAAGTGGGATTGTTCGGCCCACTTAGGCCTAAGCTTGTGTTAACTTTTGTGAACTTAGTGTGATGTTAGACATAGATGAGTCTATTAAATCTTATAATAAGGTTACTTCGTCAATTAGTAATTTGTATTGATGTTTCTGGATTGTGGCTTTTGAGTTATGGTTATGATACTCCTTGTGCAAGTAATATTGGGCATTTAGAGATGATATTTCTCCTAGATATGTTATGTGGCCTATAGAGATGCTATTTCTTCTTAGACTTGATGATTGGCCTATAGAGATGCTATTTTCTTTAGTCATGATTATTTGACCTATACAAATTATGTTCCTCATGGATATGTAAATTGGTCTAGAGAAATGATATTCATCATAGTCATGATGTATGACCTATTGATATATGACATCATATGGATGATTACATGTCTATCTATATTATGCCTCCTAGATATGAGATGCCTCTTGTGAGAAAAATATTACATGCTTATTGATATTATGTTTCCTATATGTTTGATGCCTACTATATATGTGAGATGATTAGAGACATACTACGGCCTATAAATATGATTATTGCTATAAGTCCTGGATATGTGAATGTGCCTAATGTCGTGATTATGATGTTATTTCGTATAAATTAATGGGCCAAGGGTCGTGTTATGATATTGATTGTATAGCCGAGGACTATATATCATTATAGATGATGCGATTACTATTTATGAACATAAATAGGTATATGTTTGTATAAACATTTCTCCATTATGGGATGGAGAAAGATACAGTATGATGCCTATTATTCCACTAATTGTATACTGGTGATGGTATGCATAGATTTGATATGTTCATGATTATTTCCTATTATTAATAATTGACTATAGCTTAAATGTGATCTTATGTCTACTCTTCTTATTAGTCGCTTAAGCTATGTGGTAACTAGTTGTCTATTAGTGGACTATAACATTTTATGGCTAGGAATGTAATGTATTAGTCAATGAATCTTTTTAGTTGAAACATGGTAGCTAGCGATGGTTAGTTAATGAATAGTGTCAATTAATAAAAAATGGTTAGGTGATAAGTAATTAAGTGTTGTCTAGTAATTATTAACGAATATAGGATGAATAGTTGATAATAATGAATGGTGGATAAATAGTGGTTTTGGTGTAGTGATGAACCTTGACTAGATGATAGATTTTGGCTAACTAATAAATAGTGGTTAGTTGTTATCCCATGAGTAAAGATTATGTGAAGGATACTGTTTAGGCTAATAACTAGAGGTTATATGATGACTTGTGATCTAGTTATTGTATTATAATAAGTGTTGGTTAACTAATAACGAGTAGTTGGGAAGTATTGATGAAATAGATATTCTATAGTGATGTGATTATTTTGATGAGTATTTTAGTGTATGTTATTTAGTAATGACTATGTGATGATATTGATACTCGACAAGGTCAGAGGATACATTGTGATGATATTGATACTTGACAAGGCCAGAGGATACTGTTGTGATTATGCTCATACTCGGCAACGTCGGAGGATATATGGATGATATGTTGATACTCGAAAAGGCCAGAAAATATATTGATGATATGCTTATACCTGACAAGGTAGGACGATATATTAATGATATGTTGATACCCAGCAAGGCCAGAGGATCTATTATTGATATATTGATAGCTGACAAGGCCGATTGATATATTGATGATGTGTTGATACCTGATAAGGCTGGTGGTTGATTACAACTATGATGGTCTTGATGACGGTAGTTATGATTATTTGTGATATTAATAGTGTACTTTGCATTAGTTCTTGCATGCGCATTTCCTATCATTAGTATGCACCTATGTTTATCAGTCGGTATGGTGTGGTTGAATATATATGGGTGAAGATTATGCCTTTTATTATTGTATGTTTATTGGACCTTCTGAGCCTAGGGCGGTGGGGTGGCATAGGCTCGGCTAGGTATTAGGTTGTTCGGAGTAGCTAATTATTCACGCTGTTGTTGATATTATTGATATCACTGTAATGATCATTATTATGGCTAGCTTATGATATATTCATCTTTGATTCAGTATTGAGATTTAAGGTATGTCTTTGGCCTTTCCTATCTTATACTGCATTATTAGGTATGATTATTTCATGCCTAGCCATGTGGATTAGAAACCTTGAGTATAATAGTATTTAAATCACGATTCTATTATAATGAGGTCTCAAAATGAGAATATGATGATATAGGTTATGCTTTGAGATGACCTTGTGTTAATATGTATATATCCCTATATATATCTAGCTATATGAAGCTATGATACTATAGTATATCTCTTCCTTCGTTGTTCATATTGTATAGTCATTTCATCCCCTTATATATTACTATACATCTGTTTTTAATAAAATATTGACCTGGGATATATGATATATCTTTGGCATATATTGAATATATCTGGAATAGGATAGTTCACCCTTATACTTTCTTAGTCTTGTTATGTTATACTCTTGGACATGAAAAGGATTGTTGTCCCTTAATACTCTCATTAACTTGTTATATGATTTTTGGAATCTTAGGTGTACATTCCGTTCTGCTTATATGATATATATATCTACTCTATCTTTGGAGCTTAGTTGTCAGTTTCCTACTGAGTACCATTTATTTGGTACTCATACTACACTTCCGCAGCCTGTAGATCATAGTACGGGTTATCGCCATTGATGTGTGCATCGTGCAGAGCAGCCCTGGTTCTCTTAGAGTGAGCTTCTGACGTTTGGAGTATTACTTATCTATCTCTTATTTATTAGACTAGTCTCTAAGTTGTATTCGAAGATGTATCAGTGTGTGTCTTTTGATATTTCATTTTTATACCCTTTTTATATTAGAAGCTCTTACACTGATACCACCAGGTTTTGAGATTATTGTGTAGTCCATTACCATCCATTCTGGACTACGAATTGGCTTGCCTAATGGTGGGTTATTGTAGGCTCCATCATGTCCTGAGGAAACCAGGTAGTGACAAATTGGTATCTGAGCCTAGGTTTCATTGGTGTATTAGTACAAGAGATAAGTGTTAGTAGAGTCCTGCAGATTGGTGCAGAGATGTTCGTAACCTATCTTCGAGAGGCTACCATGACATTTTAGGAAATTCACTTTACGACTCCTTATCAAGTGTGCACATTTCTATGAACCTTGAACACATTCTTTTACTTTATTCTAACTGAAGGACAATGCAATATTATCGACAGATGCAGACGAGACTCTAATATACATTTATACAACTTTAATGCAGTATCAAACTAGAGAGTTAGAGATGGAAATCGATGATCTTTAAAGGTAGCCAAAAATGATTTGGGCAGAGTCTCCATGAGACTTGTGGAGTGTGGTATGGTTCTTCGGGCCATAAAGACTATTCTAGAGATACTACTGTGTTTTATTCTATCCAACTGATATAGAGTTGGTTGCTTATGTTATCCGTCAGTGGTTATCCCTGTGGTGATTTTTCTCTATAGATATGTCTCGACTGTGGCTTGGTACGATTTATCTCAGGTATGTCAAATTTGGATACTAGAGTCAATTTGAGATAGTTGGCATTGATATAGCCTTATTGGCTCAGCATTGGATTTTACTCGTGATGGAAATTTAGAAATATGATAAATGTGGAGCATTAATTCCTACTTGTTGTTAGTTTTGATTTAGGTGTTTGAGATCGAGCGGTGCAACTTTAATATTGAGATTTCAGCTACGTATTGTAGAGCTTGCAAGCAACACTGGTTTTAGACTTGTCCTTGTTCAGATTTTATTTTTAGGTTTGTTGAGCCTACTCTATAGTGTCCTATTCTGTCTTCTATACTTCTGTTGGATTATAGTTAATAAATGTTCAGATGATAGCCCATGGGCCCCATATTAGTTATTTATGTTTTAACTTCGAGTCTAAGTTTTATTTGGGGATTTTAGCTGATTTACTCAATGGGAGCAATAAACTCGAGTTGGATTCAATATGTCTTCATTATCGATTGATGAGACATCCTAAAGTGCAATCTTCAGTGATGACTAGTTATACCTTAGATTTTTAGAATTTGGTTTGATTTTCATCTGGACTGGTTACAACATTGGTATAGATTTCATTCTGTAATTGTTTCCATTTGTATGCCCAGATAGATCCGTATGAGCTTATTTCTATGTTTTCCTTATAGATATTTAGTGGATCAACTTTAGTTTTTTGATTTCTCTGCGATGAGACGTAGTGGATGAGACTTAAGTGATTTTCCTCCTGGTTTGGATTGATAACATGTGTAAAATGGTTATGAAAGGTTATATTTGGATTTGGGGAAGGTTTTATAGCTCGTGTCTTGGTTTAGTTTTGGCTTAGATAAGCCTTTGTTGATTTATTGGGATATAAAGATGGTATCCATGTGTTCTGATTCATTCTATATAAAGATGGTATCCGTGTGTTCTGATTCATTCTATATTATCACCCTTTTCAGTTCAGTTGGAGACCAGTTAGCGGTCGAAGTTAGGTTTTGACTATTTTGGAAGTAGAATGATAGTGTTTGTTGAAAAAGGGATACTTGTGGCAAAACCCCTTAGAAGTGTTTTCTCTATATTGAGGCTACCAGGGTAGTCATGCTTGGAGTATGCGGGCCCAACACCCCATCCTTTTGAGCTTTTGAGATTCTCTCTGTCCATTGACTTTGAAGGACGAAAATCCTTTTAGTATTAGATATTGTAATGACCTTTCAAGTAATTTTCCATATTTATGCTTATCTTCACCGTTCTATCTTCTCCATAGCTGCCCCAAGTCAAGTCATTTATGACTTGCTGGGACTGACGGTTTGATTATCAGGTAGCTCGTTTGATTTTTAGAGCGAATTACTAATTTTGAAGACTTTGCTTATTCCAATTGGCCATCGACCAAAAACTTCAGTGAAATGATCTTGAATGAAAATTCCGATTGCGCTAGCAGATCAAGAATATTGATTTCAGTCTAGTTAAACCATTTATTTGTGTCCCAATGAAACCGTGATCAGTTCGATCTTTTAGTCAAAAAGTTAAAAATATGAAAGAATAGGTATGGGACCCACATTTGGTAAAAATGACCTCAAATTGAAAATCCAACTTTACCAGCGCATCCAAAACCTCAATTTTAGGCTTGGGAGACCTTTGGTTTAGGTCCCAAGGCTCGCTGACTTATTTCGGGCTATTGAGTGGATTTTAGGAAAAGTGATAAAACTATAGGTGTGGACCCTACTTTTTTCCTAAGCAATCTTGATGAAAGTTTTGATGATTCCAATGGACTTGAAATGTGGTTTAAACTCAAAATTTACTATTGGATCATGTTATTTGGATTTCAGATGACTTTCGAGGGTCAAAAACTTATTTTTGAGTTTGCTATCATTTGGTGTAACCACGATTGTGGCCAGGAGTGTGAGATCGTGGGACGACGATCGCTGCCTGTATGTCCCTGATAGCGGTATCTCTTTACCTGTAGGGGCTATATAAAGGTCCCATGACGCTTTTGTGGAATTTCCCCTTCACCATTTAGACCTTCAAATATATAAATGAGTGTAATAACTCAAAATTGGTCATGGGGGGTGACTTGGGAGCTTAATTATTATCTTGTATCATGATTATCTTCAACATTAAGGAAAGAATTACTTTAATTCATGCGTGAATTTCCTAGTTTGGACCCAAAACCCCAATCTATCTTAGGGCTTGATTTTAGCCCAAAGTATGCTTAGTTTTCACCGATTCTTTAACCATTATTATTCCTTATTAATGTGTGGACATTGGGTTGGTCTTAGAAACTTGGTTTACGTATAAGGGACCCACTAGGGGTTTTGGTGATGTTTTTGGACCCGAAGCACAATAGTGCAATATAGGTATCATTAGTCTCTTATTAATGAGTTGATTATGGTTTTGATAATGTGATTGCATTTTGAGGATTGCAAAGTAAAGACGAGAATATAGTGCATGATGTGAGGTTTTGTGGTTTTGCCTTGAAGTAGAATACTCTTCACTTTTCTTTATATATTAAGTATGATATATATTGCGTGTGAATATGGATGTTAGGCTTAATGATTAGTAGGATAAGTTGGCCCTAATATATTGATATTTGGAGATTAGATTAGGTTTTTGGATTCGTAAGATGGTATGTTTATAACCCTTTTGTATCCTACTTCTTTCCCTATTTAATTTATATTAGTTATAGCATAGACATGATATAATTCTATGTTTGTGTAAAGCCCCGAAAACGGGCCCCGAGGCATCACACGGTGCTTAAGGCTACAAGTAGCCCCAAACTAACCCTTTTAGCCGTTTTTCTACCATTAAACACTTATAATCCAAGTCATCATAATCAAAACATCTAAACATCCTCCATAATATCAAACTGCAATACGAATGAAATACGGAAAGTAACAAAATACGACATCTCTGACAAATCTGATCAATCTATCCATCTAGTCTGACAAGCCTCTACTAAACTGTATATCCATGAGCCATTGGGACAAACCCCAACTGAACCGAACTCAGGAAATAAACTGAAAGACTCAAAGTAAATGAGGAAATCTGAATAACTAGTCCTCAGACCATGAGGACTCACCACTACAGAGGATGTAGATCAACATGCTTGGATAATCATGGTCAAAGCTAGGAATGAGCACCTGAACCTACATTATAGGGAAAATGTAGCCCACATGCAAGCATGTGGTTCAGTACCATGGAATATGTACCTAGTACATGGGGGTGCATGAAATAAACATATTTATATGCATATATATATATATATATATATATATATATATTTAACGATCATGTCATTAGTTTTCTTTCCAAATCATGCAGGACATTTGTAAATGGCTCTTAAATCTTGAATGAAATCTAAAATCTGAAATCATACACAATGAATGGTAAAACATGCCAATCTGGATATCATGAACCATTACATTTAATCTAAATATCAAGATTCTTTTCTTGTTCTCTCATCAAGCAATCTTAGTGAATTCTTGAATATTGAATACATCATAAATCTGTATTTCAAATCTCTTTTAAATCAGTAAAATCAATCTAAGAATGAGGGATGACTCTTTAGGAGGTTCTTCTAACCGACATGTACACCATGTGTGCACCCATGATATCCCACGACTTTCCCTCGTAAGGTTAGGGTTGTCCTACCCTTGCCATCGGTGTAGAACAATCTCATTTCAGTGATCACTATCTCAATTTTCCACATATAGTGGAAGTCAATGTCTCAGCCTACGGTTTGACATAGTTCTTGGGTATGAAACAGCCGTAACATACCCAACTCGGTGCTAAATACTACTCCCTATACTATGCTAAAAAATCTCAAGAAAAATCCATTTTAAGGGTAATATCATATTTCTTAAGTTAAATAAATGATAAAATCCGTAACTCGTTTCATAAAGTGGATTTTAACACTGTTGTGACCAAAAGGTCAAATCTTTTTACACATCATCAAAAATAGTCTAAACATGGGTGCATCTAGCACATAAATTCTCAAAACAACAATCTCAATGTGGATTAATGAATCTTATAGCGATACTTAATCAAAACATTTCAACATTTATGCTTTATATCACAAGCATACATAATTGATATGGAAATCTGAAAAATTTCAGCCTTTAGTCATAACAATAATCTCAAACTCATGGAGTTTATTTTCTAAACATTCGAAATAATCATAGTATCTTGAACAACAACATAGGAGAAGATTTATCACTTCAAATTCATAATAAAACATGTAAAAATCATGTATCTTTGTAAAATAATGCAAACTTTGGGCACAAGAATGAAAGGGTGTTCTTTTTCATAACCCCACATACCTTTATGGTAACGGATTCGTTGAAAGATTGGACCCTCAATGTTGATTGTGTAACCTAGTTGTTTTTCTCCTTTAGTGCTCTTGGATGATGAACTTAGACTTATAATAGGGTTATGATGTGTTTAGAATCTATTAAATTTGTAAGGTTAAGCTTAGGGGCATGTAAGGAGTGCCAAAAGACTTAATTGCGCTCAAAATAACCTAAAAACGGAGTGTTTAAGTCACTTGAAACCATAAGCTATGCGCCGCATATGATATTGCATATATTTACATAGGCACCGCATATGATATCACCTATATTTACATAGGATCCACAGATGATATCGCCTATATTTACATAGGCGCCGCATATGCTATCGCATATGCTTTCCAGTGGCCATGTGCAATTAGTTAGGCGATGCACTCTATTTCGCAAAGCCATAACTCCTAGCTCGGGTGTTGTATTTTGGTGAAATTGGTATCGTTAGAAATCTAATTTGATTCTCTAAAATTTTGTGGGTATAAATATGCAGAAATACCACATATTTATCATGTTATTCTTATTCAAAGATGACCCTTGCAAATTCAAACACTAAAACTTAATGGATTTCAAAAATCTTAGCTTATACTACCTTAAGTGACTCATATAACCACACTTAACACATCATAAGATCTCTTATAACTAGGGTACTCTTGGTAATATAGGTGCCAAAATATGGCTTACAAAATTGGGGTTTTCACATAGACGAACAACGATTCATTTTCTAGCTTAGGAAAGTGCGAGGAATTACAATATATCCCCCTTGGGGGCATTCGTCCTCGAATGACATTGGGTATACTAAGAGTAAAGAGAAAATGAAGGGTACACAACTGAAGCAACTAGCTAATCTTGCCTCTATTTCATTCTACATTTCGGACACAACAAGGGGTGCATCACTCATGAAATCACAGCTGAATAGTATAGAATAACTGCTGAACTACTGCAATTCTGCATAGAAAAGGAATGATTTGAAGCAGAATGGTACCTTCGGCTTGATTGGAGCTTATGAAAAATAGGTGTGGGTCCTTGGATCGCATATCCGCCTCAGCTTCCCATGTTGCACCCTCAAAGGATTGGTTACGCCACAACACCTTGACCAAGGCAACTTCTTTGTTCCTTAGTGTTCGAAATTGGTGATCTAAAATCTCAACAGGAACTTTCTCAAAAGAAAGACTATCTTGCACATCAGGGTTTTCTGAAGGATCTAAAATAACACAATCACCAACGTGTTTCCTTAACATGGATACATGGAAGACAGAGTGAACGGAAGATAACTCTGAAGGCAACGCAACCTCATATGCTACCTTACCAACACGGCTAAGAACTCTGTAGGGGACAACATACCGGGGAATAAGTTTCCCCTTCTTTCCGAATCTCTTCACTCCTTTCATTGGTGAAATCTTCAAATACACCAAGTCACAAACTTCAAATTCAAGGTCTCTTCTCCTCACATCAGCATATGACATCTGCCGACTCTATGCGGTTTTTAATCTTTCTCTAATCACTTTAACTTTTTCCATAGCTTCAAAGACCAAATCAGGACCACTCACGGCCACTTCACCCACTTCAAACCAACCTATGGTGACTTATATTTCCTCCCATAAAAATCCTCAAATGGAGCCATACCAATGCTAGAGTAGAAATTGTTATTGTAAGCAAACTCTATCAACGGTAAATGCTCATCCCAACCCCCCTCAGTCTGACCATCTATTTGTGAATGGAAAGCAGAACTTAAATGCACTTGGGTACCAAGACCCTTCTGAAAAACTCTCTAAAACTGCGAACTGAACTAAGTACCCCTATCTGAAATGATGGACACGGGAACTCCATGCAATCTGACTAATTATCGAATGTAAAATCTAACATAATCCTTGGTAGTATAAGAAGTATGCATAGGCAAGAAGTGCGCAGACATAGTCAATATATCCATAAGAACCTAAATGGAATCATGATGGCATCGGGAAGGAGGCAAACCAGTCACAAAATCCATGTTTATCTCTTCCCACTTCCAAGTGGGAATACCGAACTCCTGCATCATACCACCAGGTCTTTGGTGTTCTACCTTAACCTATTGGAACATCACATACTTAGCCACAAATACTTCTATATCCTTCTTCATGCCACTCCACCAATAGATATCTCATAAGTCGCGGTACATCTTGGTGGCACCAGGATGAATAGAATATCGCGCACCGTGTGCTTCAGCCATAATTCTCTGTCTCAGATCCTCTATATCCGAAACACATAATCTATCCTACAATCTCAACACACCATTCCCCCTTTGAAGAAAACCTCCACCTTTTGGTCCTTGACTGATTCTTTCAGTCTGACCAAACTAGCATCTAAGTTTTTCTTCTCTTTTACTTCTGAAACCAAGGAGGATTCGGAGCTACTCTGTACTAACATACTCCCTTCAGTGGAGTCAACCAACCTAACTCCCAACCTAGCCAACCGATGCACATCATGAGCCAACTCTTTCTTACCCTCTCTAATATGCAAAACACTACCCATAGACATCCTGCTAAGGGCATCCGCCACTATATTTTTTTTTCTTGAGTGATACAATACACTTAAATTGTAGTCTTTCAATAACTCTAACCACCTTTTTTGCCAAAGATTCAACTCTCTCTACATAAAAACATATTGTAGACCCTTATGATCAGTGAAAACATCAACATGAACACCTTACAATTAGTGTCTCCTAATTTTCAGAGCAAACACAACAACAGCTAACTCAAGATCATGGGTGGGGTAATTCTTCTTATGGGGTTTCAGCTATTTAAAGGCATAGGCTATAACCTTATCTCTCTGCATCAGTACACAACCTAAAACAACTCTAGAAGCATCACAATATACCTCAAAAGCATCAACGCCATCAGCCAGAGTCAAAACAGGGGTTATAGTGAGTCGAGTCATCAACTCCCCAAAATTATTCTCACAAGGACCACAAGAACTTTACTTTCTTTTAGGTCAACCGGGTCATAGGAGATTCTATAAAGGGGAAACCTTCAACAAAATGGTGGTAATAGCCAGCTAGACCCAAGAAACTTCTAATGTCGGATGGAGACACAGGTCTAGGCCAGTTTTTAACTTCTTCTGTTTTCTGGGGATCAACTCTACACCTTCGGAAGAAATAATATGACCCAGAAAAGCAACTGACCTTAGCCAAAATTCTTACTTTCTAAACTTGGCGAACAAGTGATGATCTCTATGGGTTTGCAAGATGATATACAGATGATCTGCATATTCATTCTCACTACGGGAGTATACCAGAATGTCATCTATAAACACTATGACAAGCATATCCAGATATGGCCTGAACACTCGATTCATGAGGTCATAAAAGCTACTGGGGCATTAGTTAGCCCGAAGGACATAAAAAAAAGTCAAAATGACCATAACATGTTCGAAAGGCTGTCTTCGGGATATTACATTCCCTAACTCTGAGTTGATGATAGCCAGAGCGAAGGTGTATCTTTGAGAAGTAACTTGCACCTTGCAATTGATCAAAAAAATCATCTATTCTTGGAAGGGGATACTTGTTTTTGATAGTGACTTTGTTAAGATGGCGATAGTCAATGCACATGTGCAAAGAGCCATCTTTCTTTCACACGAATAGGACAGGTGTACCCCAAGGAGACATACTTGGTCTTATAAAACCTTTATCTAAGAGATCTTTGAGTTTCTCTTTCAACTCCTTAAGTTCTACGGGTGCCATACGATATGGATGAATGGAAATGGGCTGAGTATCAAAAATAAGATCAATCTCGAATTCTATCTCTCTATCGGGAGGTACCCCTGGAAGATCTTCCAAAAAGACATTGGGAAACTCATTAACTATGTCAACTGACTAGAGAGTTAGAGTCTCAGCCTTAGTGTCTTTAACTATGACTAGGTCATAAATGCACCCTTTGGAAATAAGATTTCTAGCCTTGAGATATGAGATAAAATGACTCCTGGAAGATGTGGAATTACCAGACCATTCGATAACAGATCACCAGGGAACTGAAACTTGACTACACGATTAGGACAGTCTATGGATGCATAACAAGAGTGAAGCCAGTCCATACCCAGAATAACATCAAAATCTACTATGTCTAACTCAATTAGATCAGCAAATATAACTCTATGAAGAATACAAATAGGACACTTTTTGTGCACATTTTGGGCAACAATGTACTCACCCACAGGGGTAGAAACTAGGATGGGCTCAGAGAAAATCTCTGGACTTTAAAATTTATAGCAACTAGAGGTGTCACATATGAAAAACTGGACCCAGGGTCCAACAACGCATAAACATCAAACTGAAACACAGAAAGCATACCAGTAACAACATCAAGGGAGTCCTCCTGCTCCTGATGGGAAATGTGAAGCATAGAATCTATTTTGGTGATAACCACTAGTAGTGGTGGAAGAAGCACCATGAGTAAGAGCTGGACTAGCTAAAGGAGCTGGAGCACTAGCAGTCTGAGTCTGGGAGCGAACATCACAGTTCCCCTGTCTGGTATGAGAAAAATCTCTAAAACTGTGGCCCTTTTGGCCACATTCATAGCAGCCCTTCTGACCTCACAGACACTTACCCCCCTGATCCCTACCATACCTGGTGCATGGTTACTTACAGTATTCTGAGATCCAGAGATAGAAGACCTATTTCCCTATTCTTGCCTACCTCTAAGTGCTGGAGCACTAGCTGATGATGGTTCTATCATAGTTGAGCGGCTCTAAAACTGAGGGCGATTCCCTCGTTGCGATTTGTTCTGACCATAAGTAGGTTGCTCACATTTGGCTCTCTTATTCCCACTTAGTATATCCCTATCTTTTATCTTATCTAACTCAATCTATTAGGCATGGGTCATCAGTCTGGAAAGATTCATCTCACTATTAAGCATAGCTGATCTACACTCCTTAACCACATAGCTTGGCGCCCCTGTCAAGACCTTACCCATATTGGCTCGATTGTCGGCTATCAGATTTGAGACATATTTTTCTAACTGATTGAACTTGAAGCAATACTCCTTAACTATCATAGAGCCTTGTCGTATCTTCATGAACTCCTCTACTTTTGCCATTCTCAACTCTAGCGAAAAGAATTTATCCAGGAATGCATCCTGGAACTCCTGCCAAGTCATAAGAGCAGCACCCTCTACTCTACCCTTTCTCCATGCACCCATCCAGTCATACGCAAGATCTTTCAATCAATGGGATGCTAACTCAATACTCTCCTCCTAAGATATGTCCATTACCTATGTGATCTTTCTTATCTCCTCCAGATACAACTGCGGATCCTTACCTACCTTGGACCTGTAAAAATCTAGTGGATTTATCCATATAAAGTCATGGATTCTTATGATAGCTAAGTCACCTCCATGTTATTATGGAGTCGGGGCCTGGTTGGCCTAAACATTGGTGGTAAAAGCTTGGGCATGCACCTGAAAGGATGCCTTGAACTCAGCATATGATACATTCTTATTCAGGGATCAGCAGGCTGAGGTTGCTGACCTGCGTTATTTCTTCTAGCTTGGTGAGGAGGCATATTTTGAAAGAAGAGAGCATGAATTAATAGCTAAAAGGGAACAACTGTAAGCATGATAGACTTCTGAAAGAATAAAATGACCCTTTTGTTTTTTCTAAAATATTTTGTAGCCTCTTGCTCATAGATATGGTGCACCACACCGATGATCAAGACTCTACTTAACACAACTTTTCAGACTCCCTAGGATTCTAATAACCTTAGGATCTAATACCATGTTTGTAATGCCCCAAAAATAGGCCCCAAGGCATCACACAGTGCCTAAGGCTATAAGTAGCCCCCAGCCAACCCTGTTAGCCATTTTTCTACCATTCAACACTTATAATCAAAGTCATCATAATCAAAACATATAAACATACTCCATAATATTATACTGTAATACGAATGAAATACGGAATGTAATAAAATACGACATCTTTGACAAGTCTGATCAATCTATCCATCTAGTATGACAAGCCTCTACTAAACTATATATCCATGAGCCATTGGGACAAACCCCAACTGACCTGAACTCAGGAAATAAATTTAATGACTCAAAGTAAATGAGGAAATCTGAATAACTAGTTCTCGGACCATGAGGACTCACCACTATAGAGGATGTAGATCAACGTGCTCGGATAATCATTGTCAAACCTAGGAATGAGCACCTGAACCTACATTATAGGGAAAATGTACCCCACATGCGAACATGTGGATCAGTACCACAAAATATGTACCAAGTGCATGGGGGTGCATGAAATAAATATATTTATATGCACATATATATATATATATTTAAGGACCATGTCATAAGTTTTCTTTCCAAATCATGCAGGACATTTGTAAATGGCTCATAAATCTTGAATTAAATCTAAAATCTGAAATCATACACAATGAATGGTAAAACATGCCAATCTGGATATCATGAGCCATTGCACTTAATCCAACTATCAAGATTCTTTTCTTATTCTCTCATCAAGAAATCTTAGTGAAATCTGGAATATTGAATACATCATAAATCTGTATTTCAAATCTCTTTTAAATCAGTAAAATGAATCTAAGAATGAGGGACGACTCTTTGGGGGGTTTTTCTAACCAACATGTACACCATGTGAGCACCTATGATGTACCACGACTTGACCCCATAAGTTTAGGGTTTTCCTACTCTTGCCATCGGTGTAGAACAATCACATCTCAGCGATCTCTATCTCAATTTTCCACATATAGTAGAAGTCAATGTCTCAACCTATGGTTTAACGTAGTTCTGGGGTATGAAACAGCCGTAACATACCCAACTCGGTGCTAAATACTACTCCTAATACTATACTAAAAAATCTCAAGAAAAATCCATTTTAAGGGTAATATCATATTTCTTAAGTTAAATAAATGATAAAATCCGTAACTGGTTTCATAAAGTGGATTTTTACTCTCTTGTGACCAAAAGGTCAAATCTTTCTATACTTCATCAAAAATAGTCTAAACATGGGTGCATATAGCACATAAATTCTAAAACCAACAATCTCAGGGTGGGTAAGGACTGCTAAAAGACTTAATTACCCTCAAAATAATCCAAAAATGGAGTGTTTAAGTCACTTGAAACCAAATATCAAAATAATCACTTAGATGCCCTTATAGCGATACTTAATCTTAATATTTTAACATTTTTGCTTTATATCACAAGCATACATAATTTATACGAAAATCTGAAAAATTTCAGCCTTTAATTATAACAATAATCTCAAACTCATGGAGTTTATTTTCTAAATATTAAAAATAATCATAGTATCTTGAACAACAACATAGGGTAAGATTTATCACTTCAAATTCATGATAAAACATGTAAAAATCATGTATCTTTGTAAAATAATACAAACTTTGGGCACAAGAATGAAAGGGTGTCCTTTTTCATAACCCCACATACATTTATGGTAATGGATTCGTTGAAAAAGTGGACCCTCAATGTTGATTGGGTAACCCTAGTTTTTTTTCTCCGTTAGTGCTCTTGGATGATGAACTTAGACTGATAGTAGGATTATAATGTGTTTAGAATCTATTAAATTTGTAAGGTTAAGTTTAGGGGTGTG